>NW_008796044.1:18171938-18233715 GCF_000699145.1 Aptenodytes forsteri
GTTTTGGGGATGGGGGAGGCGTCTGCGTGACGGCGGCCTTGCGTGACGGCGGCCTTGCGTGACGCCGTCTCTCGTCACAGAAGCCCGGTGGTTCAGGCCGCTCTGTGCTTGTGGCGGTGCGACTTGTGAGTGTCCCCTTTCCTTTCCAGCCTTTCTGGGCGCCTATCTCCTTTACTCCTGGGGAACACAAGAGTTTGAGAGGCTGAAGAGGAAGAACCCTGCTGACTATGAAAACGACCAGTAATCGAGCTAATAAGGCGGTTGTTACCTCACTGTATTATCAACTTCGTGTTGCTAAGCTTGTTCACATGACTAGAAGGGTATTAAGAGGCAGATGAGTCTTGTCTAATAAACTTTAACTTTGCCTCATGATTTTGTGTGAAATCTGTGTCTTGAAGGTGGGTAGCATCAGACTTTGTGTGAAATCCGTGTCCTGAAGGTGGGTAGCATCAGATCTCTGTCTGGCTCACTCTGTAGAGGGAGGTGATCAGGCTAAAGTTTGGTAGGCTCAGATGTTTTTATGTTACAGCGTTTCCAGCTTTTTTGACTCTCCTTTCTTTGAAATGTTCCTCAGTATAACTGGTGTAGTGAGGGCTGCCTTCAGCTGGAGGCGATGTGAAGTAACAGCTCATTGATCCCTTTATCTTTCCATGGCTGGCCACTTTTTTTTTCTCTGGCCTCGAGATCTGTGAAAAACAAATAGGCCACCTGACTCGGTATCAACCAAAACTGCACGAGGTGGCTGATGGCTCAGGGTTGAATGTGGACTTTGACCCTCTGTACAGAGGCTCGCTCTTCTCAGGGAGCCCCGTGCAGAGGACAAGGGGCAGCAGGTACAAGCCGCACCGGGAGAGGTTTCATCTCCATGTAAGAAAGGAATTTTTTGCCGTGAGAACGGTCGGTCACTGGAACAACCTCCCCAGGGACATGGCGAGTCCCCAGCTGGAGGTTTTCAGGATGCGACTGGACAGGGTGCCAGATAACCTCATCTGGGCTCCCTTCCCACGAAAGGTTGGACCGGATGACCCTTCGAGGTCCCTTCTAACCTGGGCTGTTCTATGACTCTGTGATTCTAATTACCTAGTTACAGTAATTAATGTTAATTGGATGATTAACTGCAATTCTGATATCTGATTAGTGTTAATAGGCTGGATTAGAAGCTTCTTGGAAACTACCAGGAGAAACAAGACTGTTTAATACCTGAAGGTGATTTAAAAACGAATGCTAGTAGGAAAGCTACTTAAGTATGTGACAAATAAATTCACCCCGTGGCTCTAAGTGCATAAACAAGCTTCACTGTTCAAGTCCAGAGCATCTGGCTGGTTCCTTTATCCTTTTCTTCCTTTCAGTCTTCAGCTGACTGTCTTGGGCTCATGCGCCGCGCAAAGCAACATGTTTATCTCCCTGTTGTGCTATTCCTGTAGTTGGTACTGAGTTTATCTTATCCGCAGGACGGGAGTGACGTTTCCCTGTGTTAGTTTCTCGGTGTGCTCAGGGCTGGGCTGTCCAGAAGACAAAGATGCTCAGTCTCTCACTTCAGAAAGTTGGGGGGGGGGTATGCAATTTTTATAGCTGAATACTTTATTCTTTTGGGGCTCTTAACGTATGTTTAAAAAGCACAGGAGACTAAGCTCAGTCTTAGGGCTGCTCCTACTGCTCTTGTGTTTACTCCAAATACAGCCTGAGGTTGGCACAAACAGGAGCAATGCAAGTCACCCAGCGCTGCAAGTTGTGCCAAAAATACTCTGTGCTTAAATTCAACTCTGTGTTGCAGTTCGTTGGTATTTTCTAGGCAGCTTAAGCAAGCAGGGAGCAACGAACTGGCTACTACGATTGTGAGAGCTGGCAAAGATGTCTAGAGGCAGACTTTATTCAAAACTTTACTTGTGTCCTGCTTACTTAGCCTCTAAGAGCACCCACAGCAGCTGATGGGTAGCCTAAATGATGGCACGTGTGAACTTTTATGTTGGTAGCTTCAGTAAATGCTTCTTTTTCAATGCATTTCGTCTCAGCAGCTCTGCTGAAGGTGAGCAGCTCGTCTCGGTCTCTCCCACGAGGTCTCTGCCCCCGTTCACAGGCAGCTGAACTGTGTCTGAACCAGCTGCTAGACTACTGTAAGCGGCGTGGCACCTTCACCTCAGCCCTGCTGCAATGTCAGCAGGCAGGCTGGGCCTCCTCACCCTTTGCTCCGCCACCGGCCTGTCCTGACCCTGCCCAGCCGTCCTCCGCCTCCGGTGCCCCTGCGCTCGCCCAGACCGCCCGCAGGGCCCAGCCTGCCGGGCCGGGAGCCGGGTGCGGAACCTGGTACCAGCAGGGATGGCTCCTGCGGGACGTGTGGCATTCGGGAGTTTGGCCGGTGGGTATTTCAGAATCTGAACAAGGCGTTTGAAAATTTCTCAGTCATCTAATTCATCTCTGTTAGAAGTAGCGATGTTTTGTGGCTTTTTTTTTTGTTGTTGTTATAAGCTGCCTCTTTGCTGTGGCATTTTACTGGTGTGCTGGACTTGCATACACGGAAACAATTGGTTCAGTTTTTTTCCTCTTTCCCCCCCCCGCCCCCCAGTTCAGTGAATGGATTGCTGCCTGAAAGGGATATGCTGACGCTATTAGTAACCCAGAAGGACACACAACAATTTTGACATATCGTTACAAAGTACTAGTCTTACCTAGCCAAAAAAAGCTGAGAAACGACGACGTACAGAGGGCACTGCTGTCAGAGTTGAAAGAGCTGTCATTTCAAATCCTGTGCTCCAGAGGTGAAGTCAAGGCGGCTGCTGCTGCCTCTCGTTTTCCTTCTCTGTTCTATACTAGTGCCTAGTGGAAATAGCAGAAATTAGAACTCGGATGCATGTAAAGAAAGAACTTCATGGGAAAAACAATTGAGAAATTCACAGCCAAATGTAGAAGAAATTTTTAAGTTCAGCTATTTGATGTGCCATGATTTACTGTCCCATTTCCTTCCCTTCGTAAGACCCAGGAAGGTGAGATAACGAAGGGTTTTGATTCTTCCTCCCAGGGAAGCAAGACAAGCAGGGCAGAGGAAAGAGTGTAAGAAGAACCCTGGGAAATGAACAAATTTTCCAATAGTGGTTGTAGACAATATGCTGGGAAGGATTTTTATTTAATCTCAGTAAGTTTGGGCTAAGGGGAAATCACCTGTAGACAGGAACCTGACAACATGGCATTATCTTAATCTAAGTAACTCGCCTTCCACGCTGGCACTTACGCCTGCATACTAATCAATCACAGAAAACGGTAGCCTATTACAGCCGGATTTGAATTTACAATTTAGCTAAAACATAGTTCACTATTTCGTACAGTACCTTCCTACTTGAAGTAACTTAAAACGTAGTGTGCTCCAAAACCTACGCATACTTGACACGAATAACTTGGTATTCTCTTTATGTTACTCTGCAATCTCAAAAGTCTTGTACCGGACGGACACGGCGTACATGGGACAGATGTGGGAGCCAGATGCACAAGATCTCTCAGATGAGGAGGAGCGAGTACCACCAGCGAGGTCCATTTACAGACTGGTAACCTTAGACACACGCTTCTCCCACTTGTCCCAACATTTGTAAACTGAGAGGATTATAGAGAAGAGGGGAGGTGACAGGTAGCTCTTAAACGTTCTTTTCTCTAGGAGGAGCGAACCAGCGAGGTCCATTTACAGACTGGTAACCTTAGACACACGCTTCTCCCACTTGTCCCAACATTTGTAAACTGAGAGGATTATAGAGAAGAGGGGAGGTGACAGGTAGCTCTTAAACGTTCTTTTCTCTAGGCTGTTGCAATCTCATTTCACAACGGAAAAAAATTAAGGTTCCTCTTAATTACAAACTGCCCACCCACATCAGCGGGAGTTGTCGGCACCTTTTAGGAGACTAATGCAGAGTTAGACTGTGAGGTACAGAGGCAGACTGTAGCAGGGACGGCTCATCTAAAGAAACCAGTCTTGCCACATGGAGCAACTCGGCTCCAGAAAACCCTTGCGGCAGCCTCCTCCACCTTTGGGATTAGCTGTCCGGAGATTATCATCTTTGACTACGCGTTAGGATCCTTGGAAGAAGGGGTCTATTATTTATCATGCGTAACATACTTCTTACATTCCAAAACCATCTGAAAAGTATTACATCTGCTTTTTGAGTACCGTGTGCGTGGAAAGGAAGGTTAAGTAACTTCCTCATGATTCTTTCACGTACCAAGAATGAGAAGCAGAATCAAAAGCAGGATTCTCTGCTCCAAATAAGCTCGGTAAGACAATACTTACCCCAGCTGACAAACTCAAAGCTGCACACTCTGTGACTGTCACAGAAGTTAAATAAGGTTATGGCTTTTGATCTTTACCATAATACTTTGCGCCAACCACCCTTTTGCTTGCAACTACACTGTGGTGTTCTGGTAACACTTTGGTAGGTTTTAAAAAAAGGAACAGTTGGCACAACTGGTAACCTGACCAGACAAAGTACAAGTGGAAGGAGAGTAAATCATTAGCCAGACAGACAGGCCTTGAACCAGATCACTTCAGCAGATGCTAACTTAGTAATTCCCTCTTGCTCCGAAATGAACTTTGTTCCTGTAATGACTGACAGCTGATGCAACGATAAGAGAATGAAGTCTATAAAAATCTAGCTGAAGCTTGGGAAGTTCTATCTGGGACTCTTCCTACCTCCTCCCCCCGAGGCTGGTCCTACGGTCGAAGTGACAGCTCATACTGCGAAGATGCACTGTTGGAAAACGATGGTGGTCTTTTTGCTCTGCTCGCTGCTGCTCAGCCAGGTAAATAGAGATAACTATTTAAAGTGCTAATTCAAATGGTCAGGTAGTTAATAAAAGCTGTTATGATTTGCATGAATAAGAGTAACTGGCAGGAGTTAGAGGTGACAGTAGAGCTCTTTTAGAGGATTCAACGTCATAAAAAAGTAGAGTAACTGCCTAGTGAATACTGGGTTACTCTGAGACATAACTTAGCAAAAGTAATCCTGCCTCCCCTCCCACGAAGATTTAAAAACATAGTTAATTTTTATACATCTTACTTCTTTGGGGTTAGGCTACAAGCAATTATACTTTAACAGAGCATGCTATGATCTGAAAACGAGAAAGATTTCAAGTTCCTCACTGAAGACTATTGACCTCAGCATCAGAATGACCAAGCGCCCACGGTTGCTGCGCGTTCCTGACAGTCGCACTACAACTCTGTTTCAGACACGCTGTGCTTCCTTGCACCCCCGGCAGCCTGGGCTCGCGAGGCAGAGGCGGATGACACCTTTCTGGAGAGGAGTCTCACTGAGACCCATTGGAGCCTCGTGCAGGGATAACAGTGAATGCATTACAATGCTGTGCAGGTAACTAATCCTGACCAATGTTCAGGCTCAGCGACACAATATTATATTATGTAGAGGAAATTCTCGCTCATTCTCACCCAAACGAGGTATGGAGTTAATTCTGTGCATAAAAAAGATACTGGGAATGGGGATGGGGCAATAGATTTAGTCCTCTTTTGTAAGCAATGCAAACAGAGCAGAGTCCAAGCGCCCTTGATTACAAGCGTTAGTCCTTTCATTGCAACCCCAAATAACCTGTCTTTTCAGAAAAGAACATAGGATTCTAGACAGCTTTTAGGTAATCACTTAGACACCTTAAAATCAATCCTTCTTAAAGCCTGTACTGTTTACTTTAAAGCATATATTAATTAAAAGCAGTACCTTACCCTAAATTAATCACTTTAAGGTGATTACTTAAGCTCATAGTTTAAAAGACAACTAAAATATCAAAAGCCATTTAGTTCTCATCGACGCTAGACACGAGCAAATCGTCCAACTACATATAGTTAAATTGATTAGTTAAAATTACCACGTAGTGACTGAAAGCTGATTTTGTGTGGCACCTACCGTACACATACCAGAAAGCAAACAGAGACAGGGTAGAATATATTTGCATATAGCAGAAAATGGGTACAATAGGACAGGGTAGTCAGGCTGCTGTTCTGCATGCATTTGAAATGCATCATTTGGTTCTACCGAGTAACACAGGTGAACTCGAACAGCAGCTACAGGAAGGTGTAGACAGAAGGGGATTTCTGTTGTGTGCAATTTCTACACCGCAGCCTGCCCATATAGCCCTGGGTAACGTGCATTTTGGAGTTGTTATGCAAAGCAAAGAACATAAAGTGAATCAAGACGAACTGAACAGAGTTAAAGAGGTGACCACCATGTGCACGGCTACATGAGCCGAATACGAGCACTGTTGTAACGGTTGGGTAAGAGGAACACTGCTAAGGACGCATCTGAGGATGCGTGTCTGAGCCCTGCGCAGCTGGCAGTCCGAGCTGCCGGTGCCTGATGATGTTTTTTGTTTTCCAGGAAGAACCGCTGCTTCCTCAGAACAGCCTCGGAGTGACCTGTCACGACGAAGAACACCCATCGCTGTTACTGCTGACAATGCTCCACTCTACTTGTGAAATATTTATTGACCGTTCAAAAGCTAGGACAGTGAATCGAGCAATAAGCGTATTTAATGTTTCTGTCATCTGAACTGCTAAAAGGACTTCAAAGAGCTTGAGAGCATCCCCTAACCGAGGCTGTACCTCTGCAGCACACGCTTCAGGATGCCTCTCTGGCCAAGCTCAATAAAAGGACTCTGCATCTCGTGTTCATTTTGTTTTTTTGTAATGGTTCGGGTTTTGTTTGTTTTTTTTTTTTTAAGGCGTGAATTAAAAATTTACATTCAGCAAACCACCTTGGTTTTCCTTGTATCTGGTGAGCAAAGTGTACGGTGAGTGCACATCAGGCGTTTCACGCAGGAGTGCTTATTTCAAACTGCACTTTAGACATTTATCCTTCAACCTGGCAAGTACACAAAGTAGATCATCACGCTTCCATCTCATTTCAGTCTCAGCAGCTGAACTCTTATCAGTACTTCAGATAAAGGCCTGTTAGAAAGAGGGAGCAAACAAACTGGTACTACTGATAGCATTTTCAACACCCTAAATATATCCAGTGACAACTGGAAGGAAAAGTATTTCCTTTTAATTACTTCCAATCAAATTCACGTAAACAAATGTCCCAGACTGACTGTTGCCACTGAAGTATCTACTAGTTTAAAATAAATTGATCAAAATCCAGTTTTGATCAGATGCACGTGAACTTGGAGGGCTGAGAGAAACAAAGCCACTTTCGCTTAGACGCACATCAACAAGTCTAGGACACAAATACTGAACGCTCTTTGCCTTTTCTTACACACAGAGCACTAGGACCAAGAAAGCAAACTCTGCTTAGAAACGCAATACCAGGGAGGAGAAACCCCAGGCAACAGATACGAGCACAGTGGTTTTGAAGTTTAATACAGAAAATCTATTTGATATTTATTAAACTTAGTTTCTCCAGTTACAGTTTTGCATTGTACAAAGCATTTTAATGACACAGTAGTTAAAAAGATCTTTACAAATTGAAATGTGATACCCTTTTCTCCAAATATTTTAATTGCCATAAATTTGTTTAAAAATACACATTAAACGCATGTTTCAGACACTAAACTTTCTATAATCTCAATACCACAAAATACATAGAATATACTATACAGATGTGGAAAAAATCTAGTTAGTATATAATACTTTGCTCACCATTAACAGCTTTATTACGTGAAATGCACATACTGACTTAGAAATCCTAATTTTGAGCCCCAAAGTACCCTTTGAAATTTCAAATGTATTGCAACAAATAAAAATCACAGTTTGTTTTTTTTTTTTTAGGTTTTGGTTGAAGACAGATGCCTAAATATTTTGATAGAAACAAAATGTAACACATGGACTTGTCATGTACAAAGCATAAAACAGAGACATCCCATTAGTTACTAACAGTACCTTTCCGTATGATTAATAAGGGCTTCATTTATAAGTGACAGGTTAAAAGTTACCTTCCCCCACCCACAAGCCCTCCCCCAAAAGAAAAACCCTTCTTCACCAAATAATAATTTCAAATAAGATAAAGGATTTTTAATAAATATATAAGCACTTTATCCTCCATATACAAAATTCCTTAAAACAATTTAAAAGGGCGACCAGATACAAATGTCAGGAACTGTGCTTGCAAAAGTCACGCCTGGTCCTTAGAGTTGAGTTTTCAGGTGTGTAATGCCAGTGCGGCCAAAACCAAGTGCTGCAGAAGTAGCGTGCGCCCAACTACATCAGCTGTCAGGGTTGCATATAAAAACTGAAGACCGGGAACACCGCATTCCAATTTGCCCGTATCGGCTCCGTTAGCGCCCGTGGAGAGTTACAACAGGAATGGATACACTTCCATGAAGTTTCCAGATGAAATTAAAACAGGTGAAGCATTTACATAAAGCTAGCCTACACAAGCTCCGTGCTGTACCACGGCATTCCAAATTGCTCCGCATAGCGTATTCGAGTGAGACTCGGCTGCGTACTGGCAGAGAGCAGAGAGCCAACGCTGTGGGAAGGGCTGACCCAGCACAGACCAGAGCTGCTGCTCTGCCACGCTCCTATCGAGAGAAGAATCTGTTGACTGTACGGCTGACCCTTCCCTCCCCGCCTCCCCCTGCCCCAGCGCTGCTGCTGTCAAATGGCATCACGGCAGCAGAGACCGATTCCTCGACAAGTAACGGAGCTGGACATACATCACGGCTCCCTGATTGTTTGAGTTTACGTAACTTCCCTACTTCGGAAATTTGTCTCCTGGAATAGCTCTGGATTTGTCTGAGTCGGCTAGCAAAAGCTTTGGCTGCTCTTTAGACCTAGAGATGTCTAGCATTAACTTTGTTGCTTGGAAACACGGGGTTTTCCGTAACACTGATTCATCAGATGGAGTAATTTAAACCCTGACCAAAGTATTTGTCAGAAACCTAAGAATTTGGAAGTCGTTTACTCCCCAATGGGTAATTCAAACTTGACTTGCTCAGGCCCTTTTGTATCTGCCTTAGTATAAACACTGCAGTGACAGCAAATATCTGTTAGGTAAATGAAATATTAAATACAGCAAAGGTAGTCTCTCTTTCCATTTTGGCAAACTACATAATTTTCTGCCTACGGCTTTATTTTACTTGCCCCAGGCAAGCGCTACATTATTTCCATAAAGTACTGACTCTCCGTATGTTGGGGCCATTCATAAATACATTTCAGGGCATTTTTTTGTTATCACAGCAATCAAGCCTCAGCAATCTAAAGGAATATACATTGCACTCCTGTGTAATATGCAAGATTTATCACCAATAAGATGGTGATTCAGCACTCAATAAATAATATATCAATATAGTCAGTTGCACCATAATCTAAAAACAAGTATAACATATACTTTGGACAGACTGAGTTCATATATATATACATATATATTAAAAGACACATACAATACAAATTGCATACTGCCATCGAAAGCCAAGAAGAGCCGTCCATATGCTCTGCTTTATGGCTAATAGTTTCAAATCAAAATAAACGTCTCGGGCTGTTTTACTCTGGTGTCCTGAAGATCTGTTTATAATTATAAATGGTTGCACCTTATCACCTAGGAACCTGCAAGTTTGACAGCAAATTCAAATAATATCGATATCTGAGCAAGCCTAGTCTGATTAAGCCATTTTTAAGGTTCACCAACTGGGACCGCGTTCAGTGAGGGAATTAAAATTACGGCGCTGATATGTATTTAATATACAACCATCTCGGGAATCATTTAGGAAGCCAGGAGTTAGGGATTCCCTCATCGTTAGTCACTAGTGCGACTTGCATTAGTACTGAAGCGACATGCGTTTCCACTGCTGTTGTGTAGAGGTACGGAAGGACAGGTTTAGACCGTTCGCCTGCACTTTGACACGAGGGATGGAAGTCTATTACGTAGTTGCATTTTTTTTAGCTATGACATCTGACAAGGTACGTAACTTTTCTCTCGGAAACAGTGGTAAATCCCAAATTGAGATATGCTTCTGGAATCGCAAAGTTTCAATTTACCTGTTTGAGATAGCCACAGATGCGCACGGCGTTTCTTTTCAATTAACAAGACCGCTGCCTATCTCCCGTACAGACAAGAAGACCTGGGACAGCACTCCAGAGGATATTTTACTACGAAGTATACTGTCTAGGTGGGACACTTTCAACCAGTTCAGGTCCACATTTTGACACGATGTAAAAAGTCTTCTGGTCATTTGAAGCCAATTTTTTAAGATCCACTGATCTAGGGGTAAGCGATACTTTTTTTTTTAAGAGACCAATGTAGCGCGACACCAAAAGGTATTTGTGGGACTCTAGTTAAGGAAAAAAAATTCCCAGAGATGAGACCATTCCTGCTAACAGTAATGGTAACTGTGCACAAAGGAGCAAGCCAAAAAACAGCCATGCTGGCTAGTGCAGCACTACACAAAAAATAAACTATGAATGCAACTTCTACGAAGGTAATTTTTATATAGCGTCAAAAGTGTGCTAGGCACTTTAGAGTATTAAAGGAAAAATAGTTGACAGTGTCCCATTAACCAAGATGTGGAGTTTGAGGGTACAGAGTTCTGTCTCGAACAGCAAACGCTAACAGAAACGTGACCTTGCACAGTGATTCAATAAAAAGGATGCTCCAACAGACCTGAAGACTCAATTCAGCTATCGTGGAAAAAGTCACAGGTCTGTTACCCATGTATCGAGTCGTACGTAGCAAAGCTTTTCTGGAAGTACAAAACACGCTGGAACGCAAAGGAAGCTCTACGAATATGCAGCTACCTTTTAGTAGGTTACTAATTTGCAAAACTTCTAAACTCTTAAAGCCCATAGGACATACTGCAGTACTAAGTAGCGTAGAATTCTATTCCTTCTCTCGAGGTTGCCATGATTTTGGCACTTAACTACAACTACACAAAAGGTTTAGTGCAATAGTTTTCCTGAACATGCACGTTCATATCTGGTACAGAATAAAGGGTTAAATGGGAGAGAAAACAAAGCAGCATTCCACAATCTCACTCCAAAGGATTCAGAGTTTGACTCTTCAAAAGGAGACCACCACAATGAGAAGTCAGTTTGTGTGACAGACACGAGTACTTTTAAAAAGGAAATGGAATTTTACCAAAGTACTGCAGAAGACCACTGCATACAGTATACCTGGTCCTGCTGTAAAACATCTTGTAAACAGTTCATAAAATCTTCATCTAAAAGTAAGGCATAAGGCACACCAGACATGTTAGGGGCACTAAGCAATACTGAAAGCAGTAGCATTTGAAACCTTTTACTCAGACAAGCACCTTATGCGGAAAGGTACTTTGGTTTACACTTTTTGGGAGCAGTCAGTTGCAACTCCGTGAACCATTTCTGTTGCACCAAGTCGCTCCCTTGCAAGTGAGTATTATGCTCCATCAAACATTAACGGGACCTTCATTAACACGGGGTAAATACAAGTTTTAAATCCATTCTGCATCAAAACAGTCAGATAATTTCCCTGTAATAGCAGGTGTGCTCCCACCCCACGATGGCTGTTGCACTGTCATCCTGTAGTGTCCGTTACCTATCAGACCCTAAAAGGAAAAAATGGACCTCAATTTCTACTTAAGATTCCTGGTTTCTCAGTCAATGGAAAAGATGCAAATGACAGTTCTGGTAGGAACTTAACTGCTGTTGGTTTTTTAACCACAAAGTTCACCGATTCTCTAAGTGTCAAAAAATGACAAAGCAAGGAAACAAAATGTATTTTAAATGAAGAGATACAAAAAAGCACAAGATTGTCCATTTCAGAAACCTTTCCTGTATGCATCGCACCTACCAGACTGACGTTCATTCCTACACCATTACTTCGATATCACATTAAATGCAAATTGCTGTAATGTTTTGTGATTGTTATAGTGTTAATCGATGTTTTGAAACTGCCTTGAAAACAATCCAAGTCAGATCCAGCTAAATACTTTTCCATATAAATTTCTTTATAATTCATTTAAATGAAGTATCTTAATACGTAGAAGAATATCTGGAACTTTTCTATTTAGTACAAAATCTGCAATAATAAATCTGTAGTTGTCATTTATTAGTTGACTCATAGGCATTAGGCGTGAAAAGTATGGTGTCCCTACACGTTAGAACCTATCAACCCTAGTTCCTTTTACAGGCTCTACCACCACAAGACATTACAGAGTAACAAAGCTCACAAAGTACTTAAATAAAGTGTCTATGTTTAATTTCTGCTAAGTACTCGAAAGGGTAAATTTAGGGAAGAAATAGCTAAAAACTGCCCAAAACTGGGCTTTTCAAAATTAAAATTAAAAAAATTAAAATAAATAGGATTTAAACGGACTATTTATGTATTATGACTGGAATTCCAATGATCTATCCGTGATAGATCAGCAAAACTACACCTTTATATGTAGCAAATTTTAAAATATTTAAATAACTTAAAACGGGAATACTGAAGAAGTCCATTAACCAGATGATTTGGGGTTAAAACACAAAACACAAATGAGGATGGGAGACATGTGAAAGCATTCCTTGCTCTTAGTGTCAACTAAGCAATGTGTTATGGCAGTCTTCCTTATCGACATGACACAGTGTTGTGGAGATAAATCAGAGGCAGCGAGAAAAACGTGTTCGATTTTCCATTCCTTCAGTTCAAAATATCACTTGGCATCCAGGCGCAACCAATGTAATCCCTGACGGGTGTAACGCACTAGGTCTGTCATGATGCTCGAATTAAAAATCAGAGGGCCCATAACTTTATCCAGTTCAGCAAAGAACTCTAAAACAACAGAAACACAAGTTAAGCCACGCGTGTATTTTTACATGGGAAACATTACACCCAAACTCCTCATCTTTTCAGCATGAATCTTTTAGATTAAGACAGAAGAAAAGAAAGATGGCTGAAAGATGGAAGAATAAAAGTAAAGGAAAAAGGTCCTTTCTAATCAATTTCTCTACTCTTCTGCAGAAGACTGGTCGATAAGAATAATTAGAGTACGGTTAAACTCTTGTAAGACTTCCTCGGCCTCCCCCCTCAAATGTGTATTCCACTTCAGAATTTCAGAATGGAAACGTACCAAGTCCCTCTTCCTACACCTAACGTTTTACAGGAAATGCAACAAAGATTTTTATTTTTTTTTTTACACACATAGCTGGTAGGAAACATTACATCTCCAACACCAGCTTGACAGCCGAGACAACCAGCCCGGGGTGTCACTGTAATCGAAGGTCCAACTTTCCACCTTACTTTTGCAGAGGACCTGGTTAAGCATCCTGTGCACCATTAACCGCACCTCCAAGATGCAAAGCCGAGGAGCATTTCAGCACGCTCCGGTACGTCTGATGTTATAATCCACCTGTGCCAGCCCTTACCCTTCTGTTCTTTAGACAGCTGTTCGGCTTGGTCCCAAATTTCAGTGGCATAGAGGAAGTTGGACGTAACTTGGACGTAGCTGGCTGCCATCTGATGGATCCTCTGGGGGATCGTCACCGAAGACCCGCTCCCTGAAGGGTTGGCTGCCCCGGAAGAGTAATTTCCTGAATTCCCTGGAGACAGCTTTGGAGAGACTGGTGACGGCATACCGACAGGCTTGCTGCTTAACCAAAGAAAAACATTACATTGTAAAATGCAAATATACGTACTTCAGTCCTATCATGCTGTAAGATTAATACTCTCCAAGACCTCTCTTCCCACATCTCAGGGCGTGAGATGCTAAAGCACTCCCACTTTACACGCCAAGAAGTCAGGGTTTGCCCTACAACAAATGAAACGCGTGAGCTGGTAACAAGTGCTGAGGATCCTCCAACTCTTACGTTTTAGCTTCACAGCCAAAACCTCATTACCAAACCTCATCATCTTTTAATTCAATAAAATCTTAAATTCATTGTTTAAATAAATTGAACCTTAAAGAGTAATAATGAAAACATTACAACTACGTGGTAACTATACTGCCGTATTACACGTTCAGGTAACACGATGCAAATCTGAAATGCCCTCCTAAAACTCACAGAGTAACCTATCACGGGTCCATTGCTGGGTTTTAAAGAAGAGAATTAGACTGTTACGCTACAGAGCGGACAACCCTGAAAGGACTTGTAGCCGTCTGGGCTTGCAGCATTAATAAAGCTATGGTTTTGAGGGGAAAAAGCATTAAATAAAACAACAAAACTCACAGAGATGAGAGACTTGTGTGTTAGTGACACACTGACCCTTTTTTTTGCCACAAGGAGTTGCCTGACAAACTCTCTGCAGGGCACTATTGCAAGCAGCAGTCTTCCAAGCCTTTTATGAGAATAATCACGCAAACAACCCAGTCAAAATCTACACCCTTAGAACAATCACCCCAACACTTTAAAGAGTGGAAAGCTACTCTTCGAGCACCCCAGGCACACAGCTTATGTAGAAAACTAGCTAGAAGTTGAGAAATACAGGTAACAGCTTTTACTACTTACCTTCCCATACCAGGTGATGGTGCTTGAGAATTATTATAGGAATTCTGTTTAGGGAAAAATAAATTTGTCACCGGATTTATGCTTGTACTTTAACTAGCTACACTTTATCTGGTTATTTAATTGGTTATTTGTGAACAAATGAATTTTTGTAGTTTTTCTTTTAAGCAATAGCCAAAGTTCTGAATAATATCAAAGTAAATTCAAATTTGGGAAAATATCCTTTCTTACTGATGACCAAGACACAAATTAAGGGATTATTTTAGCAACACAAAGGCCACTAAATATGCATAGGATTGGAGTAGTCCCCTGTTGTAACCATTAGATCCCATTGCCTCATGAGAACCTTTTGGTTTTTTCAGCCCATTAATAGGAAGAAATCTGTTATTACTGGCATTGAACAATTAAAGAGGTCTCAAAAAATCTGAGAAGTCAGGCTGTGACAAGCCTGTTTCCTCTTAGTATTGACAGCTGGAACTTTCAGAGAAACCCAGTGACGTTAGCTACATACCCCCAAGTGTCCCTTTGAAAACCTCAGTCTAGATTAAGGACTGAGTAACATTACAGAAGTATCGTAACTGTTTTTCTCATCTGCAACATCTTGATTCAAATAGATTCATTCAAAGGGCATTTCTCAATCTCCTTTCCCTGACAGCACTTTAAAATCAGTTGCACAGGAATTTAGATGAATTCACTGGGGGCGGGGGGGGGGGAAATATTCAGAAAGACCACGTTGGTTTTGAATTAGAAGTTGGCTCTGGTGCCAGCTCTTGCGAAGGCTGAAAAGCTGCAGCCCATGTAATATACCCTGAGGTCCTGAATTCCCTTAAGCTTAAACATGAAAGTGAAGTTTCAGCTTCTTATATCTGCAGCAAGAAAAACATTTTTAAATTCTCCTTGAAGCCTACTGAATTTGTTAAAGACGACAAAAGCTAGATCAAATTATTAATAGAGAGCTATCATGCTAGGACCAGTAGGGTTACGACAGCCACGCTGCCTCTTCCCAGCTTTAAACTACTCAACTTTAATATACTTTCAAGGTCCAGTTCTAAACAGGGTATATTCCAAATTCACACGTAGCAGTCTGAAAAGCGGATTCAGGAATTTTAAGTGATGTAGAGCTTTAATTTGATTAGGTTTTAATATTCTAAGAAAATACATATGCAGTTACCTTCAGATGTTCAGTCAGAGTTTTAGAATATTTCAATGCACTTTCCTTTTTCAGTTTGAAAAGCCTTAGGTATAGTAGAGATTGACACCGAAGACTGACCAAAGACAGAACAACAAAATATTTACAGTTAAACTCAAGTTTATGACAACTCAGTGAATTTCACAAATCTAGCAGCTGTGTTTTTTAATCTTTCTCTGCCAACTCCGACAAGCCAGCTCTCAAGTTGTAACTCAACCAAAAAATCCATAACCACCTCTGAATTTGCAAGGAAATAAAAACAGCTCTGTGTGCCTTAAGCTGAAACCATACTTTTCAGTGACCTTGCTGATATAATCAGTTTCCAGTTCTGAGCTTAGGAGCCAACACTACGTCACTTCCTAGACGAGGGTTTCATTTATTTGTCGCTCGTCAGGACATATTGAGCCTAAAGCATTCTGCCATGGCCTCCCCTTTCTTTTCCACCTGACACCAATTGGTTCTGGTCCTCTACACCTGCTGCAGCCATTTCATTAATCCAGGAGGCTCGTGACAATTCTTTACAGCCAGTCCAAATTTTGACTTATCACTGGGGGAGTACAGGGGAAAGACCCCCATCCTTTCTGCTGTTACTCCTTAGTATTTCAAAGACTTGGCCCTCGCTGTCAACATCCCCTCTGCCCCAATTTACAGTAATCAGATATGCAGCATTAATCTTTACATACAGCCAAGTGGAAAACTCATGTATTTGGTTCAGAAACACCTGACAACTCAGCGCAATACAGCATTTCATGCAGATAACACATTTGAAATTAATCAGTGCATTGTATTAAGTTCAGAATACACATACCAAAGCACTGCTAGCCTTTTATCTGCAGCCGTAGCATCCGGTGCCAAGTAATTCTTCAGTTTCATAGTGTATCTACAAAGAAAGACATCAAGTAAACAACAAAATAAAGATTACAGTATCATTTATCAACCACAAAACACTGACTTTCTTATGACTTTCTAGTTTCAACTGTCTTCACCATTTCAGGAACCTCTCTCAGACCCTAAACAAAATGCTGACTCTGTAGGAATTGGAATAATTTTGCTTCTCATGTGTTATGCGTTGTAGAGAGACTTGAAGAGCCTCAGCAGAAAGCATCTCAACCTTCATGAAAACACTTTAAGCCTCAGCAACTGGAACAAACTGGTAAGCGATCCAGTTTTATTGGAGAATGATAAGAGATCTCAAAAGCTGGCGGCAAAACTTCAGTGAATCGAGAAGCTCTGATTTCCAGACCTCCTTCCCACCCACTTGACTTTTGTACGTGCTTTGCAATGCTTACTTGATTAATTCCACAGTTTCTGAATACATAGGGAACGGGGACTTGGATTCCTGAGCATTTTTCTCCAATGCATTCCCACACTCAATGAATGACACTACAGCATCTAGGTAGTACACAGCCTTCTCAAACCTGTCAGACTGAGGAGATTGGAAAAAACTTTTAAGGACAAAAACCAGAGAGGAAGTACAAGAAAACTCCAGTACAGAAGGGCAGCAAAATGGCAAAAGCAGTAAACAAACCCCAGTATAATGTGCAAACATTGGGTAAGTATTGGAGATTCACTTACCAATGCATCTGCATTATGTTTTAACTTCTTTGCTTCTTGTAAATAATGATCAGCTGAGTAAGTCCTGCAACAGAGGACACAAATTTATGGACTCAGCCCCACCCATACTGCATTTCCTTTTATGACTGAAGTTTCTTAATGTTGCCAAATATCATATTTTTTCTGTCTTAACTCAAGTTACAGGAGCTACTCTATGATAAAACTGTTAAAAAAGTTGTGAAAATAGTTAGCTAGTATGCTTAGTTACAGTATGATAAAACTGTTAAAAATAGTTTAAAGCTAGTTCTCCAGTTTCAGGTAATTCAAAACAGTATTTCAAGCAAGTTGATAAGTACCCATGATTTGGTTACATTTATTGCATTTGATAGTCAAGCAAACCAAACACTTGACCAACAACAGGGGCAGGGGGAAGGAAAAAAACTGCAAAATTTGAGGACAAATTAATCCAGCGCCTCCAGGACTGGCATTACTGAGAGTGTGAAATATTTAAAAATTATTATAATAATACAAAATAATCAAGATGCATTCAGGTGTTAATTGCTTTTGCTTAGCCACCCAGGACAATCAAGGCTAAGTGACTTTCATGACTAGATTAGCAGAAGGAAATCATAAAAGTGTAATCATACATTTCAATCTATTAACGTATTACCTATGAGTTGATTAACGTTTGAAATAAATTCTCCCATCCATCCTATCTTAATTTTCTAAGAATTAAAGATATTTGAAATCAACATTTTTAACAGTCCACTTACAGGAAACTGATGTTGCTACAAAGCAGCAGTTAATATTAAAAATATTATATACCTACAAAATTCGTTCAATCAGTTCTAGGCCCAAGAAATCCTAAAATGTCTCAATCGTAACCCTAAGGTTATAACATGACGCCATTCCAAAGCACAATTACTGCTCCCTGGAGGGTGCTCTCACTGTGTCTTCCTATACTTCAATACACATTCAGTTTGGTTTTTTTTTTAAAGTTTGATCTTATCTCAATTTCTTGGCCCTGTTTTCTCTTGGAATAATTACAAAATCCCCGCAAACTATTTTGTCATAAACGATTGATTGATAGCGTAATCATCCAATTCACTTAACTTTTTCCTTTTTTTTTTCTTTAAGGAATAACTATCTGGAAAAAACCACCGACCAGCTAGCTTGCCCACTTCCAAAGAGTTCTTAACCAGGAAGTTACTTTTACATTTGATATAAGCATAATTTTATCTGCAAAGTGAATTTAAAGAGAAGAACAAAGAGAAATGCTTTAAGAGCAAGCATTGTGCTGAGATTTGAATCGGTACAAGTGAAACCTAAAGTCTGCACAAGACGGTAAAGTATTTGTTTTATTGTCTTTTCAGGATATTTTCTTTGACCCCACAGGATTAAATCCCAATCCCGCTCTTGTGGATCTGGAATTTCAAAAACGAAGGCTCCTCTCTACTGTCAATGACCGCAACTCCTGACCCTAGAGGACGCGGGCTCTGTTCACAAGAGAACAGGCAGACAGGTAGCAGCAGTGTCCTGGTGCATGCAAAAACAGAACAACCCTGAGCTATTTAAGTCTACTGCGCGGTCCTTTTATGCTCGGCAGGAATGTACAGGGCAGGCTACGGTTCCTTCTCAAGGACTGCGCTGTCTGCCAAGTAAACGGCACAGGGAGCAGCCAGACAAGCACATGGCTGCAGGAGCAACGTGCAGCTCTCCAGAGCGTGAGCCTGACTTAACGTCTTTTGTGAAGCAAAACGAGGACTCTTCTCCACGGGGAGCTGGCTATGCTCCGCGACTCACATCCCCACAAAGGGAGAGGCACCTTCTGCTGTTCTTACCTGTCATCAAAAACAAGTTTTGCTCTTCTTGACTTTGAGCTTTCCGTAGACTGAGCAGACGCAGGAGGGCAGTTTGATGAATTGTTCAGAATCTTTTCCTGAAAGGAAAATGGTTGCCCAATAATAAATTTAAAGAACAGCTAAACCTTCTCTGCCTTCAAGAAAAGCATTTGTTGTATAAATTTCTCCCATGACTTCAGGCATTATATACAGTAAGGTCAGTTTTGCAGCTGCTTTAGCTGCCGTTCACCATAGGCAGTAACACAGCTTCCACGAGGCTTTCACCTCATGCTGGCACAGAGGTAGACACAGAGGCTATAATCAAGCTCCTCACTCTAATACACCAGATCTCCATTAGAGGAAAGAATGCAGCTGAGGCTTTCTGGACACACCTGAGTCCAGGAAATCCCTCCCTGAATCTCCCACGTCACTGTTTCTAAGTCCTGTTTTTCCACTCTAACAAAGAGATGATGAATATTTTTATGATTTCTCATTTCTATCAACCATACACTCTGCTGAATGTCTTTGCCTTGAAAAAAAAAAAGTTATTTTGGAAGGATAAGCATCATCTTCAGGGAGAAAAGTTAGCTGTCTTCACAACACACTGTCCTTGCTCCCCTAAATTATACACGGCTCAACATGACACTTCAGGCTAAAGACTGGACACTAGAAACATTCCATGAATCATAAGTGAATCCATTTTTAGTAGCTAAACAGTATAAAACAACTCCCCAGCTTCATATGTGTTTTCCGCTCTCTTGATTTATCATGACCAAAGGCCACCTATATAGATCTATTTCATAACCTACATTTATCAGATTATTGCTAACCAGAAGGATCCTGGAGTTGCAAGGCACCAGATTTGCACGGCAAGGTATTATCTACCATCGTAACGTGGAAACAATAACAAAACATGCAGTGCAATGCAGGAAGAGTATATACTACTTTAAGAAAGGCATGACTAAGCATATCTGAAGTATAAAACGATAAACATCTCACAAATTAACAACTGGCTTAGGGACATTTCTACGCTGATGAATTAAGAAAGGGCAGAGCCTCAGCCTGTAAGCTAAATTCACTATCTACAGTTCCTGGAAGTGTCTACGCAGCCACCGATACACGCAACCCTGCCAGGCTTCTAAGATCTCATCGTATTGGCATCTGAAGTAATACAGCATGTCTCCCAGTTCAGATATTCATGAACTCCACCCTGATGACTAAGTTACTTTCTGCCGTTGCTAATGTCTGTCTGCTGCTTTACTCCTCCCCAAATCAACTATCCTTCCTGAACATTTTTAGACTTTGCTTCTAAGCTTTTCAGAGACTGCAAATCCCACTACTGAGGTTTAGCAGTTGCTTAACTACCGGGGTTTCCACAGCCTGTCGGAGGCTTTGGGGCTTTGCTGCAGAGAGCTTGGAGACAGCCGCACCAGCACCTGCAGCACACGCTGGAATTGCAAAGACAAAGGTGAAATCCCTCCCAGTTAAACATACCACGCTCAACAACTAGCTATACAATAGAAACTGCTCATCACAGGTATTCAACAATACACTCTCAGATGTCCTCACAGGCTAATTTCTGTCCAGTAATACATATTTATATACTGATGAAAAAGCACATTACAATTTAGCGACCTAAGAGTATCATCATCTTATAATATTTTTAAATTCCACCATCTAAATATCTTCCTAACCTACACCTCTTAAAAAACATTTTCTGCACCATCTTTATAACCATGTTTTCTCTACTCCAACCATGGAGAGCACTTGTACCTTCCTGAGCTGGTGTTAAAATAATCTTCCTGGGGTCCCACAGTGTCATAAAATGAGCGCTATAGCTTCGCATCCTAGCACTGAGTGTGGACCGAGCTCCTGCTCTCCTTAAAAAAATCAGGGCAAGATCTGTATCTGCTCCGATGAAACAAGACTAACCTCACTGTTCCGTTTACTGTTGTGTAAACAGCTTTCTAGTGATATTTCTTATTAACGAATTAAACAATAAATAAGCAGCATCAGTAATCAGAAGATGACTAAACACATTTCACTAATTAACATAAGAATTTGGTAGGAATAAGTATTAGTATTCCGTGATCTCTCCCAAGTTATTTTCTAATTTATAGACTTCCAAGGTAGTTAAGCACTACGACATGAAACAATGCATATCTAAAACTAATTACATTTTAACTTGAACTGCAAGTTATTGTTTAGATCACACTGAGCATGTCAAACTGCAAAGCAAAGCACAGGCTTAAGGCATTTACAGGATAAGCCCTTTACCTTGGTTTCTTTAGCACTGCTAGAACCCTTCCCCTCTGTCTTCTTTTGTTTAGAAGATGAGCTGCTTTTACTGCCACTGCTACTCTCCTTGCTAAGGTTGCTGCTGGACTTCAAGGATGACGACTGACTGACCGTCCTCTTCCGGGACCCGTGTTCTTGCTTGGAATCTTTCTGCAGGACTGGGGCAGCAGGAGATGGCAGTAAATCCTTCTCTTTAACAGCACTTGGCTTTGAAGACCTGGACAAAAGGAACAAATTCAGGTTTTTTTTTTTCCCCTTAAGAAACAAAAACAAACAAACAAATCCCCAAAAAACCAACACCGCAATTTTTTTTTTTATTTTAAATTTAAAAAACCCTTTCTTCTTTTTTTGAAACAAACAAGATTTGTGTTGTTAGACCTAGCAAACCAGATATGCAGGAAAAGAAAGAGAATAATCATCTCGGTGACTAGGTTTCTACGAAGCCAGATTAAACTCGTTTTCACTATTTTATTTGTTCTGACCTGAAAACACAGTAGACAAGTTCTAACCATAAAACCACATCCCTACAACGGTTCTTAAAAAAACACCCTAAACACTTACAGTGCAAGAAATTAATGCCAATGTTAGCGCCAGCCTGTCTGTTGCAGACTAGTCAGCCTAACAGCTCAGAAAAAAGATGGTCCAGATAACTGTTCTCTGGAACCCAGGAAACTGGAAAAGCTTTCTCAGCGTAGCCTTTCAGTACACTCTTACTTTGGCTGCTGACTATTCTTGGCTTCCCATAATAATGATTTCTACAAATTTTTATAAAACCATATAGTTTCATTTAATTAAATGTCCTTCAGATAACTGCACTGGCAGTCAAGCGAATATCAGAAGTAATAGGTAAAAAAGCATAATCAAGATAGAAATGCATCTGTTCATTCTACATCTGTTTCCTAACAAATAGTAAGACACTGTTTAATTCAGAACGGGCAAACGAGATTTCTAGCATCTGATGTGCTGCAGCTTCTCACATATTTGTAATTTGGCAATTACTTACTACACAGAACTATCTTCCATGACGCAGTTATACCAGTTTTCAGTTGCTTGATCTGAAATAGCAGTTTTAAAAGGCAGTGGAAAAAAAACTTACTCTTTCCTGTGGATTAACACTGACCAAGAAATAAATAAAATAAAAGCATAATAGCTATTACAAAAAGCATGGAAAATTACAGAAATAACATACAAGTAAAAGAGTATTAAACAATGTTACTGATTTGCTAATGCTGTATTACTTTGCTTTTGTGTCACTCACACTTTTCTTTAGCTAATCTATCAAGCAAATGTGAGGCTAAATCCATGGATCCAAATCTCAATGCCAGCAGCTTCCCAGACAATGCCAGTTAAGTAATTTGGTCTCAGTTTACAAACTTACTAAATGGAGAATTACCAGATTGGGTTAATTTAAAAGCACGGATTTTGCAAGATCAAAAAGCTACATGCACAGCTGATTTCTAAAACAAAACCAAACCCCACTGTATATTAGAGAAAAACCAGGAAGTTTTTTCCATAACACACCAACCCTTCACATGAAGGGTTACCTTACTTCTGTAATGTAAAACAACTGTCCTTGGCCAATGTTTTTGGTTATGGAAATTAATTTCCACCAACTACTAGTAGAAACTCCGAGGTGAATCTGTCTGAAGGGTAAGAAGCAATGAAATTTTACCCACTGATTAATAATGAGGAGACACTTTGTTGGGGGGAAGATGGGCACCCATCTTCTCCTTGATCATCCTGAGCCTTCAATGTTGAAAACATAGCCAAGATACTCACTCCCTACTGCTAGAGGTCTTGTGTCCTGACGGAGCTTTTTCTTCCAGTTTCGTTTTCTTGCTTTCACTGGCTCTGTTTTCATCCTCATTCTGAATAAAGCAAACAAGAAATACATCCAGGCAAACGTCCACATTTACAGCTTCACTGAGAGTGGCAATGTTTCACGTTAAGAGACTTAATTTAGCAGGCGTTTTGCAGTGTACAGAATAAGATATGTACAGACCACAAAAACATGCCCTACAGCATCTAGTCCATATCAAATATTTGACCAGGCCCTGATACTGGAACATAATGAAAAACAAAGGCTGGCTTCTAAATTAGCAACCTGCATAAAAGAAGTAGCGGCTAAGTTGTTCATTTTAGCACAAACATATTATTACCATGAAATACCAGAAAAATCTGCCAAAGGCTTCAATAAGAGATCAGGAGACAGATTTTATGTTGTGGAGCCTAACAGAGGTGTCTTATGAGTGCCAGAAAAAGGTAAAAGTCTTGCAGTCTATTAAAGTAAGCCCAGAGATGTTGAAGACTAGATTTTTATATAAATTTAATCCTGAAGTCAAAGGGTCTTGAAGGTAAATTTCTAAGCTGTCTTCAGCAAGCACTGGAAGTATCAATACAGTGAATAAAATGGAAGATAGGGCCTCACAGAGTAAGTCATCCGGTAACATAACCCAGATTCAAACCCAAAAGGTTTCATTTTTGTTACACCGATGCTGCAACCCCGAGCCTTACCATCAAGGAAACACATGAGCAAGTAACGTGTAGAAATCAAGTGGTGACAGCTGTGTACAGAGCACTCACAAACCTAAAAACTGGAGGAGTGTGGGGAAAGAGTGGATTTTTCTTTAGTTGCCTCAAACAGGCTTGCATCTTCTCTGGTATGCACCAGTAAGCATCAGAGTAAGCTGAGGATTCAAAACAATTAACCACCAGACTATTTGCTGGGATAAAGCCTGAATTTAATTGGTCTCACCAAAGCCTTCTGGTTTAGATGTAAGAGCACAGATCTTTAATGCTGTAACTCCAAATGTGTATTGAAAGGCATAACTGGCCAAAGAAATAGAAGTCAGTGTGTTCAGAGCCATTGGAGCATGTGAGTGCATTCCCATGAACATTAGGAATTATACAGTAACACTTGCAAAAAACAACTAATCACTGCATACTGCTCAGTTATTCCCATTTTACAAGAAAAGCTCACACCTTCTCACTTCATTTCCTTATCCAGAGAAAATAGGAATCTTAGTTAGGAACAGTACAGGAGAAACCTCTGTTTGCAGTTACATGTCAAGTCTCCTAGATGACACTAATTTCAGTAAATGATCAAGTTTACTTAGGTTGCTCAGTAGAAAACTAGTTTAACTGAAATTATCACTCTCCTCTGGAGAGTCAAATGACTCTCTGAATGATACCATATAATCCTTTCATTCCACATGTCAACAAAGTCTTACAACCGCTGCCAAATCCCTGTCAAAATGAAATTTTCAGAATGAAATCCAGAGTAGCATGGCAATTTTTGAAACCCTGAGCCAGGGCTTCACAGTCCTAACTTCACGGAAACCAGAAATTTATAAAAACTCATTGGATCACTGAGTCCATCTGACAGTCACAGGTTTGCTCTTTATACAGACTGTCTATGTTCTGAGGTTTCTAAAAGCGGTTTAAAATTACACCACCAACTACTTCTTACCATTCCCCCCTCCAAGAATATTACCTCTGTTCAGCTCCCCCATTGATTCCTGTTCATTTTACTGCCCCCAGGCATTCCTGCTTTTTATCTATAGTTGAAAAGATGAAATGTTTTTTTTGGAAAAGATTAAGTATCATTATGGAGAGATGCCTCTGCTCCCAGTAAAGCAGCACCCCTGAGGCGTTGGTTTCTGCTGCCGTGCCCCAGGCCCATTTCTGCCCCATCCCTTGTCCTGGTGATATGCAATTGCACGATTCACTGGTTCAAGGAGCTGATCCAGCTGAAAACTGCCTTTTTTTTTTTTTTTTTTTTTGGCCAGGTGAATTTTCCATTGGATCAGCTGCCTGAGCTGTCCTGCAGTGCAACAGGGGCTGGTGCCAGATCCAGCGGAGGCACGAGAGGGCAGGATGCAGCGCTCAGAGGTACAGAAGCTGTGCTGCCCCCGTGAGCCCTAGCTACAGTGCTAACACTCCTGCAGGTGCAACCTTCTCCCTTCCCCTCTTCGCTCCAAAAGAAAATCCCAATAGTCTCTACTGTAACAGCACAGGGATGATCAACGTATTCTACACAAAATAGCTAGCCAATGTCGTCTCCTAAATTGCTCAGAGTCACTACCTGGAGGTATGATCTGGGTTGCTGGGCTACATGCTTGACACCAGTAGCAATCCACTAAGGGGCTGAGATAACAGGTCAATCTCTGTCTACAAAATTATCACCTGCTTATGTTTCCTTTTGCCTTTTGTAGAGCTTTTGTCGGATGGCTGCTTCTGGGATTCTCTCGCGTGCTTCTCTGGCATGTTTTTCTTTTCCACTTTGGGTGCGTCAGCATCCTTGTAAGGCTTTCCTGGTATTCTTGATAAGAGGCTCAGGTCAATCTTCACAATAAGTGGGTACCTTTCATCAGGATCACTGAGTGGTGAAAGAAGCTCTTTCTCTTCCATAGGAGAGAACATTCTTTGCCGAAAAAAGCTGTCATCCTCCTCCATGGAAGATTTAACAGGAGTCCTATTGCTCTCAGAGTATTTGGGTGTTTGTGATGAAGGAGGCAGGCTCTCATTTTCATCTGAATCAGAGGATGAGGTATCTGTTTCTATGAATTCCCTGGATTTCTGGGCAGATTTGCTTGAAGCCTTGTATTTCTTTTTCTCTGTGGTAGGCCGAGGGGAAGATTTGGGCTCTTTCTTTATATTGGGTTTTCTGGAGCCTTTTGTGGCTGCCTTATGCCTGTTTGAAGGTATATTTGTTGCCATGTCTACTGGAGTTTCACTTTCTATTTTAAGGCCTCCTCTAGGCTCTTCAACAGATGTCTTTTCTGCTTTCTTGGGCTGCTTTTTACCTACAGTCCTCCTCTGTGTTGAGCTGTCACTCTGGGCAGGTGATTTCTGCCTGCCGCGACTGCTCTCCGAGCCCTTTTGGGTGGGTTTGGAATCTCGCCCCGGTGTAGAAGAAATCGAATCCTTGGATCCGCTTTGATCAGTGTACCCGCTCCCTGTCCCCTGATCCCGTCCCTCTTTTTTGTAGCCTTGGGAGGATGGGATATTGCTGTCCACGGAAGAAGCTGGTGACACTTTATGTGAATTAACTTTGTTCAACCAGTTATCCAGTTGCCACTTGTTTGTTGGTGGCGGCTCTGGCTAAAAACAAATTAAAAAACAGCATTAGATAAAATATTTCACATTTCTTCCATCTTTTCCATGGGACAGCTGTACTATGCTGCACGCCAAAGCAAGAGGTACACCAAAAAACCCGAGATAAATAACAGATGAATTATAGGTTGATGAATATAGGTAAAAAATAACAGCTCTCATTTTTCCTTCATCTGGAGCAGATGCCATCAACAGGCAATACTTGCTGCCATAGCCTTCCAGAATAAAAGCCCACAGTTTTTTAAGCTACTGTTACTATATCTAATTTCTGCACTCCAACAGATAACTGGTGGTAAAAATCACCTCAAAGCCAAACATCAAATGTGTGCTTATATAAAGAATTGTTACCATATCCAATTACAGGTACTTCAGCAAAAGAATATTCTACCTTGAAAGTGATCCCACGTTTATAAGTAATTTATTTTTTTTTAAACGGTTTGAGAATTTATTAATTTTTTTCTGCTTTTAAGACTCAGGATTAATGCCAAGCTAACGAAGACAGCCCAAATACATGTCAAATCCTACCTCGGGGGATGCACTCTGTGACGGTTCATTAGCTTCACTATCACTGGAACTGCTTTCACTTTCAGAGTCAGATCCTGAACTGCTTTCCGATCCACTATGGCTGCTCGAGTCATCCCTTGAATTATCTGCTCCTTCACTGTTATGCTGTGAAGGTTCAGAATTACTGAAAACAAAAATGAGGAAAAATAAACAAACGCTACGCAAGGCACAAATATTTCCTAAACCCCTTTCATTAGAAAGAATAAAATGTAGTATTTTAATTAACAGTTACTAGAAAATTCAACATAACTGAACACGGTTCACCCTGGAAACAAACAACAGCCTTTGGTTTTTTCCCCCCTTCCCAAAGTGGTTAGTGTAATTTGCAGGGTATACATTATTTAATCACTGATTAAATTCTAACCACCTTTTGCTTTAACACAAGGCAAAAGACAAACATGAATTTCAGAAATGAGATCCAAGTCAAGAGTGCTGACTGGGCTGAATATCACCACTCTACTTCCTATGCCGCAATCTACCAGGAATGCCTACCTTCCAGGTGTGCTCCTTGGCACCGTCTTATCGCAGTCCTGCAATTAAGAAAAAGAGCATGAAGGTTCTAGAAGTTACTTTAGGATTGTATATACAATTAAGTTGCAAAGCATCCATTTAGAGCCTTTCAATTTTTTAAATTATTTAGCCTGGATAGCATCTTAATTCAGTACCTGCAGCAGTTTAAATTTTTCTTTATAAGGAAAATGCAGACAAACAGAGTTATTTTCTCCAAGTTTTCAACACGAACCTATGATTTCAGAGTCCTATATATTCCGACTACAGTTCCAAGAGTTCCTATTTCCACCACTCACTAATACCATGTTTCCATCTTTTTGAATCAGATGATTCAACATTTTACAATGCTATTCCTGAGATGCCCAGAGTACTAGGAGTTAACCAACTAAAAGTACTATCTCAAAGTTTGAGCAGAAAAATGAAGAAAATCAAGCACTAGAACTGGGAACAGGAAGAAAAGAAACAAGAGAGGAGCGTGGATTACTGCCAGGCAGCACAGACCCTTCAGGTATTTTTAATTTAGCATGCTAAATGCCATTTCTGGCAGAAGCTGCACGAAGTTAACATGGACAAAGGGGAAAAAAGAGACTTTTTGATAAAAATAAAGGCGCTGCTATACTCCCAGTTACAGATACAGTATCCCTTATCATCCCAAACACAGTCCCAAACTACTAACGCGCAGAGATGTTCACACCATGTACTCTTTAGCCAGAGCGGCAGAACACGAAGGGTTCTATCTTTAAATGGCAGGCTATTACATATGTTTTAAAGTACACTACTGCCATTTTACGTTCAGAGAAAGCCCATCTGAAATCAGTAAAACGAGATTTTCTAGATAAAAACGTACTGTTTTCACAAAACAGATAATTTTCCCCAAGTTTACATTTAGGAATACCTGAGGTTTATCTAAAAACATTCCATTTAATTTTTGTTTCTTAATCATAAACCTCCTCTTAAGCTGCTCAGTTTGCTGTTGGAAAATTGAGCGCTGCTGAAGTCCTGAACCGTGAATGCATTCGCTATGTTTTTCTGAAACTCTGATTTAATGAACATACCTGCTCTCCATCGCTGTCTTCACTACTGCTAAGTTTTAAGTCATCTTTCAACATACTAAATAAAAGGGAGAAAGTGAGACAAGTTTTTCCACGTACTTTAATTACTTTCAAAGCATTCTTCTATATTTCAACATGCTATTGTTTATACTATGAAGTAGGCTGCGTGGGTGAAATCCACAAGATACGATTCTAACATTTAACGTTTCAGAATGGTGAGTTAAGTCATTCTTTAGTACTTTGACTCCTTAGTCCATTCTGTTAAATTTATAAAGGAAATTTGACACAATTTACTAAAGCGGGCGGAGCTAACTTGTGTATGTTCAACTTCTTATACACAATGGACAAGAATACTGTTTTAAATAGAATAAAGCAAGCTAACACTAGTAGGTGTTTCCTGTCTCGTGGCAACAGTGCAACTGTTCTAAGCCGTAATTATTTTGTTATTATTCAAAGCCATAATTATTTATGGTAGACATACACACACACACACTATTTCACAATACTGAAAATGCAGGGTAGAGGGCCTTTGTGCTTACTGAAAAACACCTTTGATTACAAAAATAAAACATCTTACTCTGTCTGGTTCGATTCGCATCTGGAGAAAGAAAATGAGAAAGGATTAAAAGTCTAATACTTCTGAGTTTCACAGCACAGCTGTTCTACTGATGATCTGAAAAGAAACACCAGCCTCTAGGATCTAGTTCCTGAAATACTTTTCATTGCTATCCTTTTACAAAAGATGCATTTATCTCCTTTTTTAAGTTTTTTGACCAGATCACAATCACTTTTTTTTTTTTTTAAATTATTTAAAACTGTATTGTCACAGTAAACATCATCTCAACTTTCTTCCTGTGCATCCCAGTTCAACACATGTCCCGTGCTACCTCTTGTTCTTAGATGTTCTCACATTCCCCAGCTTTGGCAATAGCACAGTTCCTTCTTAGCGGTCTATACTGCTATGACAAACGCAAAGCCAAATGGTGAACTGCTATTTCTACCACTCGTTGAGCTGGCTGCATATGAGCATCTGCTTAAACTACACGTTTTTGGGAACGTGACTGGAAGTCTATAATAATTGAGGGGTTTTTCTTTTTGTTCTATTCCCTTCCCATAGGTCATGTGCTTTTTAATCTTGCTAATACTGTAACATGTGCACAGACAAGCAGAAGAACTAGACTTCATTTTGTGACTGCATCACAACGAATGTTAATTTAGAATAACAAGTTTTCAAAATCTACAACCGCTTTCATTAAACATACAATCAGCTGGTAAACCTTTAATTTTCATGGACATATTTGTTTGGAAACAATCTTTTAACAGCATATAATTGATTTTCAAGTATGAGAAAGGTGGACTACAGCCATCTAGAATATTCCAGTTGCTTTTTATTTTCTCTTCCAGTTGCACGATTGACAAAGTAAAACGTCAGGTCTGTGTGCATAACTAATAGAAATGTTTGTCAGGCAGACTGAGCAGAACAAACTTAACTACATCCCAAACACAGTTTACTGTCTCCTCCAATACAAAACAGTTTCCCATCCCGTCTATTTGTGCAACTGCTACAAGCTGCTTCCAGCCGAGAGCTCTGCAATGCACACGTTTGGTAAGTCCCGTCCCATCCTGCCCATTCTTATATGCTGATACCTTTCTGGTTCACAAACTGATTCCAAGGTCCAAACTCTCGCACACCTACCCAGACAACTGACAAGAAAACAGGGGAACAGAAAGGCAGCACAGGGTATTTGTTACTCGCTCCAGTGTGCAATATTTGGTCTACTGTCCCAGAAAATGGCTGCTTAAAGATGATCCCCTTTTCCTGCCAGTCAAGGAGAAGCATGCTAAAGTGTCTGTGCAAGAACTGACACATTCTAGTAAAAGAAACAGCTATTTTCCAAATCTTTTAAAATTCGGCTATTGTAACAGCCACTTACGATTTGGATTGATGACCATTGGATGTTTTTGATGAAGGATTATATCGTTCTAGAAGAAGAAAAAAGAAATGCACAGTTGAAAACTCAGCCAGCAAAATAAGTCACTCCAAAGTTGCCACAAGTGTACCTTCTTAGATAAACCAAGAACGGCTGAGTAGACAGGAGAAAGTAATAACTAGCTGACGCGAGGTACAATCTCCCACAGACTGAAGAATTGAGTGGATGCAGAGACAAAACACTAAATACAGCAAATAATTTAATCAAGAAAATCTAGAAAATTATTTAAATCATTGCTGTCTAAACCAATACACAATTTGTTATTAATGGTGTGAAAAACTATTTTGTTTCCATCACGATTGATCTATTGCCTTCTACAAGCAGGATACGGGATATAGATCAGCCTGTCAAGCTCTGACTTGTTTCATCATCCCTACGTAGCTTTTTAGCAAATGAGCAATCTTTAGATCCAGAAATCCAACTCAGAAGCCAATTCTTACAATAGGAATACATACTGATATAATCTGCTTTTCAGTTTGGGGTTTTTTTCCTTCCCTTTTCTTTACTTCTGGCAAATAGCTAAGCGTAGTTCAACAGAAACAAGAACTGAGGCTGTTAAAAGTTTCCCAGAAAGTTCAAACAGGAGTTGAAGACTGGTTCTGCGTTTTGATTAACCTCGCCTCTTCATTTACACACCTAAAGATCAGTTGCTCCTATAACATAAGTCTATGGTTTAGCACTATGGAATTAAGTTTTAATTTGTTTCCTTAATTCCCCACTGTATCAGGTGTTTAGATTAAGCCGCTTGTGAATATCTAAGAATAAACCATTCTTCTTTTACTATTTAAGCTGTTTAATCACTTCAAGAGGGAGTGGAAAGACTTTTGGAAGGTAACAGCATGAATCTAATTCAATTTTACCTGGTATGTTACCTGTGTTAAATTATTAATTTCAGTAATACTCAAAACAACGATACAGTTAAAGAGAAATTAAAGCTGCTTTTGTCTAAAATCTGAAAATGCATTCTGGGACAAGAAATTTGAGGATATTGCTAAGCATATTACTATATGAGTTCTTGACCAGTTCTCTCTCTTGATTTTAAAATGACAAAGTGAAAACGAACAGTGAAACCGCAATGTGCTTTTTCTATTGAAATACAAGCATACGCACTATTTTGCTTTCTAATATGTCCCCAAGCAGGGAGTTGGGTATTTTAAAGGGTGTTTTGTTTTAGTACTCAGCCATTTTCAATTAGATCAACCACGGAGGCATTTTTTCAAGAATTAGAAAATGCGACAAATTAAAAAGTTCTGGTTTTTTTCTAGAAGACAGTAACAAACTTGCAACTCAGTCATAACTGTCTAGGTCTCAACAAGAAATGAGAAAGAAAATCAAGCAACTGTTTTATAGGTTAAAACTGGAGAGAGTACAGAAAATCTTGACTTAGACTCCATCCTATGACCAGTCTGGAAAATCTCATTCTCTAAAAAGCATGACATCTTAAGAGATACTAAGAATACTGAATCACAACAAAAACATTAAACATATTACAGGAAGTTTAATATACTTACTCTGCTCTCCAGTGCCAAAACTGGACTGTTGAGACTCCTAAGGGAATAAAAGATCACAAGTGTTTTTTTCACTGGGAATCTTAACGTATCAAAAACCACGCTGTAAGCAAGATATTCTTTCTACTTAAAGGATGGCGCCTAACCTCTAAAAAAGGAAAAAACCTAACAACAAAACAGAAAGAGCGATTCTTTAGCTGGGCCCCAACTCCTCTCACCAGCCCTAACGGCACAGCCAGCACAGGGAAGGAGTGCTTCACCCTCCTCTTCCTTAGCTCAGCTCTCCCACTTGCTTGGTTTTAAGAAGGGCCACATGCAGTTGTACTACGTGAGAGCTGAAGCTCCAAAATCCCTATGTAACTTCCACAAATCCCATCTTCGTGTATGTTTAGCATGGAGAGGAACCATTCAGTATGTTTTTCTTTATCTTTCTTACACACGGAAAAGCTTTGTTGCTAGTTTTATGTATTTTCATTCAAATTCTTTTCTCTGCATTGTTCTTTTTCAGACACATACAGCATCGCGGTGGACAAGCAATGAGTATAGTAACAACCTATCAACAACAACAACATCTCAGCTACAAAGGAGCCCAAGAGACAATGAAACTTAAGAGTCTGAACAGCTCTGCACGCTCTGCCCAAAAACCCCTTCTCGCGGCTCCAGGCGAGCCCCTGGTAAATGCAGCCAGGCACAGCTGACCAACACATCGTTCCTCCCCGCCAAAGGCCAGATCTCCGTGTAATCGGACAAGTCACTTGTACAAAAGCCAATAAAAAGTGACAAGTAACTTCCTTTGATATATAATGAATCTGTTACCTATAAATCTAACTGTGAAAGATGAAGCCTTGCAAATTTTAGCACTTGTATGATCTTCAGTATTCCCATTCCAGAAAACCCAATTCTGACTCCCAAGACGCAGCAGATTATAAATTGTTTTGAAACCCTAAAATACTGTTTTAACAAACAAATATGCAGAGGCTACCGAGTTTCTGAAAACCTATTTCTAGGCTACAGTGCCATTTTAAAATAGGACCTTCCTGACCTCATTTTAAAATGAGGACAAATGCTGGCCCCGTAAATAAAAATTGAAAATACTTTACTCAATTCATAAAGTTATATACACACATTTTACTTAAATGCTCTGGCAAAGGCAAACCAGAACTACAATTCAACAATGAATTCCAGTTTTTTTAGTATACCTGTGAACCAGTTTTCCCAAACAGCCAGGTCAGTGACATGCAGCAGTTACAAACACAATTTACAGAATTTAATTTTTTAAACACACAAAAGCTTTACACAGAAAAGCACACTTAGATATTTCTAATTTCCCTTAACTTTTTATTTCAAAAGTGAAAGCAGTTACAATAACGCATTGAATAAGTATTTTGTTGATAGGGAACTTGATAGGGAACTTCCCTTGTAAGGTGTTTCAAATGCCTCTAATCTTTACTAATTGAAAGAAAGGAATGGACAATAAAAATAAAATTAACCTATGTTTAAAGTGCAAAGCGAAGATGAAGTTGGAGAGAAGCCTTGTGACTTCAACAGAAAGCAACAGCTACACTTCCTTCAAAATAAAAACTCATTTTTCTCTTTTACATAGGTACGAGGAGTGCAAGCGTGATTCCCCGATTGCCTTTTTCCACTGTCAGCTTAGATGTGTTGACAAACTGTACGTCAAAAGAAGAAGTAAAGACCACACAGTAATCAAACACCACATCTACAGAGCAACTGCGCTGGGGTGAGCACGAGATGAGGAACTGGCACCCGTTCTTGCCAATACACGTACCACCAATTCTGCAGAAAGCACCTGCCTAATTGCTCACTTCAGTCAACTTCCTACTTCTAAGGCATAGTGCATAGTTCTTTCAGTTAAGTGCACTTTAACGAGGTGTTATGTTTAAATGTGTAAATTTTTCAAACTCTCCTGCCATCTATTTTATCTTTAAATACATACTTCTTTAAGAAGCTCAGAGATTAAAAAAAAAAAAAGCTATACTTTCAACTCCCAAGTTATTTACAGCAGTATCTTCTAAAGGTCTACTTCAGAAAGAAGAAATTAAAAACAACTTAAAGGAAGGAAACCCTTTCAACCAAAGTATAATAAACTGCTGAGGTTAGATAGTGAAGACACTTAAGCAGGAAACAAAATCGCAGCTTGCACTCGAACACAAAAACTGCGGAGAGAAGAACACTCGCCAGCTGGCTAGAACGGCAGTCGGGTACCGAATTCTCATTTCTAGGTTACCAGCTTGGCTGTAGTCCCGGCTGTGGTGAATGGGACCCATTTCCATTTAACGTTTGAAATCTCAGGTCAGATATTTTTATTTCTCAGAAGGAAGTTTCTGTATTACAGCGGATCAAGGGACCCCACCGCTGGCCTTCTCGGTACCTCCAGCACCGGGCAGACGCTGAACAAACCTGGAGACAGAATCCGCCTCTTGAGAGATGCCTCCAGGTCACTGCACAGGTATGCAGGTACAAAAACGGCCAATCCTCTCATGTTGCTTCAAAACGAAAAACTTCCACTTTCTAACAAACAGCTGGGTTTTTTAATATATTTTACAAACATGTCAGTATTTTTGGAATTTTTGACTGCGAGCCCATGGCTTAAAAAAAAGTTATATAGGATAAAATTATAGAGTGTTAGTTAGGTCATTGGATAACATTTTTTATCAAGACTCAGGAATCTACATTTTTTTCATAGCATCCATAAAACTTTCCCTGACCTATTTTCATGAAGTCTTATCATCTGATTCAAAGACTTCCTGATAATTATTACAAGAAGCTCAGAGATTAAAAAAAAAAAAAAGCTATACTTTCAACTCCCAAGTTATTTACAGCAGTATCTTCTAAAGGTCTACTTCAGAAAGAAGAAATTAAAAACAACTTAAAGGAAGGAAACCCTTTCAACCAAAGTATAATAAACTGCTGAGGTTAGATAGTGAAGACACTTAAGCAGGAAACAAAATCGCAGCTTGCACTCGAACACAAAAACTGCGGAGAGAAGAACACTCGCCAGCTGGCTAGAACGGCAGGCGGGTACCGAATTCTCATTTCTAGGTTACCAGCTTGGCTGTAGTCCCGGCTGTGGTGAATGGGACCCATTTCCATTTAACGTTTGAAATCTCAGGTCAGATATTTTTATTTCTCAGAAGGAAGTTTCTGTATTACAGCGGATCAAGGGACCCCACCGCTGGCCTTCTCGGTACCTCCAGCACCGGGCAGACGCTGAACAAACCTGGAGACAGAATCATTTCTAGGTTACCAGCTTGGCTGTAGTCCCGGCTGTGGTGAATGGGACCCATTTCCATTTAACGTTTGAAATCTCAGGTCAGATATTTTTATTTCTCAGAAGGAAGTTTCTGTATTACAGCGGATCAAGGGACCCCACCGCTGGCCTTCTCGGTACCTCCAGCACCGGGCAGACGCTGAACAAACCTGGAGACAGAATCCGCCTCTTGAGAGATGCCTCCAGGTCACTGCACAGGTATGCAGGTACAAAAACGGCCAATCCTCTCATGTTGCTTCAAAACGAAAAACTTCCACTTTCTAACAAACAGCTGGGTTTTTTAATATATTTTACAAACATGTCAGTATTTTTGGAATTTTTGACTGCGAGCCCATGGCTTAAAAAAAAGTTATATAGGATAAAATTATAGAGTGTTAGTTAGGTCATTGGATAACATTTTTTATCAAGACTCAGGAATCTACATTTTTTTCATAGCATCCATAAAACTTTCCCTGACCTATTTTCATGAAGTCTTATCATCTGATTCAAAGACTTCCTGATAATTATTACATATATTTATAGCAATGCAGAGAGGCCCCGGTCGGGAGTTTGCATCCCTTCAAGCTACTCGCTATCTACACACAGGGAAAACCATCTTATCCCAACAGTCTTACAAATAAAATCGACTGGTCCACCAAAGCGCGCTTAATTTTACGTGCGCAGGCAAGCAAAACATACCAAACTTCTGCACACGAGAGGAATGCTGTGAAACACTGCAGCATATTACTTGTAAATAAATTGAGCACAGTATTAAAGAGAACGAGCTTTCCTCGAACAGTACCGCTTGATTAAAGTAAGCCACTGTTTTGTTTTGTTTTCTGAATTCTGCTCCGGGTCCAGACTGCACAAGCCTACGGCTTGCTAACTCGCTGGAATTCTGCGAAGATCCTGCTGCCAAGAATGACAGAGGGGAGAAGGCAGAGGAAATTATAGGCTTTGGATGCGGAGAGAGAATTTGACAAAGTTCCATGGCTAAGATGTGCAGCCACAAAATAAAAAAGGTGGCAAAAAGTCAAAAGACTCAGAGCAGCCATAAATGGAATTTTTTGCAAACTAGGTGAAGAAACACAGTCCAGGTTGATGGGTTCAAAAACCCACAACCTACCTTTTTTGTTCAAACATCAACAAGACTCTGCAATCTCATGTAGTTTCCCTCTGTGTCTCAGAGACATACATGTATTTCTGCACACCTTCTTTCTTCCCAAACCGAGTCAAATAGCAGAGAAACGCAGAAACAAGCAGTTCTAGCAATCCCGCAATCAAGTGTGCTCAGAAGTGTGTGAAGGGAAAACACCGCCCCAAAGCTTCAGGAATAAGTATTCAAAGCAGTAGAGTAAGTACCTTTGTTGATGAGGAAAGGTGTGGAATATCTTTCTTTACAATAAAAGGTAAGAATTATTTCCAAGTCCACAGTTTTATGTAACACAGCAAATAAACCCTGACTAAAAGTAATATATGCAAGATTAATATTGATCTGATGTTAAGAAAATAGATGACAAGATTTATTTCTAGATATGCCTTCAAAAGTAAAGCTGAAAACTGTATAGTATGTTCTGCATTTTCAGCTCCCTGGAGAGAAGCAAGCAAGACGCAGTGAGAAGGAACACGCAACGCAGAGGGCGATGACAACAGGACTGCCCATGGCCCTGGGATATTTAGCCAGCACGAGAACCTGAGCCGCTAAACTTCGCGCCAGTCTGCAGGAGTTTTGTGGACGCGCACTTACAACACGGGACCTGGAACCTCTGGCCAAAAGAAGGTGATGTCAAAGCATTCACATGAGACAATCTGTTTAGACAGACTACATTAGAGACCTCAGTGAGAAAATCTTCTTAAAATACTTCGCTGAACTGTTCTGTTTTGGGAAGCAATTTGGATCAAACAGGACATTGATAGCAGCAAGTGGTGCTCTAGAACAGCAGTCTGGTCAGAAAAAGTGTAGTCTTCGTTATTATAAAGGTAGCTTTTAAAAGACGAACAGCATAATTTCTTCACTCTCAACTTATGCCAAATTAGGGGTGGAGTACCCCAATCCATTTCAGAGATATGTTGAGTCTGGAGAAAAATTATATTGTCGAGTTAAATCTTTTACTGGCAATCAGTAGATACAGGAAGCAAAACATGAATCCTTGAATGAGTCAGCTATCGCAAGCTGAACTGCACTTGCTAAAGTTGCTACCCGCAGCTATCTACCCTGCCTATCTCCACCCTGCCTACCCATCAGCTTCCAAGATACTGCAGATTGCAGAGCTGTATTTCAAGGCAAACAATCACCAGTGCCAGTTTGCCTTGAAACCCTGCAGCCGGGGCCGCCAGATCCGGCCTCAGGGGAGGGAGCAAGCAGCCGAGAGCAAGAGAACTCCTTCCTCAGAGGTGTCAGCTCAAGCAGGTCTCCTGAAAACGCTCCCTGTGCTGTCAAAAGCAGCAAAGAGCGACTGATTTCTCTCTAGAATTAATAGCTTAAACACGTCAGTAGTTATTAAGTACATGGGAGGTTAGGAAGAGGATCTTCCAGAACAAGTGATCTGAAAATTTCTTTAGCAAAACATCTGATTTTAAAACTGTTTTAATTTTTTTTTAATTGAAAATGTAAGATCTACTAGAACTATTAATGGACTTCAAAATTATGAGGAATATTCAGTTTATTCAGAAAAGTACATTTAAATTTCTTGGCATTTACCAGCCAGCCTCCCTTACTTTGCTAGATGGAGGTAAACGCAACACTTGCTTGGTCCTACACAAATGGTGCAAAGCATTTCCCCAATAGGGAAAAAATGCTCAGTGACATTTTCAAGCTTCAGAAGTATCCCGAAGAAGGTCTGAATTTATGAAACAGAAATTAAGAAGTAAAAGGAAAGTCATATTATAGACATCTCTGCAGACTGCTCTGTGTGCGTAAACCAGAGGAAAAACGACAACATTCTTCATAAGGCTACTGCTGACAAATGTTGTTGTGAAGCAAGATAAAGAGATACAAAGCACTGAAACAAACCCAGAACTATACAGAATGGAATTTAAGAGAGTTACAAAATCCTGATCTTTAATAGCAGTTACTCTTTCAACAGCATTCAGTATTTGACTACAGCACTGACCTTTGTTGGAAAAGGAAATTTTGACGGTTCAGTTTTGCACGGTGTATGAATAGCAGTCAGTGGAGGAGGCCAAGAATGGGTCATCTCCTATAACCAGAACAAAAAGGGAAAGCTATTAACAAACTTAAAGCAAAGATTTCAAGTTACAATCTTGATTCAAATGGTAACCCTGTCTCTCAATTTTCAGTTCATTGTCCACACTTCACTAAGCTTTATATTCAATATCCCAAATGTGTAACAGAGGTTTTGCACATAAACCTAAATCTTAAATTGTTACCCATGAGAACAGATAGTTAAGACATAGTAACAAGCAGAAAGGCATAAATCAATAAAATCGGTTGGCCTGAACCAGTTTATACTGCAGCAGAAGTCAGAGTCTGATCATTTCAGACTGTGAAGAGCACATGTAGGATACAGGGGTAGAAAGAAGAATCCTAGAAAAGGGAAGCCTATAAAGTTTGAGGAAGAAGGGGAAAATCAAATGCCTGAAGCTGGAAAGAAAGTGTCTCGTATTCTCTCAGAGCATCTCCAAGGACCACGCAGTACTGAAGGTCAGAGCAAATGGTAAGCCATGGAAACGCTCAAGGGGAATCGGATGATTCTTTTGTGATAGTAGACACACGACCAGGGGATCACATCAGGGGTAAAAAGACTTGAGAAAATAACCTAGGTAGAAGAGAAGGGAAAGTTCTGCCGTGGGATAGCAAAAAAAAGGACTATAATCTAAAAAGATATCGGAATGTAAGGACTGTATTTTGGTGGAAGAAATGGGTAATTTTGGTTAGGTTAACAGGGAGGTGGCCTAGAAGAACAGGAATGCAGTGAGGACATCCAGGAGACGACGTGCACACCCAGCAATGCCCAGCACCCAGCGCGCACACAGCTCTGCTTCCAGTCTCCCCCAGTCTACCTGCGCTAGAGGAGTAATTGAAGAGCCCTCCTGCAACGACTTGCAGCCGAGTCAATTTAAAAGGCACTAATCAACTGCAGAGTACTTTTCACCTCTCCTTAGTAATGTTTGTATTTTCAATAAATAAGTTATGAACAAAAGCACAGAGAACTTACTTTTAGAATTTCATCCACACAGCTCACATCACCAGATGCTGATGCCTACAAATCAAAACTCAAGATTAACGTTTCCTAAAGCAAATTTTCCTTAAAAGATCCCAGGGGCTAGAAACAGTTAAAAATAAACTTCAATCCTTAGCATGATTCATATGGACTCTACATAGATCCAAACAGACCTTGCTAATTCTTTTCAGCAACTTCAATTTTAATATCATAGATCCATATTTTTATGGTATGAGTCACATCCAGTTATGAAAAGCAAATACATGAGATCTATAAAACTGCCACAATAATCTCTTACTTTTCACTTGACAGTTAAAGTGATCATAGGCACTCAGTGATATTAAAAACTTCTAGAGAGAGAGGAAAGGGAATCATAGCTTTCAATCATTTCCTGGAAGAAGCCAGTGGATAATATCTGAATTCACATGCATGACTGTGAACACACGGTAATGACAAACTGCATTATGAAGTGAAACATACATTACAGCACAAATCTAGAAACAGCAATAATTACGAAACTATGAACCTTCTGCATCCCTGACTGCTACAAGCAGAAAGGGAGCAAAGCTACTATATGATTCACTGCATGTCAAGTCTTCACAAATGATAAAATAATTTCTTTTCAAATTTCTTTTCAAATTTCTTTACCTGTGTCCTGCATCTTATTTTGCTACTTGTTGAAATCCCGGGAACAAATGCTTTCCTCTAGCTACCATGATTCAAGCAGTTAAAGAGGAGATGCAATGACATTTTATTATTAAGAAAGGCACTCTCCTTCTAAGTGAGCTGTAGTCAGAGTCTGTGTCTTAACGATTCCAGATTTACCAAACTACTAAAAGCTGTTAACCCAATAGTGTTTTGTATCCAGCGTACCTGATAAAAGTTCCGAACCCTGTTCAATTTGGTGTGCTTTAGGGTTAGCTTATTCTCCCTAGGTGTAGGTATAATAATCACATCTAGCAATTGCTACACACGTCGAAAGAAAATCTGATATATGCAGATAGTATCACCAGTCTAAGACAACATGGCTCCCAGTAATGACAATATATGCATAGCTTGTCAAAATATTTGTGAATATTCTACTATTTCACTAACTTCTGACTTACAGAAATACTCTATGAAAATTAGCGTCTCTGGGTTAAGTTAGCCTTTCTGAATGTCTCATAGCCTTTATTTAATAAAAATCACAGTATCCACATGGAAGAAGCAGAAGGAAAAAATAATTACTTTTGTACACTCCCCATTTAAAATACAGGTCTTCACTGTGTAAGTTTAAGATGCTTTGCGTAACAAAAAACCCCAGTGTTTACTAAAAACTGAATTTTGTTTATGTAGATTGGGATTTTAAAGAAGCTGGAAAATCCCAGCCCAAAGGGACTTACATTTAAGAAGCCAGGAAACAGACGGCAACTTACATCTAGTGGTTGAGAAGGTATTTTCAGCTTGGTTAGATGTGCTTTGCTGCTAGGCTTCAGCTCATTCACGCAGCTGCTGTGAGTCTGACTACTGTAGTGTTCGGAGGATAACTTTGGTTCCATGGATTCCTGTCCATCCATTGGCCTTACGTACGCAGTGGGTTTCTGTAACATTGAACTGGACTTGGACATTAGTGAAGGTGGAAAAGACTGATTAGAGTGTTGTCCGCTTGAAAATGAGGGTACACGGGAGGGAGAGTCCCAGTTGGCATCAGGATCCCGGGGAGATTTTGAACGTTGATGTTCTTTGCTGTGGTGATCATTTCCATGAGATCTCGAATGGCTGGAGCTCAACGAAGAAACAGCAGATGGTTTTCCAGGGCTGGAAGAACGGGGTTTGGAGTGTTCAGACCCATGCTGGCTTTTTTTGCGGCTGCTGCTGCTACTGTACGAGTCACGGTCATGCCTCTGGCCACTACTGCTAGTGTTATTGCCACTGCCGCGCTGACTACTATGTCCGCTCTGTAAACCCGAGGACCGTTTCTGAGATTGCGAGGAAGTGCTAGGTGCTGGTCCTACAGGAGTCCATTTGCTGCTCTGATGTGAGCTAGTATTATGTCTCTGATCACCAAAGAAACTTTGGTTTGATTTTTCATCTGGTGTTGATGGTACAGTTGGTTTGGGAATTCCAACAAGCTTTTGTAGCGATCTATCTCCTATAAGATCCTTCATTTCATCATAATTACCAAGCATGCTCTGAATACGACTAGACAATTTGTCTTCTTTGCTGGTCTGTGAAAATAATTTTTAAAAATAATGCTTTAAAAAAAATCACAACTTCACTTTCAGTTAATTGACTTGACAACTACTGCAGTTAATCTAAATTTCAGGGCTAAGATCATGACTAGCATCCATGTCTTTTGCCATTGTTTCCAATTCCCAATTTTAGTTCTTAAAGCAGTGATTTAAACCCCTAAAGCATAAGGAAAAGGTGTACTTCAGCAGCAGGAACAGTTGAAACAGCACTAATCAGTGCTTCAGATAATGCACTGGTGAGCTGGATGCAAGTTTAAAAATTGTAGATGCCTACTGTCACCTTAAAGACTATTTCTCTAATACAGAATGCATTAGTCCTAAAAAGGTTGAATTAATGGTAAAATAAAATCAGCTTAACCTCACCACTGTATGTAATTTTTAATTGGTATTTATACTGGCATAACAGTTATAAGGGTTCTTTCTTATATATCAGTTTGTTTTCCAAATCAGGTATACTGTATCATTACCCATATATCCCAACCAGCTTTAGTTAACTTCATACATGTGGGATCTGGTTATCGAGCACAGTAAAGTGATGGGAGGACAGGAATAAAAACAAACAAACAAACAAACAAACAAACAAACAAACAAACAAACAAACAAACAAACAAACAAACAAACAAACAAACAAACAAACAAACAAACAAACAAACAAACAAACAAACAAACAAACAAACAAACAAACAAACAAACAAACAAACAAACAAACAAACAAACAAACAAACAAACAAACAAACAAACAAACAAACAAACAAACAAACAAACAAACAAACAAACAAACAAACAAACAAACAAACAAACAAACAAACAAACAAACAAACAAACAAACAAACAAACAAACAAACAAAAAAATTTCTCAATTTTCCTCCTCCTCCTGCAGGAAGACAGTTTTCAGTCACAATGTTTTACTTCTTGCAAACCAGCCGAAATTGTGGTAAGGGCATGGGTTTGCTTTCAAAGTGAGTTTTGAGCTACATAATGAAAATCTTAAATGGTACTTTTTTAACTATCCCAGAATTAGGTTATTTTTTCCAGTTCTGTTCAGCAAATCAAACCCGGAAGGAAACCTAGCACAGGTTTAAAGCTGTACGAGATCATAAACAGAGTCAACTCTTTCAAAACAAACTAAAAAAATCAGATACAAACAATTGGCATACTAGTTAAAGCTGATAATTCTATCGTATCAGTCATTTCAGCATTTAAAATTAACCTCCTATTTAAACATTCTCTTTCTGAACTTACCCAGGTCTGGATTACATTGACTGAAGGTTAGAAAGTTTAGCAACAGGCTAAAGCACCCAAAAAAAGCAGTTTGGCATGACACAATGGACAGTTTAATTGTTTTGAGTCACTGTAGCAAAAGCAGAAGAGAGCCAAAAAATTTTATGGTTTTATCATCCCTTTTCTCACTCCCTGCAAAGCGGCCCCTCCCTCGTACGTATTATTATAAATCTGCCGGTAGAGCTGGTTAGTAACTGTCCATCCTTGCTTTCAAGCCCTGCTTAAATACTTGGCTGACATAACAGCTGTGGATCTAAAAAGAATGCAGATAAAAGTAAACTTAAAATACGAATTTGCATGCAACTTCTGCTATAAAAACTGCATTTGTAAGAACTGCATAAACTCACAACTTTGTACGGTTCAGCAAAGAGAGGGGAGTTAGGTGGAAAGGCTTCTTCACCCTGTTGAATTTCTTGATTTCGCCTTTCCCTTTCTTTCATGCGCAGCACATTCCGGTCTTCACGGTTCATGTTGCTACAAATAAAAAAGTAATTTCTGATCACAGAAGGAAACGAGAAGGGATGCAAGCACACACAGTTAGCCCCTGTACCTGTTCTACCGAAAGAATGATCTCAGTCAAGAACCCCCTGCTGACTGAACTCCTCAAAACTGAAAAGATGTTTGTCCAATTCAAGACACCTTGCACTTAGAAGAGCTATAACCCACAATCTACAGCTAGCTTCTAACAGGGAAACTTTTTGCAGTAATAAAAAAAATGAAAAAATCCACAAAGTCCTCAGGCAAGTAACTATTTCAAACCATTTTACCTGCTTGAATCATTTAGCTATTTCAACCCACGCTGTACATCTCCCATTCATTTCTAAAATACTTTTTCTCCTCCACATCCCCCAAATGTTCTGCAATTTTACTCTTATCCCCCCACCCATTCAGTGCCTGACTTCTACTGTAGATTTGGTTTTATTTTTGCTGCTGACATACCTTTATTGGCACCCATTCTCCAACATATTCTAACCTCAAGCTTTGATGTTGTTTCCAGGTCTCCCTTCCTCCCTTGACTCCCAAAAGACATTTCTGCTCAAAGCAGTAACCTCAGTGAAGTTCTGGCGATATTGCACCTTTTGCCTTAGACCATACAGTGTTCTCCTACTGCAAAAAATGCAGACTGAAAAAATGCCAACCTCCCCTCTTACAAATTTTACTTTGCAGTTTGGTCTTGCTGCTCAAGTTAACAGAAGTACGTCAAATTGTTGCAACACAAAAAAAACCCCAAGTTGGAAAAGATTCCCTTTGAGCTTGATAAAGCATTGGGACTTAAAGGAGTAAACAAAATAAGGTGATAAATCAGGTGGTACTAACCCTTAACATGTGCTATACTTCATATCAAGAGATTTATAAATGTGCCTTACTGATCTGCAAAAAGTACGGTAGGTGCTTCCAGGAAAGAAACAGATGTTCTTCCACATAATTTGCAGTCTAAAATGAAAATGCCGTCTGCTTAGAAAATCATTATTTCATGTTTTTAGACAGCTGCCTGATTGTTTTAAAAAAACCCCAAAACCTGCTACAGTGTTACTTTGAAAGCTATGCAAAACCAGCTATTCCATTCTAAACAAGACGACTTCAACCTGCCACTCAGTTTTTAAAATATCAGTCTTTTCACCTTAATAACATTTTAGCCTCTTACTGTAATTTCTTACTCATTTGGCTTCATTTTGTCTACTACTCTGAATATAGTGAAATCTAAGAGGATGCCAAAGCCAGAATAAACCCTCAGTGTAAGTTTAAATCTTTGACGCTTTTTAAGGCGACGGGTTTGTTGTATTTCCCTGCATTGTAAACAAGGTAAAAGCATTAGCATAATCCAACTCGATGCTGATATCAAGCCTAGGAATATGATAACTTTTAAATTTTATGTGAAAAATCACTTTTTTCTCCAGTTATCCTGTAATCAGCTGAACTCGTGTAACTGCAAGTGAACATCAAGGCTGCCTACTGAGAGAGGGACCTGTACGCTGCAATGTGGCAAGCAAACTACCAGGATCATTTTGACATTAATGGCAAAGTTGTTTTAAAAGTTTGAGGCTTAAAAAGCTTATTCTTCAGACTGCAGCCCTATTTCTTATACTTGTAGGATTTAAACAGAGACAAATATCAGATTTAATGACAGACACTGATCGGTTAAAGCCAACAACCCCACCCGCCCCTGCCATTTTACTATTAAAGGCAAAATGTGAGGCAAGGCATAGGAGTGCCCTATCTTTGAGTAGTTCATTCACATCAATACACTAAGATTGTGAATTCTGTAGAGCTATACATTTAGAAGATTATAAGCTTAACTAAGAATTTTACATCTACATTGTACAAATAGAGGGTTAAATATTAACAAAGACCTTTACTGTTTTTTACGGAGACAAGCATCATCTTTCAAATGTGAGGCAAGGCATAGGAGTGCCCTATCTTTGAGTAGTTCATTCACATCAATACACTAAGATTGTGAATTCTGTAGAGCTATACATTTAGAAGATTATAAGCTTAACTAAGAATTTTACATCTACATTGTACAAATAGAGGGTTAAATATTAACAAAGACCTTTACTGTTTTTTACGGAGACAAGCATCATCTTTCAAAACTGTATCAACATTTACTGTAACTCTTGGGACTGAGGAAAAAAACAGCATTTGTACCAACACTGTCACATGAAAGGAACGTTATAGCAAAGATCCACTTGAGATCAGAGCTGGAGCAAAACCAGAGTGGATCTGGCTATGCCTGCCAGGTCAATGCAGAATTAGTCATCAGAAATATACCAGCTAATCACACTTTTTACCACTCCTCCCCAGTCCTTTGTAGTATAGTAAATGATAAATATCTTCACAGGTAGTCATTTTGACTGCATGGGGATTGGGTTTAGGGTTTTTTAACTTTTTATTAGAGTCCATAACTTGAATGTGATCCAGGTTAGACCCGTTTCTATCTAACTTCTTAATCTCTACACAGAGATATTTTACGTGCCTACAATGTGTACTAAGCTATTAAAATCACCCTAGCATTAAATGTGTAAATAAATGAAGTTAGCAGGGCTTTCTTAACTCTGCACTTCAGACAACCTCCCAGTCAAATTCGTGTCTTCCACAGCCACGAAATGTAACAGAACATAAATTTGCCTGTGTTCAGGAAAAGCTAGCAGCAGAGGTGCTTTGAACAGCAGAAGACTAAGGCATGCCTACTAAATCCACATTGCTAGCAATTAACTTCAGCATAACTGAAATTGCAAAACTAAGTTTTCAGACCCCTTGTAATTACAATGAACTTTTAAAATACGCTATCCAAAATTCTACTACTGTGATTAAAGTTACGTACAATTTGCTGGCCCTGATCAAAGTTATGTACTATTTGCTGGTCCTCATGGTTTTTCGCCCCAATTCAGAGTGGACACCAGCCCTGTTTCACGCTGGCACGAGAAGCTCCATTCTCTCCCAGTTTCATGGCTGACTGGTGGGAAGGAGCTCTGCCCCGTCGCCGCTCCCACCACCGCTGCAGACGCAGTCAGAGCTGCACGGAGGCAGAACTGCTTCTCCCTCTCCCACATGCACACCCGCTCCCCAGATTTAAACCTTTTCCCACAGGATAGAAGAGCCTGGAGCAGCTCGGTGCAGCCGAGCTCCTGCCACCCCTACCCCACCCTCTGGGCAGGAGGACAGCATCTCCGCTCCTCCCTCCCTGCACACCAGGCCTGGAAGTGGAAGATGAAGAACTTGTTGACTTGTACCTGCTGCTATCAAGAGGATCCTGCTATAATTTCCCTTTCCCTCTTCCCGGGAGGCCTGAGCGAAAGTGTGAACTCCTAGGAGGAGCAGAGCCAGGCTAAGGGAGACAAAACTAATGCCCCCGCAGCAAGGACCAAAGTCACCTTAATTTCCACATCTGGGGAAAGAAAAGTTCAAAAATTAAAAGAAATTAGAAAACAGGCCTGAAGCACAGCATATTTTCATTATTAGAAAGTCTAATTCTATATAGCTTGAGTCATTATTTTTGCAGTTAGCCATGCTGTACTCTGCACAGTCCGTTTAGTACGTAACTTCACTACAAAACCGGCCCTGCTCAAATCTCATGCCTTTTCTCCAGCTCAACGTGAAGAATTGAAAGAAAGAAGGAAATTCAGCAGGAAGTTCACAGAAACTTCTGACACAAAATTCACTTGTGCGTATTCTTTAACCGCTGGCAACTGCTGATCTAGATGTACTCAGCAAATGAACTCGTCGAGCGTCATTCAAATCGCCCATACCAGAAACACAATTTTCATTTCGCGTTCCAACATCTTACTAAATCCTGTTTGGTATTTCTGTTCGTCCTTAATCCAAAAAGGGCATGGCTTTGGCTAGAGTTCACTCAAGCAATCATCATCTTGGACTTCATAACTCGCGTTACGAAATTGCAGCGTTGCTGCTGCCCTGCCCGCCTGCTGCAGCCTCCTCCTGCTTCCCACCTCCCATTCCCTCAGCTCTGGGGCAGGGGGACAGATGCCAGGCACGGGACTTTTGGACCACACTCTCAGTTTAAAAAAAAAAACAAACAACAAAACAACACACCCACATTGCCAAAGTTTTACTGGCAACGCCGTTAAAAGGAAAGAGGACCTTGGCCAATCCCTGGGTAGAGGCGTAGGACTAACAGCCTACTTCTCACCCCTCTTGAACCACATCAGGCACCCAAGAGCCTGTCCTTGCACAAGTTCACCAGCACCCCCACCAGCAGCAGCATCGCTCCATCTTCCCAGGCACCGTAAGGCAAAGCCATCAGAGATGAAGGTCCGCCCAAGGAACCCTCCATGCGCAGCCTGTCAAAATTGATCCACAACCACCACTCTTCAACCAGGCATGAGTGGATCTTCAAAGCACGTTTACAACACCTTGACTTCCTTCAAGACATCCTCATTTAACTCAAGGGCTTTTTTCTATCTGAATTGGTTTCATAAGCAAGAGAAATCAAACAGTTCATTTATCCAGTGCCGGTTAATTGGCTGCGATGAAACACAAATTTTGTTTGACAACATTTGGCCATGAACGATAAACAGTCTTCAGAGAGAACACACAATATCTAGCGCTTCGTGCAGGGCACGCCCAGCTGCACGAAGCACAGACAGCTCAAACGATGATAGGGGGGGAAAAAAAAAAAAAAGGAAAAAAAAAGCTGTAAATCCTGCTTGTAGTAAGGAATATGTTTTCAGAAGGCATTTAAAAATACCAGAAACTGCCTTAATACTGCATCCAACTCCCTCCCAAAGATACCTGTTACTTATTTCAAATATTTTTTCTTACTTGTACCACGAATAGCAAGGAGCATCTAAGGAGTTGGCATGGCTTGCTTCTCCCCAATGCGTCGAGTATGGCATCGCTACTAATCCTGTCACTAAAATCACGTACACAATCCTAAAATGCTACTCTGTCAGCTTTTAATACAAATGCACTCACATAAGAGCTGTTAAAAAAGGGAGAAATTAAAAAATAACTGCCCTGCAACAACAAAATGAACAAAACCCCACCAACACACAAAACAGGAACATGCTCTGGTGTTACCAAGAACTACTTAATACTTATCACATGAAAGTGAATGAGTAGTCTTAACTTCTAGCTTTCTATGTTACAGTAAAGAAAAAATACCTGCAGGAAAAAAAGACAACATTTCCTACTAAAATGACACAGTTTTGCACAAAGTAGTATGCTTCTCCAGGTACAGTTTACAGGACAATGTTGCAAACAGAAGCACTACAATCATCACTCTTCTTCATAGAGTTTTGCAACACTGAAATAAGGAACAAAACTAAGAACAAGAGTTTACAGAGAATTCAAATAATATTCATATGTGTCAAGAAACAGGAAAAAACATTTCAAAACGATGAAGTAGTCCACTCTTTTTTTTTTTTTTTTTTACAAAATAATTGTTTACAAATACAAACCAGTGATTCACCATTAACATAAACGTTTCTTGCTTCTGTAATAGAAACATCAATGTTTCTCTCCCACCCTGCATGTCAGGGATTCCTTCTGCACATTTGACAATGCGATCATAAAGTACCGTAGAACTTTGGACGTGAACACCTTTGTACGTATTGTGAGGGTTGGAGAGCTCTAAAAAAATAATAATAATAAAAAAAAAAAAACCCAAGTTGGCCTAGGTCAGGTTAATGTTTGATGAGAACTACCAGGGAGGGCAGAGCTCGCAGCTTGCTATAGGCACTTCTCCTTCCTACTCAGCTACGAAACACCGCAGAAATCCCCGAGAAAGCACTATACGCCTGGACTTGCTGCTGCTTCTCAGACAAATGAGCACAAATCCTTCACCACCGTTAGTCGAGAAAAATTTCACAGTACTTTTTGCAAGAGCACATTGTTAATTCCAGTGTCTCAGCCAAGTGACGATGCAAGTAATTGCAGCCTGCTCTTTAGTTTTATCTGCCAGATTCCCCCCTTCATTCCTCAAATCTGTATCGGGTTACCCAAGTATCAGCCAGCCAGCATCTTCTACTTGAGAAACCACCGGACCGCAATGATGGATTTAAGAATTGTAGTGATGATTTGTAACTCAACCCTAACCACTGAAAAAGGACTCGGGGATCCTTTAGAACTAAAGAGGCTCTATTAGCGTAACGTCTCATTAAACAAGTTCAGATGAGAAATGGGTTTATTATTCATCATACACGAGATTCAGCACATACAAGCGAGGACTGCATTTTGACTAAGGTAAAAGTTAACACCCAGCAACTGGATTTTAGAAGCCAAATTAAGAGGAAACTTCTAACTTCAGCTGCAATACAGCTCATTTAAAACCAAGTTTTAAGTCCAATTCTAAAACATACTACTAAAATAGCTTAAAATTGTTTAGACCTAGGAAGAATTTGCAAGACTGGTTTGATGTAATTTACTCAAGGGATCTTAAGAGATCCAAAACTACCTGTTCTTTAAAATGTTGTATTTTTGTGCAAAAGTATTACAGGGTAGTGAAAATGTCTGGTCCCCCCTTCTCCCTGATTAACCTTACACAGGCATCAGTTTTATTTTGTGTCACTATCAAGGGCAAGCTCTAACGATACAGCCATGATTGCAGATCATTCTTGGTTCAGCACAGAAAACCATGAAGGGACCACACCGCACCACCCAGACTCTTCTGCAAGGCTGGTAGCTCCCACCCAAAGAGCTGTTCCAAAGAAATAGTCCCCATCTCCTCTGAAAATAAGCAGACCTGAGGCTATCGGCTCTGCCTGGTTTTCTTTTTTCTATCCCGTTTATGGGCAGGAGGAGACAACAGCTGCCTGGCTCTCAGAAACAAAGTTCCCAGCTCTTTTCCTTCGTACAGAGCAGAGCTGCTCACAGGACATCAACTTCAACCTCTCCTTTCTGTCCCGTCTCTTCAGAAACGGTAGAGAAATAGGGAAGTCTAGGTAGTGACAGCACAACTCCCTGCTCTCTCCTCCTCTCTCGGTGGATGCAAAGAGGAGAGGAAGGCTCATTCCTCCGTCAACTGTCCCTCTACCTGCCACAAAGCAAAGGCACACGCGGATGGCACAGATTCCACAGGGGAATGACCCAACGGTGGCGTTACTGACTCTCAAAGGAAAAGAATATACCTAAGATTGAACGCTGTGATACAACAAAGCCATAATCCACTAAAATTGTCATTTTCTGCACCTACCACAACGCCAAGTCAGGTAAGACAGAGGAGCCTCAACGTACTTTTGTTACCAATAACCGAGCCTGAGCCAGAAAAGGGAAGTAAAGCTCATTTCTGCTGTTAAGTGAAGCAGAATTTCAACGTTGCCTTCCCAAGTTTTTGCATTTCTATTTGCTTCATCTTGCAATACCAGAACTACCTTCAGGGATACGAGGTTTTCTTAACCAAAGCAGTGATACTCTTTTTAACATCATCTGAAGCTCGAGTCCCGACGTCCTACCATTCAGAAGATAAAAAAACCAAAAGCACTGCGGTGCAGACTGAACTCAACAGAGCTCTGCCATCCACTGGGAACACAAATTTGTTTCTCACGCAAATCTCAACTCAGCAAACTTCAACCCAGCTCAATCTCAACACTCAAACAAGGACATTCTCCTCATCCTTTCAATTCTCCATCGCTGGTGGATTCTGTAATTTGCACAGCGCAAAGATGGAGCATCATGTACACAAAATTTTTACATGCAATCTTTTCATGTCCACACAGGCTAACCAAAGCATATTCCAATACTGTTTCCCAACAATATTCTGCAGTTTAACTGGGCAGAAACTTAATAACCAAATTCCTGTGCCTACATGTTCTTCTGTTTAAACTTTGAAGCCAAGACAATCGGTGTTTAAATTTTATTAAGCAATAGTTATTTAGACATCCAACATTAATCTAGCTATTATAGTTCTGACTTCCTCACATTAATTTACTTTCATAGAAGGCATCATTACATTTGAGTGTTATGAACTCTGCGGCATTAGGATTAAGAAAGGATTCACTTCACAGAAATTCTCTGATAAATATGCTCTATATAAGATTTGAAACAGTACGCAATGTTTCAATGAGGTGCCATCTAAACTAAGAGAATGAAAAGGCAAAAGGGGAAAAATCACATTCATTTCAAGGTTCACATCCTTCTCCCATCTTAACAGAACTACAGAAAAAGCAAGGAGAGAAAAAGTTTATCACATACATTACCCAGGTTTAACCGCCATTTCCTCCAGCCTTATTGAAAGATCAGCTGTCTGCACTGTCTCACAAGACATTTATCTTGGACTTCCTATTGTAACCGAGGTTCAGGCATTCTGCCGCATAACATACCAAAATGAACATCAGGGTCGGAGATAATGAATTCTGCTGCTGTATACACCACTTAGGTCTTTTGTAACTGCTCGCAGGAGTAAGGTCTCTTCCACACAACAACGCTGTGTAGATACTGATAGCATCTCTGCCTCTTCCTCGTGCTCTTTCAAGCACAGCTTATTTTCTAAACACAACTTTTATTCGATGCATCTTCACAACACAAGTATCAGTAATAAAATATTTTGGGGCTATTAATACATCCTGTGCCCAGCTCTACTTGGTACTTAAAGCAAAAGGCAATTTTTAAAATTTGAGAGTATAGCATGGGGGTGGTTCCAGGTCCCTGGTCCAGGGCAGACGCCCAAAGCAGCTCCCACCCCGTGCCGTGCTCCTGCCCTGCACCACTCTCCTGGTTGTGCTGACACAGCCGTTTATTGGAGCTGGTTAAGCTGAATTAGGGAAATCTGTGCAGGTTCAAAATAGGTATTTTGGGGCAGCGTTATTTTTAAACAGATAAGTTTGAATGCTCCATGGCCCCCAAAACAGTCATAACAGCATTAGAGAGCAGGAATAAGCAACCTGTTTAAAACAAAACAGCAGCAAAAAACCTAACACACACACACACACACCCCAAATCCACAAAAGTCTCATGAAATTACTGCTTATGGTTTTTGCATCGCAGCGTCATAGGTGGGCTTTGTCTGCAACAGTTGACAAGCAGCACGGTTATGACTGATGAAACAAGAGCAGAAGGATGCTGGAGAGCATGTCGGCAGACTAGCCAGCGTTAAGGAACTTCACCATTTTGTGATTTAACTCTCTTCAGAAACATGGGAAAACACTCGAGGTACGCTACAGAAAGGCCGAGTAGCACAACAAAGTCAATTACGTTTCCAGGCTGTTACCAGAACAACCAAAGGGAGTGGAGGGGAAGCATCAAAAAGCCAACTGAGTTCATGCATGTTGGCATGTAAATATCTTTTCAAAGGTGACGGCTTGAACTCACAGAGCACCAGTGGTCCCCGTCAGCAGTTATGGTATTTCCAGGATTGCTTTGCATTTTGAAAACTGGAAGGGTTCGCAGACTTCTTAAAATCCACAATTTTGAGTACCAGAAAAGAGAGAATAAGAATTTTAACTCCGATTCCCAGTTTTCAACCCTAACTTGTATGCAAAACATTTACCAAATCCATCACTATTTGCTACCTGTCTAAAAACTGCTAATAACACATGAATGACATGACAGCTCTGAGAGCTGGGATACTTTCTGATAAATTTAAAAAGAAAGTTTTAAGTTAAGTACACTAAGATGATGAGAGCGCATATTAGTTAAACTTTGGAAAAACCCACTAGAGGAGAGGAGTATTTAAGATTTGCAGACAAAGCAAAAAAAAAATTGAAGCGAGAGGAAGGGACCAGAACTATCTACAGAGGTAAGCTGAAATTCAGCAGGAAAGCCACAGCTTTGATGTGCAGTGCTTACAAACAAACACTAGTTAAAAAAGTTGGAAAGTTTTAACCTTTCATCCTACCTATTAAATGCCACCTGTATTTTATAATCCCTGTAAGCAGATTGAGAAAAACATTAAAATTTCAGCAGCCACTGAGTATCAAGACACAGTATAGTATCAATTACTTCAGGACAACAGTTGATAAACGTTAATGTAGCTATACAAACCCTTCTAGTAAAATGATGTTACCCCCCCCCCCCGCAAAGTTCTTACAGCTTTTTCTCACTTTTCTGGATGTGGTCTTAAAACAGAAGTCATGCTGTTCACAGGTCTATCAGATTTAAGCACCAAAAAGAGTCTGAGCCACCAAAGACACCCCGGACAGAACACGCCTTGCGCTGCTCCCTGTTTACAGGGATCCCGTGTCCCAGGCAGGGCAGCCGGAGTCAAACCTTCGCGGTCATCCCTGCAGAGCACCAGCACCGCTCGTGTGCAACCCGCTGTCATCCGAGGACCACGCAGTTACACCAGATGCAATAATTATGAACAATTATGAATTATCTTCCACAGAAGACATGTAGACAGTTTTTTGGTCTACCCAGACCAAAAACTTAACTTCTGCATTTGATAAACTAGTGAAGTTTGTGCAAGCGTTGTGCAAGCTGGTTTTGAACTGCTGTCCTAACATATTTTTAACTATAAGTTAAAAGACTTAGCAGACACGAAACTCTAAAACATAGAATCATAACATACATAATTTACAGTCAGCGAGACTCGATGGATCTCGCCACTAGAGAAAGAAGTTAAGCTTTTTCTTGCACGAAGTTAAAGAAAAACACAAGCGACCTTGCAAAAGTCTTGTCAAAATTCAGTTGAATTTCAAAACACTTAATGCAATAGGCCAGTTCAGTTCATACAGAGCCTTTCAGCGCATCAGTTTGTCACAAAGCTTAAACCTGATAACGCCTCTGTTAACAGATAAAACTGCTTTCAAGTGCTACAGAAATTATGTGGCAAGAAATGCTTCTCGTTGCTAAAGCTTCCAGGGATATGGTGGACAAACTAGCTTCAATTAAACAGTTCTGTTGCCTTTCTTAGGCACCTGGCACGGACGGCAACTCCTCATTGTTGGCTGAATTAACTGAATTCTCTTAAATACAAGCTACGATTAATTTTTTTAAGGTATGATTCAGTATTTACTTACACATAATAATTTAAAAAAATATTAAGTTTTGTAATGGATTAAGATAAATTATGTAAATACAAAGTACACTCCTGCTAGCAAGAAATCACCCCATTATACCAGCCAATGAGATCCAAATTTTGTACTCGTCTTCTCTTAAATAGAACCCAAGATTGAACCACACCCATTTTTTTACCATCTTCAGTTTTCCAGCCTGTCAGTAAATCATGCCTGAATGTATTTTAACATTCCTCACGCTGGCACGCGCCACGCGCAGAGAGCAGGAGGAGTGCCGCGCAGCGCACCCAAGTCCCTGCAGTCACCGGTGCCCCCCCCCCAGCACACTCTGCATCGGCAGAGCAAATGGCAATTGGATTTATCAAAAAAACAAAACAAAAAAAAAAAACAACCCCAAGCAAACAAACAAACAAAAAAAACCCAACACAAACTATTTTGGCCTACGACGTACGTGAAGAGGACACTGTGAAACATCCCTAAATATCAATTCAGCGTGGATCTTGCTTCATGTGGCCATAAAATAATGCAACTTTTTTCTTAAGAAAGAGGAAATTGGAAAACAATGAAGAAAGAAAAGTCCTTTTTTAGGAGGTTAATAGTGATTAACAAATTTAAGCTGAAGACTACTTGTTAAAACTCTCTCCTAGTAAAACATATTTCTGGTAATTATTGGCTAAGAATGTGTCACAGTACAAACTTCTTACTTGTATTTTTTCTTCACTAAACATAATTGGTGCGGATATTTCAGCAGAAGTCATCATTGCTCCAGGAAAAACCTTTTCACCCCTTGCCTTCTAAAGGTTATCTACACCACAGTTTTCACCGTGTTAGATCAACGTTTTAATATGATGCTAATTTATCCTATGAGCATCATAAGGACAAAATTAAATATAGTGGTTCCAAAACTTCACCGGTCAATTTAAAACAATATACCAAGCAGGTACAGTGGCCGTGCTGCTTTCTGCCTACGGCCCGCGTGGATGGCGTTAGCTACATACCGGCAGGAGTCACTGACATACGAACCACACGCGAACCGGAAGGTTTAATGGTAAATCTCAAACAAACAAACAGAAAACACCACCACCGCCAGCCCCCCGCCCCCGCCAAATATACAAAAACCTACTCAAAACACACCAACAAAACTATCAGTAAGCTCTTTTCCATACAGGACCACCCAGCACATCAAAAAAGGACATGAGATAAGAAAAACATCAGTCCATTTTATCTCAACTTGGCCAATCTTTATCAACTTGGCTTTATGCTTTGAGGCCCCTATGCTTTGAGGCCCCTGAAGTTACAAGAAAAAAAATAGCAAGACATCTTTGTAGAATCAAGAATTCTTCAATCACAGCAACTTCCATTAGGTTACTATTCTTATTTATGCCAAAACACAGTACAACTTGCTAAATTAAGTTTACAACGTGTTCCTCCATTAAGTCCTTTAACCCACTTCTCCATATTCAATTTTTTGAAATTTTCATCTTAATGGCTCAATTTTTCAGATTTGGACTTTGACCAAGCGATTTTTTAATTATCTTTAAATAAGGAAATGCTTATGCTAATAGTAATGGAACACTGGAAAATGAGATTGGCACAGGTCTGATTTTCTTCCCCAGAAACTCTGGTTACTCCTCTGCCCACAAAATACGTAACATCACACAAAAACTAAATTCCCATTTTGATGTGGCTTTTTTTGGTTTGATTTTACCCTTCCCTATAGGAAAAATACTCCCTTAGTTGCTCTGCAGCCAAACTATGCACAGAGAATTGTGGACTCTTATCTCCTCATCCTACTCGCTTTAATGATCTACGCACATCAAAGCCTAATTAAAACCATTTAAGTACTTCCATCACTGAAATCTCTTTAACGTCTTTTGGAAATTAAATTAAAAGCAGAAACAAAAAAAACCCCCAACATGTGAATGTACAAAGGTGTACAATTATGATCAGCTATTGAGCTTTTATAGTAATGTTAGCATAGACGGTGACGTATGTGGAAGTACACGTTTAGTATTTTGAAGCGTAATTTATATTAAAATATTGCAGACAACCAATATAAATATTAAATATTCATTTAAAAACAGACGCTTGCAACAGGACCACACTAACACTAAGGAAAGTGGATTCTATGTTTCTGACTGTTCTACGCAGCCCTAAAGCACAAGAGGAAAAAAGCACTTAATATAACGGCCTGCTAGGGCAAATCAAGCTATCGCAACTTTTTTCCAGATTTTCTGATGCTGGAGGACCAGTTACGTTAACATCACCTTATATGGCTTCAGGGTGGTCGTACGTTTATCTATGAGTACGTGTCTACCTATGGGTAGGTGCCTACTACCTCGGTGTCTACACACCACGTGCAGCTCACAAGAGCAACAAAACATCTGCTCCGTTCTCCTTGTATTTATTTGGTTTCCATATGCGAAACACACTTCCACTTCTCACATCACTGCCCGATCACAGATGGCGATTCAACTCTCCAAGTAAAGATTCACGTGTACCTGGCTACACTTCAGTGAAAAAGCAGGAAAGAGAGACTGTTCAATGGTGGGAAATTTCAGCAGGAACAAAACCTGTTGAGGAACGTATCTAATAGGGAGCAATTTACCTTGGTGAAATCTTAGAATCTGAGCTAAGGACAAGTTTAAACAATTTTTCCTGTCTGAAGAGTACTTTTTAACTGGTCACTGGTTAGAAACACTGTTTTCCCAATGTCTGGTTCTAAAAATTAAACATACTATTATTTTTTTCCTTAAAATTGGAAAATATATGTAAATAAAGTGATCTATGATCCAACTGCAGCGAGATACCAAGTACTCACCTCCCTTTCCAGGAGACTACAAAGTTACAGCATACCAAAACCTGGGCGCCTTCTCATTTTAACACCATAAAGTTACAGAGTAAAAGTTATAGAGTTTTAAAAGCACTAAGTTTAGGGATCCGCTTTGGTTTGACACAGTCTCCGATGCTGTTCCCAATCCCAGGAGAGCCACTCCCAGGAGCTTCAGGAGGGGCACACGCATTTTCAGGGCTCCCTTCTGCCCCTCCACGAACAAGCCACTAAACTGAAAAGCTGAGGAGTTTCGAGTCCAGTCCAAAAGACATGCATCTTAAAGCTACTCTTGGAAACTGCAGATAGCGGGGGAAACATCGATCCTTTGCAGGAAAATAAACACAGCGCTAACACCGAAGAGAACCGCACCATTACTCTGGCCTGTCGTCTACCACCTCTAGTCTTTCTGCCCCCAGCGTAGTACTGGGAATAAATAGCAAGAGACTGCTGTGAGGCTGCGGGAGTACACCTATCCACAGGGAGAGATCTGGAATGATAAAACACTCTGTCCTGGAGAACACGATCATTACAGGATTGCAGTATTAGTAAGAGTACACGCTATATTTGTTTAATTATAAAACACGGAAAGCAACACGTTCAAGTAAATTATCAATAAACGTTATGATGTGAGTAAAAACTAAGATGAATGGCAATAAAGAGAGATCAATAAAAGGGGGCTATGAGCTGCCTAGTGAGGTACTGTTGGGACTGGGGACCGTAGCTCAATAGAAAGAAGCGCAGGGAAACTTTTCTTAATGAGCTGTTAACAGAAGAAAATTAGTTCAAGACTTCAGGGCAAGAACTTCTCTTATTCAATGTTTGTACAGCACCAAGCACAAGGAGATTGTTTTTTTTTTTTCTTTTTTTCCTGTTGGTACCTGGCGCTACTGCCAGTTAATAAACCAGGTTTTACATTCATCAGCAAGAATTAATGAATCAAGTAAGAACAAGAGACATGACAACCTGAAGAACTACAAGCTAACGCACTTGGGGAGAAAATATAGTTCGCTACATTAGGGAAAAAAGAAGTTTGAAACACAAAGTTGGAGAAAGAAACTTGGAAAGCAGTAAGAATTTGAGAGCCTGGGGAGATGGCAGACACCAAATTAGACACAAGTGCATGAGGCAAACAATATCACAGCTACGGGGAAAATGGAATTTTGGACGGCACGTACGAAGCTGGCACAGAACCAGACAAGGAAGCAAGCTGTGCTACGCTGCAGCTATGTGCTGTGCTAGGCACCTCTACAAAAGTCATAGACAACATCAGATTTTCATTTCAGAGAGCACCAATGCAATTATTCGAAATGGGAAACCTTAATTCAACAGGAATACGTACGTCTAGTTCAAGTATCTAAAAAGAGAATAAATCTGGATTCCCACAAGAGAAAAATATACAGCAAGAGAACAGCACTACTTTAAAAATTCAGGCTGACTAAACTTAGGAGAGCGGCTTTATGACAGGAAGGAGCAGGGGCCTGTGCAGTTATATTTCCTAAGCAGTGGCAGAACCCCTATCATCTCACAAGCTGGAGAGCATCTTGTCAGTCATTACTAACTGCAGAGAAGGAACAATCCTGCAAGAGAAGAATAATTGCCGGGTAAGTTCTTTCATCTTTAGTTCTGCAATTCCACGAGCCTGATTTCTTATTTTAACACAGTTAGCAATATATTTTACATACGTCTAACCCTCCTCTATCTAAATGTAATCTGTTAAAGTTTCCTGACTCATTTCCAGACAGTCCGTCTTCATCCGATGGCCTCTCCATCTCCCCACAATTTGGGTCGTTCTTTTCTCACTGCTTAGCGAAGATGACATCAACATCACTTCTTTCTCGATACAAACTCCAAGACAGACATTAAAATGAGATGGCAAGGAAGACAGGTGGACTCAAGTTTAGTTCTTAGCCTCTGCTGAAGGTAACTGTGAGACTACAGTAACACGAGAGAAAGGAAACATGTCTGTAGAACAACCCACATGTGAGTAACAATCTGAAATTATGTGGCCGAGAACAACTACTGCAGCAGCAAAGAAACCTCAAACTCGCCAAAATCTCCAGACTATTCTTACGTCCTCAGACAGGTAGACCCCAAATACGACACTGTGCGACTCGCTTTCCTCCCAGCTCTACATACACATTGCTGCTGGTAGAGGCGGCCTCTTGGAAGATGCTCTTGCTCTTTCCATGTGCCCAACAAGGGCAAAATCTGCCTATAGGACGGGTGCTGATTTCACGTCTCAACTCTCAAGATGCAGCCTCAGACACGGGCATCACCGCTTAATATTTCTACCCTCAACGCTGAGGATTTCTGTTGATCTGGAGCAAAGAGTAAGAGTAGTGATGATTGAAAAGCTCACAAACAAGAGGATGAGCAGGAAGGAAGGGAGGCATCAGAAGCAGATATGAACAGTTATGGCAGCTCTCGTAAGCACTGAAAATACAGGTGGGGGGACAGCAGTTTCACCATCCCTTGGTCACAGAGTCCCATCTGCTTCAAAAGATGCCGCGAACTGCTCTCTCAGTCGGTAACGCACAATTCATGTATGTCTTTAGTCACATCCAACGTCCAGGAGCGACCACAGTGGAAAACAAAGTGCAGCAGAACATCCTTGCCAGCAGCTGTGAGCTAGAGAAGGAAGAAGGAACTACTGCGTACGTGCCAACTTATTATCTACCAACTGCAATGTCAGGACAGATTTCTGCTGCAGCTATTTATCTACAAAACCTGAACAACGCAAAGTGTATGGTGTTTGCAAATAAAAGTATGTGGCACCTTCTCATTAAATAGTTGGGTCATAGCCACGCAAAAGCGTTTGTGTGGTTACTAAAAAGACAACCTAGAAATCCAAGTAATATTTCACTGAAGTTGCTTTATCAAGTTCAGATCGTTATAACTGGGAAGAATGTAAAACACACAAATACAAACTACTTTTTTTTTTGGTTCCTGTGTGCCGCCTTGCACAAAAACCTACCCCAGGGGCTCAGTCTCGCCCTCCCAGTGTTTGAGACATAGGAGAAAAGTCATAAAACAAGAACTGCGGAGATGTTTAAAGGAAATGTTAGGGACCTGAAACCTTTTTTGAGACTAGAGTTGAAATTTGCTGTTTTCTTTCATGATTGTTAAAACTGTTCAACAGAGGAGAGCTTGCTCTTGCACAAAGCTGCAAATACACTGTATAGCAGCTAGGAAATCATAAAAATTAACGTTGATACATTAATAAAGCCAAAACATTAATAATGCCAAAGGGTAAAATATTCTTTCTTGTTATTGACCAACAAGAACTGCACGATTACCATTACGAGCCATCGTGTAACTCCAGTATAATACCCATATACAGTACCTGCATGATTAAGACTGTATATATCACACCTTGCTGAGGCAGACGACACGACAGCAGCGCTGTGAGTTTAATAATGTTTCTCTCATCAGAGGAGATAACGAAATGACAAATCAAGTCTACAGCCACTCCTCCGAAGCACTTGACTAGACCCTATTTCACAATAACGCCCCCGGGCTGCAAAGCACTGTGTTCCAGTGACTTCAGAGGCGTATTCAGAAGTTTTAAAGAAATGTAAGGAACTAGAAATACACCCATGAGGAGAAGTTCAGCAGCTAGAAGGGAGGTGGCAATAAGGTGACAAATAAAAGCACAGACTTGAGCAGAACAAATTAATTTCAAAGACTATTGGTGCTGAGTAAGTGCCTGTTCAGCTCACACAGGGGCAAGTGGGAGGTCCGACCGACATCAGTAGAAACGTGAACGTTTAAAACCGTCAGAGTCTTCATAAGTAAATGATCAAACAAGACCGTAATAAGCCGAGGAGATGGGCTTGTGAAATAGAGGGGCCCTCACCTGCTAAGCGGAGCTCTCTCTTCATTGGAACGTTATCTTTTCAGGCTGTATTTGAGATACAGGTGTCAACAGTTTTCCCCTAAAATGAAGTTAACCACCTTCTCATTTCAAGAAGTGAATGAAAGAGGCAGCAACTGAAAGCACTAATATCTGTACGGCGCGTCTCAACACTTCCTTGCATTGTTTTGTTCGTTGGAAAAAAAGAAAGGGGAAAAAAAAAGCGCTTGTCAGCCCGGGTTCCAGAAACGTGAAGCGGTCGCCCTTTTGATTACAAAGTATAACACAACCTTCGTCAGGGAGGATGCTTTACATAACAGCTATCCACTCACTCACAAGGAGGACCGGACTGCGTGCCAATAACCCCCAGCGTCTCCCTTCTCCTGACCTTCGGCAGCACCCAGGCGAAGCCTTTTCCTATGGCCACCGCAGCCCCCGGCCCTGCCCGCTCCATCCCCAGAGCAGCTCGGGGCCTAAAACGCAGAGAGCAAAGGGGAAGGAACAAAGCCCTGACGTCAATTACTGGAAAAGGATTAAACCCAGCAGCTAAGAGAGGGGAACGCGCTGGCCCCGGCAGCACCAAGATCCATCCCAAAGGTCTGTTGTAACGGGGGCCACCCAGGTTTTGCTCTCCCGTGAGAGGGACGCGCCGGGACAGGCCGGTGGGGGAGCGGTGCCCGGCGCAGACACCCACCCCCGTTCCCGCCGGCCGCG
>NW_008796044.1:18235038-18250305 GCF_000699145.1 Aptenodytes forsteri
CCGCCGTGCCCCCTAAACCACGTCCCTCAGCGGCGACACCCCCAGTCCCAAGGAGGTGTCAAGGTCCCAAGCCTGTCCGGGGGACACCCAGACAGACGGACGGAAGCCGAACTCAATTTTTCCGCGTCGCGATGGCGGAGGCCGGCCCCGGTCCCGAAAGGGCCCCCGCAGCCGGCCCCCACCTCTCGCTGCAGGCCTACGTGGCGGCCGGGTTCCGCTGGGACCACTCTCGCGCTTTGGTGCGACGTCCCGCTCCGGTTTACAATTCAGGGGGGTTTTTTTTTCGTCCCAGGGGAGCGTTGGCCCTGCCGGTTTTTGACCTCGAGCAGCAGATGGGGGCACCGCGTTCAGAACCGGGATCGACCCGTGGGAACGCGAGTCGCTTCACGGGAGATCCCACCCGGACAGCCCCACGGCACCGGCAACGGCACGGGACTTCCAAAACTGGCACCTCCCGAAGAGGCTGCTTTTGAAGACCTTGCAACTACACGATAGAAACACTCTTAACTTAAACAAAAACGACTTCTTCCACATAAACTGGTTTTGAAGTGCACCGGACCATAGTTCTACCTTGGGTTCATATTTTAAAAAGTAAAACTTTACTATTTGTTTGAAATACGTGAGTAAAGTATAAAGCAGAATAGTGCCAAAAAAAAACCCAACCCTTTTTTCTTCATCATAAGTACAGCAAACTCCAGAACCCAAATCTTTTAAAAATAGTCTGACGCTACAATTGCAGAGACGCTTCATACAAAAATGCTGTAAAAAGACACAATAGGAGTTTTAAGTCTAGACCCAACCTCAAACAGTTCGTAACTATTTTAACTGGCAGTGAAATCTGAAGTTTGTTACGACACTGAAATATGACCGACACTACAACAAAACATGATCAAACTGGGATGGAACCTCAACCTACCTGAAAATTAAATGCACCTATAGCTTCCCTACCTTATACGGGCGGGCAAGGCACAGGCAGCTTCTTTGAGAAAGTAACACTGTACTGTAAATAACGAAAGAACAGAAAATAATAAAAATATCCTGTCTCAAAAGTCAAACATGTTCTGGTATTACATTTTGTATTACACACACACCCCCCTCGATTAACAAAAAGAGGCTGCGAAGATCTGCCTCAGACACAACTGACATCTCGGTGTCTGCATAAAGGCACAGCTTGGATAAATATGATTTCATAAAGCAAATTAAACCCACGGGGTTAAGGTATGTTGAATCACTTCTTTATGAAGCAAATCCATTTGATAGCAAAAGTCCTATTTATTAAGGACTCCTCCCTCAAACAATACATAAATCCATCAATCCACAAGAGACTGTATAATGCAATTCCATCGAGGGCACCCAAAAGCCTGTTCCTGACTCTGACAGATGTTCAATTTAATAAAGGCCGGGACTAGAAGATCAGGTTGTCTCTCCCTTCTTCTGCTCTCCCATCAGGTCGCAGTGTTTCTCCTTGAAATGCGATGCCTTTTCCCGAGGCTGTTTCTCTACTAGACTGCATCAATTAGCAATGGCAGCTTTACTTGTAATTGGAAGGATCAAAATCGAGGCTGTTCAGAGCTACACAGGTCTCACGTAACTGCTTAGTAAATATAACAATTTCTAGTTAATGGCTTTTTAAAAAAAAAAAAATTAATGATCTTTTGTACTTAACCTAAAGCTTTGGAAAACAGTGATTAAAGAAATACCTTTCCCCTTGGAAAAGAGTTTGAATCAAAGCATCCAGTAAGAGATAAGGATGTGAGCTAGTGAAAGATGAACTGGCAAAGCTCTTGACAGGCTAGTGGGTTTTAGTCTGTAAAATAAGCAGAGACAAGTTAAACAGAAAGGGCAATTAAAAAAACCAATAAAAATACTGTCTTTGAAATGAAACATTAAAAAAAAACCCAGAGTACGGAGGGACTTACGGTCAGTCTCAGACTTAATCAGCAGTTGGCAGTACCAGATATCCACTAAAAGCAGTAAGCCATCTCCTGGAATCCCCACTCACGAGCCAACAGCGGAGCAGAAGTTAAATTAAGGTCTCCTTCGTGCCACCTGTAATTACCTTACCTTATCCCAGGTCCCGCTGACAGAACCTAACATACACAAGCGTTTCCTTTTCTCTTTGTGAATAGACCCGGTTTGTCTGGCTGTAGACACCAAACGCAAACGTCCGGAGAGACCAACCCTCCGGGTTTAATGACTAGCTTTAGTACTTGGTAGCTGTCTAACAATCTTAAACTTCCCTTTTCGTGGAGACAACTTGATGGGGAGAAGCAATATACTTGTGTGAAGCGGTGCACTTCTGATGAAACCCTCGACACTCAAACGCCAGCAGCATTAAAGAAACGACCGTACAAGATGGTCGTAACAGGATGGCAAAGATAGCTGAGCCTTGATCCCCATCCGCTCCCTTCTGAGCGACCGCCTGTTCCTCACCACCGTCCTCCTTCATAGCCGCGCCGCCGCTGCCGCCCAGCTCTGCGCCAACCGAACCAAAGCCTCTATTCTCCGTAGCGTGGGACCTCCACCCAGGTGGGCTCCACGCCCCTCTTCCAGCAGTCCCCCTGCAAGGAAGAGGTCACCGACAGCACGCCGACCGCCACGCCTGCTTCAGTCATCGCACACGGCTTGCCGGAACCGTCGAGATGGCCCTAAACCCTGCGCTGCAAGAAGTCCTGTATCCCAAAGGGCTTCCACGCACACGCTTTACTACTACTATACCACTTACATTTGGATTTGCAGTTAGCATGAACTTAGCAACTACTGTTTAATAATTTATTAACTTTTCCCATTAAACGGTACATTCACTCAGGACGACTTAAAACAGTTTTCTGGTAATTTTATTTACAGTCTGCAGAGTGTTCTGTAAAACACAGTAATTATTACAGACTAAAACACACAACATACATATTTTCAAACATTTAAATAAGCACAGTTTATTCAAAAGTAATTCTACACACTACTTTTTCCATAAAAATATAAAAAATAGTTTAGTTACTATATTTTACCTAAACCAAGATATTTAAGAATTCTTCCACGTGTGATGCCCCATCCCCAAAAACGGGCACTCCAACGATAAGAAATTTAGGAGACTGCGTCACAAATTAAAATGCTAATGCCAACTGCTTCAATCCGCCAAAAGAACAAATAACTTTCAATTTGCAACCAGCAATACTTGTTCTGCAGTACGTTTGGATTTCACTTTTGTAGTTTTGGGGTTTTTTTTGCACTAACTGGCTTCTCCCATGCCAGATTTTCACAGACACGTACACGCTATTACGTAAAAATAATGGACTGATTATACTGCAGACTATAATGCCAGTCACCATGTGCCCGACAACACGGATTGGTAATCTTGCATTACACAATTTTTTGCAAAAATATCAAAAGGGAAACACTTTCCTTTGGGACCTCTATTTAAAGGCGACTCCTTTTCTTACTGAGCATCCAGTGAAAACAGCCTTTTTCCTATCACCTTGAAAACAGTGCCCATTTTTGTTTGCTACTACTATTTCTCTGGTTTTACTGACCATATTCTGTATGGAAAGCTAATGGAGTTCTGAAAAACACCCACTCAAGCCCTTCTCTCACTAGGATACATTTAATTTACAAAAAAAGGCACAAAGATGAAACTCCGAAGCAGCATCAGTCATAATTCTTCCACTGTGCACTGCTGCTCTTTCTTACACAGACACTGCTGCAAGAGACACTCCGTGTCTCAGAAAAGACTACAAATACATGAGCTAAGGAAACAGGCGAACTGTACTGTACAGAGGCTTTAGTCTTTTCAAGTAGTATATTCATCATTAACAAATGAACACTATTTAAAGTTTTATGTTGCAGTTAAGACTCGACCTGGAAGCATCAGGAAAAGCCGTCAGAAAAAAAAAAGCTCAGCAGCATATAATACATTTGTTAACAGTGAGATGGAAGGCCCTCTGTGTGCAACATTGTGCATTCAGTTTCAACAATGACAGTGCTCTACAGCCAGCAGTGTAAAACTTTTGCTTCTACTAGTTTAGAGGATTTTTCTAAATGTAAGTGAAGCTGTCATAAACAGAGTAGTAGCATATGATGCACAGCATGATCTGCAATAAAAAGCTCTTGCTTTCCAGCATGTAAACATCCAGGTTACTGGACCTTAGCTCATATAAAGAAATCTGATGATAGATTTTTGAACTAAAAAAGTAAAATTTTCCATCAAAGGATAAACCACAAAAATACTCTTTCAGTAAGTCTCACGTGCCATTTAATACCTTTCATGTCCTATGAACAACTATGCAAAACATTTAGAAAGTTTTAGCAGTAGAAATGTTGACCAGTTAAACTGTTTGGCAACCGTGTGCTCAAAACATCTTTGAAGAGCGTTATCATTCACTAAACAACAGTTCTAGACTGTACCACACTATTTCTTCTTCTTTTTCTTTGGTGGCTCATCATCAGAACTACTGTCTGTGCTGCTGCTGCTACTGCTGGAGGAACTAGAATCGGATTCAAACTCTGAAGAAGAGGAAGTACTACTCGAGGATGGAGAAGATGAGGAAGTAGAGGAGCTCTCATCACTGTCACTATCATCAGAAGAAGAAGAGGTAGAAGAATCTTCACTGTCAGATGAGGAATCACTAGCCGAACTGGCGCTGCTACTGCTGCTGGAGCTGGTCACGCTTTTAGATCTGAAAGACAACAAATACACAGATGAGAACAGGCCTGCTAGAGACAGCATTCATTACACAGTGTTCTTTATACTGCGTCGTAATCCAAAGATCAATTGTTTGGTCCGAAAATTTCCAGGCCTGACAATCTAAGACAAATTCCCGTCCCCCCCCACCACGTCTTTCCAATTCTGAACAAATGCATTTTGGCCATTTGAGCAATGGCAGAGTGACACCATGTACATGAAGTAAGCCAAAACAGGACTACAGAAAAAGGCTAAGTTTGAAAGCTGGCAAGGATCTTGTTCATAGTAGTGACGAGTGTCTTTACTGACTTGGCTAAATAGAAGAACAAGGCTGCAGGAGAAGTATGAATGTCCTGCACTACTAAAGTCTCGGGGAAAAATTAACAAACATCGGTTCCCTAGCGCACCGCTGTAATGAGTGAAATTTTGGCAATGTAAAAGTCGGTGGAAGTTTCATCAGTGATTTCACAAATATTAGAATTGTACTGAAATGGAAACTGTTCTTAGATTACTCCCGGCAAAAGAACCCAAATTACCTGCCACTACAGGATGCTTGTTTTCAGGGTGGGGGAGAAGGGGTGGAAACAGTCCAAGGTAAAGACTGAATTATGAGCATGGAAAAGTGGATTTCTGTATCCTCTGCAATTTTTTTTTTCTTTCCATTTTTAGCCCTTACTGAGGCTGTTGTTCCCAAGATCAAGGTCTCCAATTAAGGCAATACAAATTCCAAGAAAATACAATTGAATTCTCCCACAGATCTTTCTCCAAACAAAGTGTAAAGGTACTAATTCACCCTGCTTCCCGCCAAGTCAACCAAACAGCATGCAAAAATGCTAGATGTAATAATGCAGAATCTTCCTTCCATTAGAAAATTAATGTAGTGGTTTTTATCAGAGGGTTTGGTTAAATACAACTACTCAGGAAATGCCTATGTTAAGGCTATTGGAGAAAGAGCAATGTTTTTTCATCGTATCAGCCATGGTCATGTCAGCTGACAAATCTAGATGCATGTATTAAGCTAGGAACCGCTGAAGTTTTTATAATACATCTGTTATCTGTTACCTCTGTGCGTGCAGACACAATGGCTATTTATTAAAGACAAATCCATAAGGGCTGGTTAAATACAGACTTATTGTTGGTGAAAAACTAGTCATAAGATGAGGAAAACCAAAAAAAAAAAGGGACTAGTAGTTTAAATCCAAACAGTTTCATTAGGTGTGCAGACCCATTCATATGGACAAGAATCAGAGGATCCCCTGAATGATAACCTTGACTGAACTTTCTTTTCCTAATCACCTTTCACAGAATCCATAGAAGCAGTCCATGGACCTCCACTATTTAGCTTATAATCTGAAACATCAGAATATAACACTTAATACTGCTTCTCCTAGAGGAAGCAATAGCTAGATCTATGAGAGAAGAAACAAGCAGATACTTGTTTTCAGGTGATGCAATACATGGCCGGTTGGTAGTTACAGCAGGAGGATGGAGATGGGAGCAACTAAAATTCACCTTGTCCTAATCAGGTAATGTGACAACCCAGATGCTGTAGACTGGTAGATCCGAGATCTTTGGGTCTACTACACCACTGTAAAAGTACAAAATTTCTCCAGCAAACAAGCATTCATTCTCCTCAAAACAAGTTCACAAATGTTAGTATCTTGCATGATTCCACGCACCAATCGTGGAACAACTGCTGCATTTTGTAACACGTGCTATCACCCCTCTCTCAGACTTTTTGTCCTTTCTAATTCTATTGCAACCATCTAACAACCCCAGGTGATTTTAAACTTGCTGCTTAAAACAAATCTACAGTTTTGGGCACAATCACAGCTGGGTGCCTGAAGAAACAAGTGAATTAAGAGATGATTTTACCCTTCAGACAGGTAGATTTATATGTGATCCAAGCATGAAGTGGGCTTTCAATTAATACCCAAAGTATGCCGTATGGGAACGCTGAAGCCAACATGCACCCAGAAGACAGCTCTGTGACACCTGAGGTCACAAGATTGTACAACAGCTCTTTTGCCTGTTCCTGTTTTTCTGGTTAAGCCTGTAGCTTACTTATTGCTGTTTATATAAAAACAAACATACACTATGTAAAAGGTTAGGGCTCACTAACCCTATGCCAGAACCCTATGCCAGAACCCTAACTTTTGCATTTTCTTTTTTAAATCTGGAGCTTATATAGTTAATGGTAACGCTTCACTGAATTTTCTGCATTTAATTCTTCCTGTATCATAATAGAACTATAAATAGCAAATGATCTGGAAAGGAATTTATATTGATGGATTCAGTGCTTGCACAAAAACAGGACAACAACTCAAACCTAGAAGAGTTTTAAAATTTTAAGGAAATAGTGACCAAACCACCCCCTCCCCCATAAATCATTTTCCTCTTTCCATTTTTGCATTGGTTTAGAGCTCAAATACTCTGACAATCATTATGCCAAGTAGAAGACTGCAGCATATGAGAAAACTGAGGCAGGAAGAGGTCTGAACTACGTTGATTAGAAATCAGTTAATTTATGATCTCACTAGTCTTAAGTAACTCCAACAATAAATGGACACTACTGAGAAAGGAGCCTTTGATAAAACATATTATGATGATAGAACTAGGACACTCACCAAGAAGTATTCCAATAAAGCCACATTCCACAAGAGAGCCTAAAATAAAGGCATGTTTTAAAAAGCTGCTGTGGCTTATTTAATGACTGCCACACAAAATAAAAGGCCTAGTCTTTAAAAATCTTCTGAAAACTGTTTCTAGAAGGTCAGATTTAGAGACAGAGGACAGTCAGCTAAATGCAGAGATAATGAGGCTATTACTGTAGAGACATCCCCCGTAAGTAAAACTCATAACGTGATTAGCAGGAGTATTACAATCAGGGTTCTCGCTGCTCCTGAAAGGGTTCTGCTAACAAAGACAGAAACGGATTGCGGATTCCCAAGCAAACGTTACTGCAAAGTGAAGTAGAAATAACGCCAAAGAGACAGTTCTTGGCTCAAATTAGTACTTGGGGCGAGGAGGGAGGGGAGATGTAGTTCCTGGATTTTCTTTTGATCTGGGATTGGAGTTTTTTTGTTTGGTTTTGGGGTTGGGTTTTTTTAGATGCTTTATTTCATTCTCTAAACAAAGCTTCAGAGAGAGACAGCTGCTACAAGAAGGGAATGAAAACAACAAAAGGAAGAGCAAGATGGGTAGGTGGAGCAATTACAGACTAGAAAACAGTATGCCATTCTTGCACAATTGTTTAAAATACATTTGATGAACTTCAAGGCAGAAATAGGAAGATTTTTATTATTAAAGCAATATCATGTAGAGATAGGACAATCAGTAGGGAGAAAAGCAGAGGACAAAGAATTTAGAGTTTTTGGACAGGGAGGAGTAGAAATACTCCAAATGTCTGTCATACAAATGCCTGTAACAGGCTAAAAGCAGTAAAATCAAAACTGTATTTGCGATGTTGACTTTCCCCACACACCCCTTCCAAACTGCCTGCCGCAATACCCAGTGCAAGATCACACACTGAAACAGCTGCACAATTTGTCATCGTTCCCCACATACCTTTTTTTCTTGGTCTTCCTTTCTGCAGTACTTTCTCCAGTGCTAATTAAGGGGGAGAAAAAACCAATGGCTTTGATTAATGCAGTAGGAAAATTAAATAAACAGCAGCACAGCAGAGCTGAGTTTAATATTAGAAAACTGGTGTCCCACTGGCAGAGCCCCGCACCGCCCAAAGTTCATTTGGCATCTATTTTCAGTCACTACAATAAACCAGAAAAACAACTACACCTACAAATCAGGAAAGAAAAAAAAACAGCAATTCACCTCTAATTTTCCATGTTAAGTATGCTTTACTCTTCTCTTTTCTTCATATTATATGGACAACAGCATTTTGGGATGGGAAAAGCAGAGGAGATAAGGATACCAAAAAAGTTCTGTGTACCTATATTATTATTCAGCAATAACTGAATTGATTGAAATAAAGGGTAAAATACTGAATTAGTCTGTAGCTTTTGCCACATATTTCTTTCAAGTACAAAAAGACACAGAACAATCTATTTATATTGATGCTTTCCAGCTATTCATCTTTCAGATTCCCATGTATTCATACACTCACAGAAAGCTTTAGTGGTAAATGACACAGAATAAAGCTTCTTTTAACAAAACACTAAGGCATTTATTTTTTTTTTTTTTAAACCAGTCTTCACTTCTGGATTTTTTTTTTTAAAGAAAATAAAATTCTTTCAGTCAAACATACCAGTCGCATGCTCTTCTCAATCCATTGCAGATATATAGCACATAATTCAACCTGGAATGTACATGTGATTAAAGTAGTCCCTCATCATATGCTTACAACAGGCTTAATGTGCCACTGATATATGAGGAAGTTGTACGTTCTTTCATGAACCAGGATACTTTTTCCTCAACTGAAACCTACTATTGGAAGCCATCTTAAATACACAGAAATAAAAGTAAAAACCGCAAATATATTTCATTTAGAAATTAGACAGCAGTATGTGTTGATAAAGGCTCCAGAAAATGGTAGAAAGAAGAAAGCGTTAAGTGTAAATGATACTGTATTTCAGTAAAAGTACTCAATGCCATTTGTATGCCAGAAAAATGAGATTTTTCAACTTTTTTTTTTTCATATGTATGGTATGAAAATATTATAATCACACACAAGAGTTTTCCACACTCCCCACAATCTCCTGTGGGCAAGAGGAAGATTCATCGATCTTCAAATTTCAAACCAAATTATAATCCCTCCTGTATTGTTGAATGCTGTTAATATTTGTATTATTAAGGCCCTATACCCTTATCATAGGTAACCAGGTGTTTCACAGGTAAGAGAAGTCACTGCAAGTAAACAGAATTAGGCCCCAAAGCACCTTTCAGAAGACGGGACCTAATTCAGCATGGGAGTAACCCGGGCTGCTGTGGCACACGTCTATGCCTCCCTCTAGCGTTTAATGTATGGATAAGTATAGGAGTTCACTACTCCATGGAACTACACAACTGAGAGGGGTCAATCCCCTGCAGATCAAACAGATCCACTTCATGACACTTGGTCGTTTTCCCTGTGGCATCACACCGTCTTCAGAACCATAAATAAGAGACAGGCATCCTGGTTTTGGTTCAGTGCGGTAACATCACTAAGGAAGAAGCATTTTCTCACCTTTCCTCCCCTCCCAACTCCCACTCTAGGACAGGCAAGCAGTGGGCTTTACTGACGCCAGTAAGGGCGACTCCATAATGTCCATCAGAATCGTGGGGTCAACACTGGGCAAATAGAAGGATCCTGGAACAACTGCTGAAATGAGTTAATGCTGAAAAATCTTGTATGTGGTTGTCAAAAAGTAAATATTAACCTTATTAGACTATGTTTGCCTTCTGGTTAAAGATTCATTATTACATCTTTAACGATGACAATACGAGTACTCTGAAGCAGACCCATAGGATACCCAACTTCTCTGCAGACAAGAAATAACCTTCTGAAGCAAGCTATGCAAAAAGTAAAAGTGTGACCGGGGAAGTTGTTCTTTCCATGAAGAATAAGCTTCATCCTTGACAGCGCAACATTGGCATCTAAGGAACTGGATACCTCATGGCACAGTGAAGGAGCTTCAGAGAGCTTATGATTATATAACCGCTATGATTCCAGCCCAATTTAACCAGGTTTAAAAACTGTTCCCATCCAAGGATTACTCAGTCTTCCTTTTATGAGATGACTTTTCACACCATATACCCCTCGCGCTGTGGACCGTTAGGCTTACAGCTCAAAAAACTCCCTTCATGACAGACGTTGGACAGTCCTGTAACTCCTATATAAAATTATCCCATACACAGACTCAAGCACAATGGCCAGGCAACAAGCAATTTTACCCTCAATTCACTATCCTCCAATGTTAACCTGCAGAATTCAACAGAAATAGGACAAAAAAGGAACAAGGAAATAATCTGACTCTTAAACTCAACCTTTGTCTTAAAAATCTTGAGTCTCTGAAGAACTCTTCCAAACGCTGCCTCCAAATGGAGCAAGTTTTAGAGCCTAAGCACTCCTGATTTCTTATCTACAATACTAGGGGATTACAATTGCTTCAGAATTACTCATTGGATCAGAATTAACTTCAAAATCAAACATTTTATGTCACTCTTAACACAAGCTAATGGGCTTCCACTTAAGTGGAAGCATTAATCCACTTAAGTCAGCATTTCAGCACTCTAATTCGTATCACTGCCTCAGCTGAAACAGCTGACGAAGTCAAATCAGACTTCTCTGCCAGAAGTTACCACCCATTTTCTTTCCCCATTAAGATAACAGAGCAAAAGGTGTGAACACTCTTCCATAACTCACATCCTGGCAGCAGCAATGACCTACAGCCAACATACTGAGCTGCAAGTGGCAGCAACAGAGGATATGTTTCCAAATCCTCAACAATTTTAGCTGCAATGGCTGTAAATGATACTGTCCCTCAGCGGGGCTGAGGCAACAACTCTTCAGCTACCGTAACTAAATTTGAGTTGCAATGGCAGAACGGAGACCCTCATACAATTTCATGGAAAACTAATGTGCTACATTATTTTTCTCTTTGTCATCTGGAGTTGCTTGTTAGAACAATTATTAAACTTGGGGGAAGCATTACAGTCTACTCAGAGAGCAAAGTGGAAAGAAAATCACATTCTAAGCAAAATTCTGCATTTGTGTATTTTTCTGTTCAGCTGCAGGTATCTTTCACTTTCTCAAATGTCAAAAAGGGAAATAATTATGCAATTCAGTGAGATGTTTTTACTTTACACTTGAGAGTTAAAAACATCTGATAGTCCAACTCTCATTCACCTGTTTAACTGTTACAGCTCATAGTGAGCGGTATACAGGAGCTGTGCTGGCACAGATCCACTGTCAGGTCATACCCAGAAGACCAGGCTTTAACGGCACAGTCTAACAGCAAACCCAAACAGAAGTGAAAGAATTGCTTCTTTGTTATAAATACATTTACAGTCTTCACACCAACCTGCTTGTACTAGCACACAAACATATGAAACCAAGTAAGCAAGGAATTCGGGAAACAGTAGTCCGTTACAAAAAAGGCTCCAACTGTTTTAACTTTAGCTTAGTGCACTTTTTTGTTTCAGACAGGCCAAAAAAGTGCATTTCAGATGAGCAGGTGTCAATGAACAACATTTTAATTTTCTGGGACCTGAGTGTACATATTCCACCTAACATACAAAATGGCTCTAATATTAAGCAAGCATCACAGAATCTGGAAGAAAAGATGACAGCAAATGGTCTAGGACACCATCTTTCCCACCCACCCACAAAATTACCTTTTCATTAATAAACTAGACATTTTCATTCTGCCAATCTTACCTTTGTTGCAGTAATAGTCTCTTTTCTTTTTCTTTAAGAATTTTCGCTAATTGAGCCGTCCTCGAAGGTCTATGCAGGTATTTTCTCTTCCCTGTACATTCATACGTCCAATGTCCAAACTCTAAACATTTTTGACATCTTACATGCTGCTTGTTTGCCTCCCTATAAAAATGCAGAATTGCTTAAGTGACCGATTCCAACTCTGTTCTACCTATTGAACAAATGTATTTATTTTTTAATCAGACAGATTCTTAACAGCATATGTAGTTATGATTAAACCAGACTGACATTCATGGGTGCTTTAGCAATTATACATCTTAAATCAGGACACGAACAGTAACAGAATTTAGGCAAATACATTTCCATTTATTAAAATATTCTCATATCAACTATTTATGAAAGAGAACAAAGAGACTTTTGCTCTATTTCAGAGCTTCAGCTTAAGCCTTCTTCTGCTTAAGTAGCGAATGCTGAACTACTGGCATCGACTGTCACCACACTCATAAACCCCACCTGAATTTCACTTTTAGTTTTACACTAGCTGCTGGTTAGCCTACTGTGCAGCCTTCCCCCACTCTGAAGATTCCATAATTTCCCACCCCCTTCAGATACCGTAAACAAACATTTTGAAAAATGCTACTAGGACCACTCTCTGTCATGTCAGTGAACAAAGATTAATCCTATCACCAAAATCACATTTTGATCAACCTAATTAGTGCAGCTTTTAGCGTTATAGGATGTAATTGTGCAACAGTTACTGGGATTGATTACACTGCATACAATTTGTTACTATCCAATAACTGCACACAGTTCTAGCTTGCTTCAGGTAAGTAATTGAAATTATGTTTTAGAACACTCTTAGCAAAAAGCAGGCAGTTTAGTTTCCAAATCCCAGAATTTAACACAAGTACCAAATTGAAATTCTCAGAGACAGATTAGGATTCTGAGCAAGTAAAACAGAGATGACCTTAGCTGTAGCTTATCTGAATTTACTAGGATTCATTAAAGGCTGGCAGAAGGTTTATCATAAGACCAATCAAGGTTTATCATAAGACCAATCAGATTCTTGCTCACTTTGTGCAATGTAAATCAAGCCAGACTTCACTTACTACTCTGTACCATCCAAATACCTGAAGTATTTAGTAAGCATTTTACATCCCCATTTCAGTTTTCACACTGTGGTAAAATCCTTTGATCATTTTTAGAAGCCAGTTAAGGAAGAAAACTCGTATTTTCATATTCTAGCTCTTACTCCACGATTCCGAAGATTTGCAAAAGCTGTTTTGCTGTCGTCTCACAGACACCCTCCTCCTTTACAAATAACGAAACTCACACAGCGGTCAAGTGACTCACTCAAGGTCAGAATCACAAATCAGTTTTAGAGCCAGGACTGAAATCGGGACTTTGTAGCTCCCATACAGTTCACTGCAGCTGCTGTAACTTATTTCCACCTTCTATGATTTTTTCCAAACACCAAAATACTAATTTTTCAAGGCCAGCCCATCTAAACTATCTGAAATTAACAGCCCTGGCTTAACTAGGAGGAGGCTCCTAGACTGTTCATTTAGTATTCAGAGAGCATAAAGTGACAGACCAGTAGTGAGTATTTTTCTCTGAAAAGAAGTGTTGTTTTTCAAGGCAAGGTATGAATTCCTTCTCTTTCAACTCTAGTCATCACCTTCTGTGACAGTTCTACTGTATCTTGAAGGGAATCTTGTTCTGAATATCCATCACTTCTTCAATGCAAAGAGTTTTTGGCTTCATAATCTAGCCTTAGAAATACTAATCTAAATCAGCACTTGAAAACTAATTAAACTTGCAACCTACGCTGCACAATTAACTCAGACTTGACCAGGAAGCAGTACGTCTAGTAATGAACAAAAAAACCCCCACCGTCTTTGAATGGTTTGCTTTGTCTTGCCTTAGACTTCTGGCTCTGCCATAAGAGTTATAAGCAGAATGATGATACTCCCTCCTCTTCATCAACATACAAACCCAGAAAAGTGAATGTTTTTCTATCTCAAACTAGTCCAGACCTGTCTCCGCAGGAACAGAATGGAAGTTTAAAGCAACAATAATATAACTCAACGTTTCCAGTGTTTTAGTACTACTCACATGACCAGGGCAGACAATTCTATGCAAGCTAAAATGATAAGATCAAGCCCTAAAAGCAATATAAGTAATTACCAGGAAAACAGATCAAAATAGCTCAACAGCTACAGAACTATAAATACCACATCAGCACTAACAAGTTTTAACACTAATGAAAAGCACGAGACTGAAGTAAACCTTCAACAGGCATCAATGAGCACAACCTAGAAGCAAAGGCTAGCAGATGTACAAGTCAGCATATACCCATCAAGCACACAGAGACATAACAAGAAGGGCAAGAAGTCGTTCCTTGACTCATAATAAAATAGCAGCTTAAAAGAACAAGTATTCCATGAGTACTTTGAAATTCCAAGTTACTTTTCATTGGAAAATAGGAAAGAAATTACACTGAACAATAAAAAAAGGAAAGGGACTGCAGAAGTCATACGTATTCTAACTCTTACAATCAGACAAAAAACCAAACACACTCCAAAAAATTAAATACAAGAAAGAAATCATTCTAAAGAAGAAAAAAAATCCAAACCAACAAACAAATGAAAAGCCAACATAAGTAATACAGGACAGTGGAACACAGGCATTTGCTGCGCTTAACATAAACAAGCAAAACTGACGACTTTTCCTCATTTCAGTGTTTGGTAATCAGGTCCCTTTGGTACTGAGAGAATTACTTGAACGCAATAGCCACATCTGAGTAAAGGCCGCTTGCTTTCTTTTCTTTTTTTTTTGCCTCTCTCTTACAGTTCTGTAAACATATCGTAACATGAACCTGGAACTTATTTTTTCTTAACCTGACTGCTGAAAGTCTACGATGAAGATCAGCGAATACCTGCATCACAGGATCTTACACGCTCCACTGAAAACTACGGCATGCCGACACCCGTGAGGTAGCCTTTGCCCAAAACGCTGCTGACGGGCGTGAACACCAACAGCGAAAGTTTGAAGACCTCCTCTCCTTTTCCACAATCCTGCTTTCATGCCCATCATTCCACTGCAGCGACGTCACTAACCGGGTCACCACAGCCGTATTTCGGGGCGGTTTCCTTACGGACGAGCAGCACCCTGCCTCGGATGGGCAGCACCTGCGAGGAGGGGGCCCCGCACCCTC
>NW_008796044.1:18250996-18256962 GCF_000699145.1 Aptenodytes forsteri
CCGCGGGCTCCCGCCCCGTCGGTGCCTAGCCGCTGCTTCCCTCTCCCTTCAAAGTCTTGCAAGAACCCGCCTCTCGCTAAAAAACTTGCAGTTTTCCTTAGAAGGGATGTGTTTTAAGTACCTGAAACCAGCGGAACGGGCTGTAACCGAGACAACCCATCTCTGGCTGGGCGGGCGGCTGGGGGAAGCCGGCCGCTGGAGGCAGCCGGCCGCTGGAGGGGGCGAGGAAGAGGGAGTTCCTCCACCCAGGCCTCTCCTGCCGGCGGGCACCGGCTCCGAGCTGCTCCAGCCGGCCGGCAGGCCTGGCCGCAGGGTGGCAGCGGGACGGCTTCGCCTTCGTTAGCCCACGTGAATAGCTCATCGTGGCCGCAGGTGGCCTGCTGCAGCTTCTCAAGAGCTTCTAGCGATGCGGCGAGTTGGAAAGCGCAGTAGGTCTCTGGTCACAACACGAAGGCTCCAAAAAAATGTTAGGAAGAGCTAGATTTCAGAAAGGCGTAATTTAACTCGTTATCGCTCCTAAAAGGTTGCAAGCATGTACTAGCACGTTAATTTTTAGCAGGTCAGATTTTTATACCCCACACTGACAGAAAAAGAAATCTCAGTATGATCGAGAAGATTAATTCTGCTACTGGGTGCAGAACCACGGCTCAATAATCCATTAAAGATGAATCTCGGTGAGAAGATTAATTCTGCTACTGGGTGCTCAATAATCCATTAAAGATGAATCTCGGGGCCTGAGGGTACCGATAACTCATGTTCGTGTTGACCCAATGTGTTCTATACTTGATCGCAAGAAAATACAGTTCAGGTATATCTAGGAATTGTAAGGCAAATTCTTTCTTCTGCTCCATTCAGCCCAAGAGACTGTGGTCCCCCAGCTATGCCAACAGCAGCTGGTATTTTTGGCTCCTACGTCATCTTATAGTCTCTGGCGTGGGAGGAGAGGTTTAGGCACAGAAAAGAGTAGCAGCGGCTGGAGCTTTCTGACGGCACATACCTGGCAGGCAGCCCCTTGGGAATCTTTGCCAGCTGGCACAAGTAGAGCAGCCCCTCTCCTGGATTCAGGGAAGCAAGGAACGTGGCTTCATCTATTGGCTTTATCAAAACTCATTGTTATGGGATCAGTTTTATATGTTAAATTCCATGACAAAAATCCTCAAGGAAACATTTTGTAACGCTGAATTGCGATTACTTCTGCAATTACTATCCTGGAAGTACTTTATATCCAACCATTTTCAGAATTAATTCAGAACCATCCTGTCGTAGGGACAATCGATAGGCAGTCAATGGGCATTCCACTGGGCATTTACATTTAGTGAACTGGATGAACTGTTACCGACTTGTAGTAATTTAGCATCAGCTGTGTAGCTCTTTAAAATGTGCTTCCTGTGAGTTGGTGGTATTCATTTATTATATAAAATAAAAATACATATTGTATTTTCTGAAGTTCAGTAGAATCCAACTGTACCAGTTGGTTCATCACTGTGTGAGGAACTGTCGAAATAAGGTAAAAGGCAGCCCTTGCTGAGAAAAGCTCACAGTTTCCTCAAGACAAGATACAAGGTGGGAACACGGTACGACAGAATTTGTGGGGAGAAGAAATGGGAATGTAACAGTGGTGAGAGCAGATGGCTGATACAAGTTTATATTTTAAGCAATTCATAGATGTGTAAAAATAAAATATATTTATATGTCACATATAATACAGCAATAAAAACCCGATGCTTTCAGGCGATGAGTATCCCAGGTCTTGAATTAGCAGGCGTGTGGCAGAGAGGTGTTTCACCTCTCATGGTGCACGATCAAGTCACAGCCGGGAGATACCAGAGCCAGAACTTCCTGCTGTGTGTCACATAATATTTATAATAACGGACGGTAACAACATCTGCTGGGGACAATGGCACCAATTAAATATCACACTGGGAAGGCAAGATAGTGAGGGATTCTGTTAGACATAAACAACTCCAACTCATCAGGATTAATTACCGGGTGGCTAATTGTTGAATATTCTGGTAGTTCCTGTCTCCAAACTCTGTAATTGTAACGTCTAAGGCTAGTGGCTGTTCCCGCATGCGTCATGTTTTCTTCTATATCTGGCACTTCTTGCGGCATCTAATCATTGCCCTGTTTTGGATGATGCTCCGCGATAACCTGTGATTAATCATATCTGGCACCTTAGCTAAATTCTGATGTGTGATGCCTGGTATGTTATAAACGCAGCAGAGTTTGGCCTCAATATTTGAATTCTGATGTCTGGCATCTCACTTTTAATGGAGAAAGTCAGACAGAAGAATTTCCTATTTTAGGATTGACTAAGAAATTTTCTTAAAAATACAAAATAGCTAAGAACAGCTATTTATAATAACCCATGCTTTATATTTTAGGATGACTAAGAAATTTTCTTAAAAATACAAAATAGCTAAGAACAGCTATTTATAATAACCCATGCTTTACAATAAATTCCTGTCTGCTGATCCTTTTTTTACCTCAGTATCCCTTAAAACCTGGGAGTAAATTACACCCCGACAGCAATATCTGCGCTCTACTTAACAACTGCTGGTGCTTCTAGCACCTGTGCAACTCTCCTAATGTTAATGCAGCAGAACTAGTTTCCTAAATTGGCCAGTACAGCAAGATTTCTGATACGTGCCAGGTTACTCCATGGAGTGTATGGGCTTCTCCTTACACACAGGCTTTAAAAATGTGTTAGATTTTGTTCTAATAAAGATTTTATTAGAACAATGCACTTAAAATCCTTCTACCTGAGGAGTTTGAAAGTGTTCTTGTGAGTTCAAAGCCCGCAGGTTCCTACAGCCTGAAATCTCTGTTTCACAGCTGTTCTTTCATTCCGAGGTAATTCACCACGGGGCTGATGAGCACACCGGAGGATGCGACTTCGAGACTCTCCGGACGAAAGGTGCAGAGTCATTGCACGGCGCTGGCTTCGCTGTCAGGAGGACGGTTCCAGGGAGCTGCTGCTGCTGCCCGATGAACTGACTGTGCCCATGAATCCTGCCTTTGCACATGAGGTTGCTGTTTAAAGTTGCAGTGTCTTTAACCTATTTCTAAATATGCTGGGCAGGGAAATTACTTTCCAAAATGTGCCCCGCCAACACTCAGCTGCCTTGTGTCAGCTCCTCAGAGACCTTTCTCGCTATGCTTCCACCCCCCAGCACTTTTCTGTGCGAACATATTGCTTACGAAACAAAGGTGTCACACTACTCGTCAAGGGTCTGTATGTGAAACCGGAAAAATGTTGTCAGAGCTTTCTTTCCATGGCTTAGGAAGAACCGAGTCCATGAATAAATGGTTAAAACTTCATTGCCAAGACTGCTGGCTACTAGTGCCAGCCACCCAAAACTGGTCAGTCTTCCAAAATGACAAGCAATTAAGTAGCTGACCGTGCTAATGCTGGACACTAGTAATGATAAACTGGGAGCACTAGAGACGGTGTCACTGGCATTTTTTAAATGTGCATTTTACTTTTGCCTTCTAGCTTTCTTGCAGAACATATCCAAAGAGAAATCAGTCACATCATTGTACTGAAAAAAAATTACAAATTAAAAAATTCAAATTGGACATAGAAATATTAATAATAATAACAACAACAAAAAAACCACAAGAAAAACAAACAACCCCCACTGGCTACCGAATTCCTGTATGTAGAGCTGTTTTAGCATTTTCAGCATCAGAGAAAACTAAAAGTGAGAGACAAACACAGAAGGACCTTATTCAGGCAAAACCGTAGGCTGGAAAAAATCTCAGTGGTAAGGAATACAGTCAATAGATTTGAATCACTCACCGTCCAGGGTTTCCTGCCTCCACCCAGTTGTACCTTCAGTAACTGCGAGTTTACACACGGTAGTACGTTAAGGTAACATATTACTACAGTTGGCCAGGTTGCTTTGCTTCTCTGCGGAGGAAACAAGCTCACATGAAACTCCGTGTTACTACTTTTGGGTGCACAAACCAATTCTTTTAAATTTGGCTCAGGTACTTCTAAATAGCACTACAGTCGCGATGTGGACCCAACCTGAGATACCGGGAAGTCTTTTGTTCTGTTTTATGCGTTTCCTAATTCAGAACAAAAAGTAAAAACTTTGACACTGCCTGTGAAATAAAATGTCTGAAAGAAATGAAGCAATCTTACCAAAACATGTTTTATTCCTCTAATTAAAGCTTTCCCTGACATGATTCTTTTGCCAGGGCATCTGGAATTTGAATTTCCAGATAATAACCTAATTCTTCCCAAGAAACAATGCCACACCTGTAGTACAGCTCCAGACTGAATTGCAAGAGCAGGGCAGGGTGTCTGGGGCAGCGGAGCTTTATGTCAGGACCTGACAGAAAGTGGTTTACCAGAAAGCCTGGATCGGTGCTGGGCTGCTGCGCGTTTCGGCTGGGTCTGCATCCACCTGGGGTTACCAAATCAAGGATTTAAAAAATGCAGAGGAGGCTTTTCTGCAAACACTGGTTGGCCTGATGGAAGATACTGTCTCTACCTACGGAGCTTTCCTTAAAAACCAGCCAACCTAAAATGAAGAAAATTTTTCTCTTCATCACAAAAGCAAAAGCAGAACAGCCAAGTGAAACGAGCACTCGCGGCAGCGAACCCCGAGCACGAACATGGTACCCTGCTGGTCCCTCGCAAGTGGTATAAAGAGCAAAACTCCTACTGCCCACCAGAGCGTGGCCTGTACGCTGCATTTATATGATGGTTTTCTCGCGTTGTGCCGTCTGGTGGATTTCAGTGAACCGGCCTCATCACAGCGTGTTGTAGCACATCAGGCTAGGGAAGTCCAGGTGAGATCCCATCTGTTGTGATATTTCAGATGACTTGCTTGAGAGAAGCAGAAATACGGGAATCCCTTCCTAGGCATAAAATAAAGCAACACAAGCTCAAAGTCTTTCCGTATCTTTCTCTGTCTCATACCTTCCCAAGCAAGATGGGTTCCCTCATTCCCTCCTCTGTACATTTTCCTTGCAGTATAAATTGCTGAACATATTATGACATGATATTTGCATAGTGAAAAGGGTCTCCTCTTCTAGCAGAGTCACAAAAAGTATTTGTTTCAACTGCTTAACAGGTAATGGAAGCTCTGGCAAAAATGGAAGTATTTATAATATATATAAATTTAATACCAGTATGGATGTAGGTCTGTTCTAGTAAAATCGATGCAGACACTCAATATTTATATCAGTAACTAAGAGCAGACCCTGGCTCTACGTATTAGAATTCCAGGCTTGCATAGTATCAGACTCGTTTGGTATCCACCATATAAACAGACAATTAGAGGATAGTACAGAAAGCTGAAAGAAAAAAGATAGAAATGCCGGGTTGAACCGTTACTTGACATTCACAGGAAGGAAGCTTCTTGAGCCTCATGTCAGATTAGTCTTCATTAGGTCAGCCATTGTAAAAATACATTGAAAGGGATAACGCGCCCCAAAAATCTGTAATCTATACAGATGCCCAACCACAGTTCCCATTGAAATAAAAAGTAAAAAATAGGCTTTATTATTAGAATGCATTTAAATGAACGTGATTTATGACCTGTGAACTTAAGACTAATACCCCTTTTTGGGGGGGGTAGCATTGGTGTGGCGTTGCTATGGGACTGTGGTGGTGTTATTCTGACTGTACCCTCAGCGAGTGCCTGCTGGGTGACTGTTCCCCGCTCCAGCCTAGAAAACTCTGCCCTATTTTTAGATCCTCAGCTCACATTTCAGCGAATGCTAAGTACCTCTGTGTGTCAACAGATCCCGAATGTCTCCTGATGCAGCGTAAAGCATGTCGACGTAGCGGGGACGTCATTTGTGTGTGCGGTTTGTGGAAGCTTACATCATTAAATATGTCACTGGAATGTATTAAATTGATTTAGAACTAATTCAGATGTTTCTCTTTCCCGGGCAGACGGCCAGCAGACCGCAGCATGCAAAGGAGCCCCAGCGGCAGGCGCAGGGGC
>NW_008796044.1:18257093-18264729 GCF_000699145.1 Aptenodytes forsteri
CGGAGGGGCTCGGGGCTGACGGCCGCGGCCGGGGCGGTGCAGCCATGACGCCTGGCTCGCAGTCCGAACCCGAACGGGACGAGAGGGGAAGGCTGTCACCCGCACCAAATGTGCGTCACACAAACTGCCAGAGCTTTTGGGAGGTTTGTGGATAGTCTGGATGGAGAAAATAGGGCTGAGCTTCCACCCAGTACCCAGCCACAGCCCTTCGCCCTTCCGAGGCGGGCTCACGGGGCTGAGCTCCTGAATCTGTAAGCAGTACGAGTACAGGCGCCATGAGGAGTGACTTTAGCCTCAATCCTCAGTCTTTTAGGACTTGGATGGTTTGGGATTACAGAGTTCAAAGTTACCCACTGGGTACCGCTGCCGCTTCCAGTTATCGTGGGAACCATTTCACCGAATCCGATCTATACACTTACACTGATTCATCTTTAAGGCTGTCTGTTTTCTTCCTCACAGCTCTCTTTAGCAGGCTTTCCAAAGCTTGACTGCTCCAATTGCTCCAAGATCCCTCTAATTTCTGAATGAATTTATTAGTGATCAGTTTAACCACTTGTTCCTGTCAGCTGTTCTTTAGTTTAAGTACTTATTCCCACCCCCACTGTGTTTACAGGCAGTGATTGCATCCCTTCTTGTATTCATCTCACTCATACGAGGGCAATCTCCACCCGTAATACCGACTGTCCATTCCCCTGACCATCACAGTGTCCCTTCTGGTGGTCTCCTCAATGCTTTTGAATGTGCGTGACAAGAATTAAGCGTAGAATTATTCCGCATGCAAATGGCACTAACACTTTCATGTCTCAGCTGGAGATACCTCAAGCATCTCAAGATACTTTTTTCTTCATGTTTGCGTGATACTTCCCACTCACAGCCATCCTCTGATCAGCCAGGTTACATGCAAGTCCTCTGCCATTATTTCCTAGTGATGAGCTTCCCATTTCTAACAGATTTTTTTGCTCTTAGTTCACGTGTGCATGACCTTAATCTTTGTACCATTGAATTTCATGCCAGTCTTACTACTCCAGTCATCGGGATCATGCAGTTTTTCATTGATAATGCCTCCTAATTTTATGTCACATCAAAAAAACTTAATCACAGTTTTAAAATGTCTCTCCTAAAGCCTTGCATTCTGTGAAGGGATGTACACTCGCACGTAGCATTGATCATATTTTTTTCTTTAGCATAGCCACCGTTTCATATTTTGAAATCATATGACACCATCCTTACTTTATCAAAATGTTAAAAATTCTTCCTGCTGGACTTGCAGCTCAGCTCACTGCCTCCAAAATTCGGTGGGGAGGCTGACACCGTAATTACAACCTGTCCGAGTAAAGCCTCTCGCATTTTGCTGCCACGTTTCATGGACCAACACGCTGAGAAGTATCTTACACGTTTGCAATCCGTTCATGCGGGCAGGCTGCCCCGAGGCACTAGTTTCCAGTGTTAGGAAGTATGTGCAAAGCTATGAACTACCCTTAATTATACAATTATGATGTATGTGTAATACACAACATCCAGGAGCAAATAGTTGTTTCGGGAAACATTTGTATGTTCTTTAGACTTACACGTTTGTTGCTATAGTGCCCATCGCTTTCCAATATTGTTTTTCTTGTATCCGTTTTTCCTCCTTTTTTTCTATTGGCTTTTGTTATGTTTCTTTGGGAAATTTTCAGTTGGCTGTTTTGGGTTTTGCTTGGTGGGCAATTATCCAGCTCTGATACTTCAGTAGCTGTGATGGCTTAATTTGTAAACACATGAAATCTAATTACCTTTCAAGCTTGATGGAAAACTATGGAGACCAGAACAAGAGGGAAATTGATCTTTTCAACACTTATTTCACGGCAGATTCTTGAGAGAACTGCACTGGTGAAAACGGCTCCCGAGTAACCTTCCGTAGCACAGACAGGCAGGGTTTTCTGAGAACTGTGTTATATGGGGTATGATTCATATCAGAGTTCGGGGCAACACGATACTCCAGATACCCTCAGCTGAGGAGATTGCAAAGCCCATTTGTATTTGAATATCCCAGAATAGCACTATGAACCATACATTAGATGACATGCAATGACTATTTACAGCAGCCCAAAGAATAGCCTGTGACAGGTACCAGCTAGGACTTATTTTAAGCCCATATTCATTTTCATGTTTGGCCGGCATTAATGAATTGCAAGACATGCCACTGTAAACAGAGTCTGAAGATATTGGGCGTACGCTGAGATACACCGTAGTGGCAGATTTGCAGTATGTGAGCACTTCCACCGAAATCATGCATCTATTTCACACACAGATAATAGAAAAAGGAGGAAGCTTAATCCGCCAGGCAAGGATTTATCAATCTGTGAAGCTCCCCAGAGGAGTAAGTTTTGGGAAAGTCCGGAGGCTGCAGGCTGAGATCAGAACTAAGGCACAGATCAAGTAAACCACTGAATGAAAGCACGATGAGGATGCTTTGGAGAACAGACAAAATCACCCACAGCATACAAATTAATAGCGATGCATCAGTCTTTTCCCCATTTTTTTTACACCCATGGTTTTTGAGGATTAGATATTTGTAATGCCTGCCACGCTACAGAAGAGCCGTTTGCAGCTCCGAGCAGTGAAATGGGATGAAGTATATCAACAGCAAATTATTCCTTCTTTAAAAAATAGCCATGAGTTTTAGGCCATGTTATCATTGCATTTTGAATACATCCTCTGACTCATGTTTTCTTATATATAGCAGTAGTTGATCAAACATAACAACTGAATTCTGAAAGTCTTGAGCATATGATGTGATTATGAAACTTTAGTGCTTTTGCCGTTTTGTTTACATTATCTTCAAAAGTCTAAGAATGTCTGAGACATTTTGTTCTTAGAATAGTTGCCATCTATGTTAAAAGGGACAAGCTGCATCTTCAACAGCCCTTTTTTGATGATGATTCTTCTGGGTTTTTCTCCTTAATTTAAAATAAAATTACTGATTATTGCGGTAACAAAACAGAACAAAAAGTATTCAGCTATTTATCACTTTACTGATAAGCAACTAAGTAGCAACATACACAATACATTCCAAATGGCAAACACAGTATGTTCAAATACGGAATATTCATGTCTGATAGGGATTCACAGATTATGTATTTAAGTGCATAAGAGAAAGACAAGTTACTTGCTCGGAAGAAGGCAAAGTCTGCCTTGATGTAAGAAATGACATTAGTTGTTAAATTAACGTGGCAAGGTGCCATGCTACCTCATAGTTGAATTTTGCCTTGATATTCCTTAATGGACTGAGACATTTCTTCTAGTCATACATCTCCGCTAAAAGCAAATGTATCAGTGCTGTAAACCCAACTTGAAACTGTGCTAGAAAGCTTGCGAAAGCAATGATAAACATGCAGATTTCTCCCCATAATTTCCAGCATGTCAGGTTTATTTATTCTTGATTTTCATGGTCCAGGTCTTCTGGAATAATTAGATCCTGTGACAGAGTTTTAAAAATGTGATATAATAAATACCTCTATTAATTAAAAGCTGAAAACCACTGAACTTAAAATTCATGAGTTCTTGGCAATTCCAGACGGGTCGTAACTCAATTTCACAAGCTAATGGACAGCTTAACACAGAAAGCCTTGAACAATACAATGACTTCAGCGCACACCCGAGCAGAGGACGCACCTACGGGACACCACGAAACAAATCCCAGCTTTGAGGTTAGTTGAAGCAAATCTGCATGCTCTAGGCGTGCTTCCTGAGCATCCGCAGAGAACCGCAGCAAAGTTTTCTGCCTCCGTGCTGGATCTAAGGGTTCGTATTTGCTTGCCAGGCGAGGGAAGGCGGAGCAGCAGAGTCAACGGGGCGTTTGGCTGGGCTACAGCAGGACAGGCACGCGCATCCCTGTCCTCCCAGGGATGCGGCCAAACCTGCCCCCGACCGAACACCGCAGTACTGTGGGTGGAGGGTATCAGACCCATACCACAGAGGGTATAGAAGGTAACTAAACTTGCGTCTGTTCTTTCTTTAGTGCCTTACCTTTGTGCTGGGGAATGGACAGAAAGGCAGTCGAAGAACGTGCTTTCAAATCAGGCTGCCCATTCTTCCAGACGTTTTTTCTTCCTACTCTTTGTTTCTCCTTGTTTTTCCCCTCTCACTTTTCACATCTCTTTCCTTCTCTATGCATTTTACCCACCACATTGGCATAGGTTTCCAGTTTATTTTCCATGCGAACATAAGCAATAAAGAAATTAAGACTTACCTTTTGAGTGTCATTTGTCTTTAGATCGCCCCTCTGAGGGCAATTGTCACTCTGTAATAGCAATTGTTTCAGTCTGTTACAAATTTAGTAGACAACAAACATTGGTTTGTTCTGAACTCCCATCTGGAAAGATCATTGCCACACTGAAGGCTAGACATGTTGACCAAGGTCTGATCTCAGGGGGCATATCTATATTGGAAATTGGATCCAGATAAGACAAAGATGCTTCTGTTACTCCCGTTCCTTTCCAAATGCAAAGCTTGTGAACTATGTATAGCTGGTCGAACACACAGCCTTGATCCCCCATGGGGAAGCTGAACCATACGGGAGCAGAAGAGCGAACGTTGCCCACCAGTGCTCCCCAGGCTGCAAGGCACGGAGCTGAGAAAGGCGCCCGGACCGTCGGTGAGCTGGCTCACAGCACCGTTCCCAAAACCATCCCTGTGCACCGCTTCTTTCAAGCTCGGGGTGGGAAGCTGCTTCACCATACCGACACCCCGAGAAGGGGATGCTCACCAAATTAAGTATAAATGCCTTGGTACTGGGTGACGTGCAGTTTTCTGTAGGCTTCTCAGTGCCCGTAGCAATGACTATGTTTTTATAACATGTTGAAAGTGAAAAATCTGTGGCGAAAGGAACAACCAGTCTGGATTCAAACAGGATTCATCAGAAGTTATTGGAGGGGGAAAAAATATCAAAAGAACATAAATCGAATTAAAAAAAAGCATATGTAGAATCAGCTACTTATCATGCCTTCAAAAGTCAAACGCTGTCAAAACTCGTAGGTAAAATCCAGTACGTTGAGTTACCCCAACGCGTACTTCGCCGTTTCATTTTACAGATGCGCTCTCTGCTGCAAATCCATCCTCACCAGGGAAGAAATGATAAAACCTTATTAAAGAATATATATTACAAGAGTTCAGGGTAAGCTATGTGTCTTTCAGCTGTCATAAAATCCTAATTATTTCTTAGAAATATTTATTACAGTCTTTTCATGTTTTGTACACTAGAAGTCTCACTTTTTACAAGAAAAACATTCAGAAAATAGAGGAGAGTGGGGAGAATGATGGAATCTGTTCCACTTCGGACGACTACGTAACACCACCTCGGGTTTTGCGTTGATTTATTTATTTTTCCCCCAGCGGGGGGGTTGCATGTGCTGATCAGGCCAGTCTGTCTGGGTTGGCGGGGCCCCTCTCTCCCACCTCCCTCCTGTCCCCACAGGCAGCAGCCCTGGCGAGGTCCCATTTATTTTTCCCCCAGCGGGGGGGTTGCATGTGCTGATCAGGCCAGTCTGTCTGGGTTGGCGGGGCCCCTCTCTCCCACCTCCCTCCTGTCCCCACGGGCAGCATCCCTGGCGAGGTCCCAGGACCGTGTCCTAGCCCAGGGTCAGCAGCCACAGGCGGCAGGCAGCTGGTGGGAGCCAGTGGGGGCTCCGGGGCTCCAGGCACTCCGAGACAGATCCCCTCTGACGCCAGGCTCTCTGCTCCCCGGCCCTTCCGCTGGCAGGGTCTCTCCTTTTGAAAATGAAAGCGAAGGAAAAAAAAAACAAAAGAGGAAACTGGGTGATGTTCTTTCTCGCCGTTCATTGTGCCGCGGGTACGTGTTGTACAATATTCTCCCTGCGGAGCAGCGGGCTGGTTTCGATCCTTGGCACCGCGCTCTACGCTCAAGGACGTCCGAGGTGAAACACTTCATTATTATTCTGTCGTTAGCACCGTGATGCAATTCCCAGCCCACCGGCAGCTGCCAGAGCGGCGTCACTCAGCACGCTGCCAGGTATCGCAAACACGCGGGGCTGAGGCTACTCAACAGCCTCTGGGGCAAGAGTCCTTCCTGCTTTAAATATTGAATTTCTCTGCCATGCGCTTTCTGTATTGGTAAAACAAGGAGCAGTGATGTAAATATAGGGCTGGGAATTTGGAAACGTGCTGTTTGTAACAGATTCCATTGCCGTATTTTAGGCATGTTTTATCTCAGAATTAAAAGCATTCCCAAACGTTAAGTTTCACAACATCCATGAATGTGAGGTAAGCATCAGAATTATGCTCGTCTTAGGATGAATCAGCCAATCCCTTGCGCTTTCTTCCCAAAACGCTCCCCTCGGCAGAACCCTCCCTTACCTCCTCACTGCTGGGCGGAGCAGCACCGCCGCTGGGGGCGCAAAAAAACCACCGCCCCGTCCACCCTCAACCCGCTCCCACCACCACCGGGACTGCGGAACGTGCTGGAGCTCTTAGGGATTTTTTTTTTTTTTTTTTAATTTTAGCTTTTTTAGGGATTCCTGATCCCTAAAAAGGACTTTTTTCCAGCATGCTCACAAAGCACTTGGTGGCCAAACGCTTCCCTGGAAAACACGACGTAGCTATACAAATACGTACTACAGCGATAGCGGCCCAAGCCCTGGAGACAGATATACCAGTATTAAAGTTTGATGTGCTGAGTAGAGACCGACTGTTCTGCGAATCCTACTGGACATACAGCAACCATATGCTAAATTTTATTGGTAGTGTAGTTGGAACCGAACTGCCTTTTAACCACATTCTCAAACTATGAAACTCTGAACCCAGCCTTGGATTTTCTTCTGTACTCCAGAAACGGTCAGAACACGGGCTGGGTCACTCAGCCCAGGTGTGTTCGAACCGTGGAGATCTCCCGTGTCTTACCCGAGAATTCCCACATGGAGAAAGGTTTGATGAGCACTAAACGCTTCTGTGCGTGCGCACCTATGGTCTAGATGCGGTGGGTTTATCGCTGCACCTTCGGCTTGGTATCGCAGAGGAGCTCTAGGAAAAAACAGCACGCGACAGTTTACCTCCTCATCGCTGTAAAAGTTGGCAGATGTGTAAAAGGCGAATGACATGCAGACGCTACCGATATAGCCTTCAGCTGGCTAGGAAACATCATCAAGGCTTCCATTAGTTTTTTTAGTGCTCGAGGTTGGTAAAATAGAAAAAGATGAAAGCCATTCCATTGTCATTCTGGGAGCGTCAAGGCAGGATCACCGCTGTGGTCCTCTGGAACCGTTATGACACAAAATGGCAATATCCTAACAGCAAATATAATTACTCCGGAGGCGTTTAGGTCCTTTTCTGCAAAACCTGTCTGCGTTTCCAGAAACTGTGATTTTTTTTTTTTTTAAAACCTCGTGGCATGCTGTTTTCCTTCAAGCCCCATCTGCTGTAGTCAGGTGATTACATCATAGGGGAAAAAAAATAAGTAAAACGGCCTATTTGCACCGAAAGCCACGAAAGCCTTCTTAAAGCCTCAAACCCGAAAGGAAACAACAACACAAAGACCTCTGCAGCGTTGCCAAGTTCTGCCTTTATCGCACATTTCTCCAATTTCTGTAACATCATGCAAGAAAAACAACTTTTCGCAGAGGAAAAGGGGCGGACGCGCCCT
>NW_008796044.1:18265218-18284004 GCF_000699145.1 Aptenodytes forsteri
GGGCCGGTGGCGGGGGTTTCGCTGCGCTTCCCTCCGCGGCGGTTCCGGGGAGGTGGACTTCTTTAATAAGCGCTTAAGGAAAGAAGAGATAGCGTGCGGCAAAGGTGGAGAGACGTTCCGGGTGACCCTCTGTGCTCCTCTCCTTTTCGTGTGGCGTGACCAGTTTGTCCTCCCTGGGGCAGGGCTGTGTTGTCATGATCAAAGGGATGGGGTCCTGAATATAAGAAAAAAGCGACCGTATCTTCGACTGCTGGAAACAAGAGAGCTTAATTTCCTATAAATTCATACGCGGTGTTTTGACATACCTGATAGCGTACCTGTTTGTTCTCCTGCCGTTCAAGTCCGGTGCAGCCGGACCGTGGAGGTGAACGCTGTGGCTGGCCCTTAGCTCTCTGCGAGCTCCTTGGCTCGCCGTTGGGGCAGAGCTTAGAAAAGCTGCTTAGCAGCCTTCCCTTCGGTCTGTGCGCTTCTTTGTTCAGCAAGGATTCGCAGAAAAATTTGCACTTGTTTTGAGTATTGGGTCTCTTAAACTCTCGCTTGAAACTAGCCACCAGATAGACAGGTCGTTGGGATGGGGAGGTGGAATGTGAACGGTGAATGTGAACAGTACGGTGTCAGACATCTGCTTTCCTGGAGGGGGACCGACTGACAGTGCGATTTACTGGTGAACTTGGTCTTGAAGCACGTTACACTTCACAATGTTTATAGTGTATTCTAACTCATAAATAGGCTTCCCAACACATTTCTCAAGAAAAGTGTGCATTGTTTACTTTTAATAAGAAACTTGCTAAGAAAGAGAGGGAGAATGGGAATAAAACTCGTAAGAATGAATTGCAAAATAAAGGTGGAAAACGAACTTGAGTGCATCAAACCTGGAGGGGAACTGTTTGGAAAGCTGTCTTAAAAGGGTTTCTACAGCTTACTATATGTTGTAGTATAGCTTTATTTTAAACAGATACTAAAATAAATAGCTGTCTTGGTGAGACAATTGCATTGTATTGGGTGTTGGTTTGTTCTCTTGTTTTTGTTTGTTTCAGTTTTTTTTTTTACCAGATCTCTCTTCTGTTTAAAAAGACCAATAAGCATAAAATGACCTTGCTTCTCATTAGACAATATCTCAGCTCTGTTTGCCTGTTACTATCTCTAAGCAATTAATAAATGGAGAAGGAAATTTTTAATATGGTACATGCACTAGAGTAGGGACTAGTCTCTTAAGTGTTCTCAATATTACAGAAGTTTAAAGGATAGATGTACGAGGAAAATATTTAATGTAAAGAATTTCAAAGCAATCTTCTAATAGCTCTAGGCATCTGGCCCTCGGGGAGTTGAGGGTCTGCTTTTATATATTTGATATGAACTCAAAACTCACTTATTGAAGGAGACGAGCTATATAAAATACCTGACACAATGCATCTTTCAGGAGATAATTCGGTTATGAAGGGCTGAAGTGAAATTGGAAAAAATCGGCATAATGATAGAGTTCTTAGCAAGACTCAATCTTCCAGTACTGTTCTGAGGGAATGCAGAAAACTATTCTGTAAGCAAACACATCTATTAAAAGAAATTCTTAATGACTTTTAAGTGTCTGTCTTTGGAAACAGAAAGCCTGATTGAAAAAGTCAGTGCTTAGCATTTCTTTACAGTGAGCTCTGGGGGAATTCATGCAAGGTGTTGTGACAGGTTTCCTCAGGAATCAGCTCATGGTCAGGCCTAAACACTATTTTATGTTTTCTGTGATGACATCCAGGTTTTGGGAAGGACTAGCAGATATGTGTTGTTGTGATCGTTTGTATTAGTAAAGTAAATCCCACTGAACACATTGTACTTAGTTCAGTGGCACAGATAACATTCTCACTGAATCTGCTTTCAGCTCTGTACTTGGATTCTTCCAGAATCCTGTGAAATCTGAACTTGTGTATCCAAAAGCAGTACAAAACACGTTTGTCTTTGAATATGGTATTCTTGAAATGGACAGGTGGTAGGGAAAGCTAGTAAAAAATGAGAGGAAAAAAATTTAAGGTAGCTTCACTATCTCCATAAGGATGAAGGGGCTTGGATTAAGTGAAATAGCTGTACCTGATCTTAAGAAGCTAGTGCTGTTTTTCAGTGTAGAGGAAACGTGCTGTCTGGGGACAGGAGATGTCTTGCAAGGAAGCGAAAGCGGGTGAGAGGGTAAGGGTGAAATAGTGCTTGCAGGTGTGTTAAGGAAGTTCAAAGCTCTGCTTAAGTTGCTTCATTAGACCTCGATGACCTTCACTGTGATTGTATGTTTCTCCTTAAAATGCTATGGTTAGTTATTCAACTCCCAGTAAATCACGTAGTAGTATAATTTGTATTTAATGAGTTAACCCTGGTTCCCATGGTGAACCGATCTGGGGAATGAGACTGGCTGAAAATTCTTCCCTCCCTCTTCACAGTTGAACTTACCTCTGCGCTGGGTCCCTGTGTGGCTCCCCAAGGCTCAGTTGGGAGCCAGGCTTAACCTGGGAGAAGGTTTGGGTATGTAGAAAGGGAAGGAGTGGAGCTGAGTAGAACCATCCTGTCTGTCCAGCTGCAGCTCCTCAGAGAAGCTTGCCTGTTTATAAAGCCAAGCAGGAGGCAAGCATGTATAAGAAGAATGTATGCACTTAAGGGCTTTATTCCCAGCGTATAATGTGGAAGCCCGATTTTTGATTACTGTGCTGTATCATTCTGTTGAGGCAGGCTTCTGCCTTGAGGTTTCGGTCTGGCAGGTTTAAAGGGTTCTATAATCTAAATTAGTGGATTTGTGGTGATTGGGGACTGACGGCTTGTGAAGTAGCTGGATTTTTTTTTTGTCCAGGAATTCATGTTCATGCCTTAATTCCTTTCTGGAGACCAGAGTAAATTAATAACTAGCTTCTTGTTTGGGGCTCGTTAGACTTTTAGCTGTATGCTCTGCAGCTCCTGTTCCCTTAGTATGGGTCTTAGGGTCTGCATAGCATGGAACTTCCTTGCTTTTTGTTAACTAACCCCTTGAATAGTTGTTTCAAATAATGACAGATTCATTCAGAAATGTTAATTCTGTTGCAACATATGCTTTAGGGTGGGCCTTGTTTCATTTGTTAATTAATAAATTGGAGGAAGATAGAAAACTGATGCAATTATATCACTCTAATCTTCAATTCTGTTTTTGACAGTTTCTGTTTGGAAGACCAGTTCTAAACCTCAGGCTGAGTTGGAGTTTGTTTCTCGTGGCAGCCCTATGGCATAACCCTGCTGTAAAGCAGTTTCTTGACATGCTGCATAGAGAGCCCCTTAATTATGCTGTTAGTATGTTGTGTGAATAGTAAAGAACTGCTTGACTAATAGCACTTTTTTTCCCCAGTAAGTTTACCTCAATGTTATGAAGATACTGGATTAGAGGGCTGGATTTAATTTTGTTAAGGCTTCTACAGTTTGTTAAATATGTAAATCAAGATGTTTAATAGGTCTAGGAGTTTCTCCAAAAAGGAGGATTTGCTTTTTTATTCTGTCTCTTTCAGAACTGCAAGCTGTCACAAAGTAGTTTAGAGTAAAGTATGATTTTTCTTTCTGTAATTACATTATTTCAGTGAGCACAGATGAAACTCAAACACCGATGTTTCTCTGCGGGTTTTTTCTTCCTGCTCTTGAAGGATTTGCTTTAAAACTGCAAAGCTTAGTTAGCATTTGGTACAGATGTGTAGGAATGACTTTCTTAATATCTGATTTACCTTGTGTATTTCTTCTGAACAGTTGAATGCTTCCATATTACTAGTGAAGAACTTATCTTTGAGTGGCTTAGATATATGGGTAATTACTGGGATAAAGGGTGTCTAGCAAATTATTACTTAGATGTAAAACTTGAAGTAGCATGAATGAGCTTGGTTTTAGTGCTGTTCTGCAGTGAGGAGCGTTACTGTTTTAACTTAACTTAGAGCGCCTGTTTCTTTCTGGAATTCACAAACATTCCATGCATATATTGCAGTGAGTGACCAACTTTCTTAATGGACCAAATAATGTTTAAAATATCTCTAGTCTAATTAATATTATCAACACTTTTTAACAAAAAGATATGCAGTGCAGTTCTACTAAGCACTTACTAACTGGAAATCTTTCTTCTCATTATAGATCATGTATAGCCTTTGGACCCAAGAATCGCTCGATTGGTGCTGCAGCTAAAAGCCAGGTGAGCGTATAGTTTGGGTAAAAGCAACTTTAGTAGTCAAAAATCGATTAGCAGAATGTATTTTTTTATCACTGAAGATTACAAACGTCTCTGAGCTGGTGTCCTGGTGTCTCCATAACTGTAATGAACAGCTGAGCTTAATTCAGCTGTTCGGCATGTAATGCTGCTTTGTCATCTTGGATAGAAATCAAAGGGTTGATAGTTACACATATTGAAATGTAAAAAAAAAAATCTTTGCCTCTTAAGAACTTCCAATAAATACTAATCTTTTTTTTTTTAGGTTGCAAATGTAAATTCTAAAGCTCAGCAGTAGTGTTCCATCCTACCTTAGCTTGTTCCAGTTCCTGTGCATTACGATAGCTTTTAATTATGTGGCTACATTGTATAGAATTCCATTAAGTGTATAACTTTGGCAGAAAGGGGACCTACTTGAGTGTAAAAATATTGCTTTCTTGACTCTCTGTGGTTGAATTACAATCTAAATACCTGTCTTAGGCATTCTTGCTCATACTTTGAGTTTCTGTTGGTGTAGGTAGGTAAATATGATTTAAGGACTGCAAAGAAGTTAAGCTGATTTGTCCTGCTCGTGACATTTGGGTCCTGCTGTATCGTATCTTATGTTGCTGTGAAACCCCTATAAAACATGATTTTTTTTTTGAAGTCCTCTACAGGAAGTGACTATTCAAACACTTGGTTTTTCTTAGCCTAAAATACCTAGAGATGTGTGAAGATTCATTATCTAGAATACAAAAATGATTGGACACAACCATGTTATTCAAGAACAGAAGAACTGTGCTAGAACTAAATACAGATGTTTTTTCTGGAATTGAGTGTCTGCTTAGCTTAAAGAAATTCATTGATACAGAGATCCAGTAGAGATGAGGTATGTCCTGCAGAAACTAAACTTACAGAAAATCAAAACCAGGTTACTTAGGAAATAGACACTTGACTGAAACTGAATCACAGGTAAATGTTATATGGTACGGTGCTTGTCTGCTTTGTCAATTACTGTGCTTTTTTTCAGTATGTGTCTTGCTCTAATATAAATGAAAGAATTAAACAAGTTTACTTGCACTACACGAAAACAAGCTATAATGATTTTTCACTTCTCCATGTGCGCTGATCTCTGCCATTAATAAAAGACAATCTACCTTTTGTCAGTTGAATCAAGTTGACAGTATCATCTTGGGGCCCTCCTGACTTTTTTTAAAGCTTCATGACAAGGTCCCTGAGCTGTTTTGTGAGACTGTCTGTGTGTTGACTGTCAACGTGCATGTGATGAACCTGAACTGGAGTTTACATCGATATGCTTGTTATGTTTGCTAAATTACTGGCTGCAACGCAGTAGAAAGGTAGGGTGGTAGGAAACAGGTAAATGGGAAAGACACTTGGCTAACATTTTTAAATTGTCCTACACATATGCTATGAAAATTGAGTGCTATATTAATCAATATTTGATAGAATCTTGGCTCAGTTTTCTAGCATACATTTTATTTTAAACCTCAAATTCCTGTAGGTTACCTGAGCTATCAGAGGGAAGTAGCCTTCTAGCAACTGCCCTGGTACTATTAAGATACAAATGACAAAATAGTCTGGCGAGGGAAGCATGAGAACAAAACTCTGTCTTCTGTTTGAAATTCAGATGTTCCCTTGACATGTTGTATTAAAGATTTCTTTTCCTCTAGGTTATTTCAAATGCAAAGAATACAGTACAAAGTTTTAAAAGATTTCATGGTCGTGCATTCTCAGATCCCTTTGTTCAAGCTGAAAAAGCAAGCCTTGCGTATGAACTTGTCCAGCTGCCAACAGGCTCAACTGGCATCAAGGTAAGTCTGGCATCTTTGAAAAAGAGCCAGAAGAGGAAACTGATAGTTTCCTTTTATCTCTTTATTTTGAATCTGCTTGCTGTAGTTTCTGTTCTCTTGTGAATGGAAAGTCTTAAACAGGGAATAGAAGACTAATAATGCAGATGGTCTCTCCAGGTGTTAGGTGAGACTGACTTTACAGTTATACAATTTCTCTGCCTTGCAAAGCCAGTCCCACACAAACAAGTGCTTTTTTCCTTCACTCCATGGTGAATTTGGAAGACAAGCTACTTGACTAGTGTACTTATTTAGCTGCTGTCCAGATACTGCAAGGGTGTAAGATGTCAGCTTAGTACTTCAGGTGAAGTGGTAAAAACTTGTCTCTTTCAACATTGGCTGAACTTCTGATTTGGATTTTAGCAGTAACTAACTTACTCCAAGACAGTAGGGAGGAAGGCGTCCTAGGCATTGTCTAGCAATCGGGATTCAAAAAAAACCTTGTGTCCAGAGCAGCTTTGTGTATGTGAATTCTTAAATGCACATTCCAGTGCTTATGGATTACCTTCTTGCACTTGCTGTGCACAAGCTAGGCTATCAGAGAGAAGGTTGCATAGAGCTGCATTACTTTTTAAGCTTGCTTTTAGTAAAGACTTTCTTGCATGTGTTCCTTATGTTTGTAGTGCATGATTTTTACTGTAGTGTAACATGTGTACACAATTTTTATTTGAAGGCCATGTATATGGAAGAAGAAAGAAACTTTACTATTGAACAGGTGACAGGAATGCTTCTTACCAAATTAAAAGAGACTGCTGAGAATGCGCTTAAGAAGCCTGTAGTTGACTGCGTTGTTTCTGTAAGTATGTGATAGTAAATAAGTAAATATTTGGTTAGTGTCATAAACTGAAGAGATTGGTGGTAATAGCATTAAATTGCCCATTAAACCTGAATATTCAGGTCTTTGATTTTTCTGTTTAAAACTGAATGTTTCTCCAAAACTAGACTTGCTTCATTAATGGTGAAATGTCTTAAAATTGCTGCTAATTAGCAGCATAAATAATATTTGATACCTGCTTCTGGTTCTTTGCTCCTAAAATGAGTGGCTTGTGAGAGGGAATGGAAAAAGGTTCACAAAAAGACCTTTGTCTTCATGTAATGTTTTCTTTACTTTTTCTCTATTGCAACTGAAGTGAACATTACATTTGAAGGATACCTCAGCTGTTCTCTATACTGAATCCCTATACACACTTGTAACTATTTGCTAAAGGTGGCTCTTCTAAATGTTAATATTAACTATCTGATCTTGCAGGTTCCTTGTTTCTACACAGATGCAGAAAGGAGATCTGTGATGGATGCTACACAGATTGCTGGTCTCAACTGTCTGAGACTAATAAATGAAACAACTGCAGGTAATACCTTCCTTTCTCTCCCTCCCTTAATGTCGTAGTTTTATTAGATAAAAGGGCTTTTAATCTGTCACTGATCCATGCCCTCTGGAATTACTGCTGGTTTTGTAAACTTAAAATAGATTAGTTGATCATAAAGTTTCTTAACCTCTGGTCTGCTTTTTTAATTGCTTTACAGAGGCATAAAGATATTTCTTGAATATCTGTTTTAATGCAGCTACTAGGAGGGGATAATGCTGTTTAATGTTCTCCCATGTTCCTTTAGCATTGGGAATTTTGTTTTAACGAGATACCAATTTCTGTAGCTTGAAAAGTAAGATGAAATGCTAATGCTCTTTACTGATGTACCACTTATTTCTTAAGACAACTAAATCTCCTGACTATACTCTTTGACTCTTCTTTCTGTGTAGTTGCCCTTGCATATGGGATCTATAAGCAAGACCTGCCTGCCTTGGAAGAGAAGCCACGGAATGTTGTTTTTGTGGACATGGGGCATTCTGCATATCAAGTTTCTGTTTGTGCATTCAACAAAGGAAAACTGAAAGTAAACAATCTGTTATGCATCCATTTTAATCACCAGTAGAAATATTCATCAGTACATACATGGACTGTGACAGGCAAGCTTGCTTGTCTTTACATAAGCACGTCCAGACAGCTCAACTCATATTCTTAAAATTGCACTTTGTCTGGAGTTAAAAGTAGGGCAGGGAACTAGAGAGCTTTTGAGTGATATATGGAGGAAGCAAACATGCCTTAATCAGCAGACTTTGGCAAAGAATAAAAAACCTGGATTAAATTATTTATTCAGGAATTATCATATCTGACTAGATGCTGCTTTCAAAAAATACTCGAGTTCAGTCATGAGATCTAGCACTAAAACAGGAATTCCTAGAACAGTGTAAGTGACAAACATTTTTTTTTTAACGCTCACTGTGGTGTTCATGTAAAGAGTAAAAACATTCTTAATTACTTTAGGCTGCAAATGGAAGCTAAGCAGGTTATAGTGTACACGTAAGTTGCCAAAGCATTACTATCTTCCAGCAAATACCAACATTTCTTAGTTGTCTCTCTTACAATTACAATCTGGATTTTTGCAGTTCCAATAACTTTCTCTCAATCGGCTAGAGAAACAAACACAAACTTCAAAGCATGGGGTAGTGAAACAAAGAGAAGGCAAGAGTTCTGAAAACATTAGTTTTGTTGTAGTTCTGTTTCCTCTTGTGAGGAAACATAACCTACTTTGTTTCTCTCAGATTTGTCTTTTAAACTTTGAAACCATAGAAGTATTGAAGGGATGCTTTTCAGTACAGAATGGAGAGCTGCACAGCAAGGCAGTTAAAACAGAGTAGAGACCAAACCTAGTCTGAAAGAGTATTGAGAATAATGTGATATTTTACTGGTTTCTATTCCAAAAAAAGTTATGTTCACAGTATGTTTAAAGAGTAGAATCAGCTGAGGTGGATGGGCTACAGATGTTCTTTGCAGATAATTCCTTCATCAAAAATGAGCACCTATTTGCAAGAGTTAATAGCATTTATTATCTTCATGTTTTATTTTTAGCTTGGTGTAAGCATGTTCCACCCTTATGAGGCATCAAATATTAAACTGGGCTATGAGTCAAACTGACAGTGGCTAAGCAGTTTGGAAACTCTGATGGTCTGCTTACAGTACAAGTTACTTGAACAGATGGTGTTGCTAAGCCTTGCCCTATCTTCCTAAACTACTTCTAGAAGTTGTCACCTCATTACAGGAAGGCTGGGTGCCCAAGGCTGCTTTTTAGCATTTGAGATAGTGGATGTTTTTTCCTCCTGGAGCTTGTAACTGCTGCATGTATGCACTGTAATTCGTGTGACAACTACCATTCACAAAGATGTCTGATATTTTTGTAGCTGCCAGAATTTGTCTCTGGTAATGGTGGTTTTCTCCAACAGCATTTTGAACATACTGTATCTAATATCAGCTACAAAAGGTATAGGATAATGATTTAGACTTGGTAGGCTTTTAAAAAAAAAAAAGGCATCTCTTAGGATGTGTATGACTATTACTGCAGTTGCAATCCACATAAACTATCAGATGTTAGTGATGCAATTACTACTTAGGTTGCCCTGAAATATAAGAGAATAGCTTAATTGTTGCCAGCAGTGTCCATGAAATCTGAAAGATGAGTATGGGACATAGCTTTATTGTTTGGGATAGGTTAGACTTCTAGACGAGGCTTATCAAAAGAAACTCCTCACTGGCGATGGCAACGGCAGAATAAAAATGAGCTGTACTGGATTTCTTCCTGTTGTGGCTGCACCAGTATAATTCTTCCTCCGTAGTAATGTTGTGATACTTGCTTTAATTTAAAGTTGGACTATATTTGAAACAAAGAAGTGCTTTGACATTAACTGCTAATTGGTTTCACTGAAGTAATGACAAATTGTACTATTACTGAAGAGTTCAATTTTTTTAAGGTTCTTGCTACATCATTTGATACAACACTTGGAGGCAGGAAGTTTGATGAGATGCTAGTGGAATACTTTTGTGAAGAATTTGGAAAGAAATATAAACTAGACATAAAGTCAAAGATTCGTGCGTTGTTGAGGCTATACCAGGAATGTGAAAAACTGAAAAAATTGATGAGCGCTAATGCCTCTGATCTCCCGATGAACATAGAATGCTTCATGAATGACATAGATGTCTCTGGAACAATGAACAGGTAATGTTTATACTTTTACAAAGGTAAGCTTTAGAGTGCCCTTCATTCAAGTTGCTTCAGTCAAGAAAGAAACTTGGTATAAAGTACCAGTTCTTAGGACTGGAGGGAGGTGGGAAATCTAAGAACAACATGTGCAGGGGTGCTGCTCAAAATGATAACATTTAGATACTGGTCAGTGGCCTTGAGTTAGGAGGAAGGGCTGTGAATGTCGCAAGTACATCTAGATTACCAGAACCAAGTTTGTCTGGCAGGATATACTAAATAAGAACAAAACTAGGATTGGAGAGAGAAAACCCCACAGTACATGGTTAAAATGTCATTCTTTCAATTTTGGCATCCCGTTGTATTTCCAGTATTAACTTGCTTATGGAATGCTATAGCTTTATTTACGACTTCTTCCAACAGAAGCAATTTTTTAGAGATGTGTGATGGACTCCTTGCAAGAGTAGAACCACCCCTTCGCAGTGTGCTGGAGCAAGCCAGTAAGTGTATGCACATTCTGTATTCTGCATACAGACGAGATCCATAATACAAGCTTCCTTTGAGTGTTGACAGAACTTGGACAGATGGATTTAGCACAGCTAACAATTTCTTGCTTAGCAGTTACAAGCTTTTTAAAACATTTTCACGCAAGCTAAGATCTGAAATTCTTAATGCTTAGAAACTTGGAGAACAAGCTTAAAAATAGTGGTTGCTCTGGTAAAACTTTTAGTTTACAATGTCAGTATATTCACTTAAAACAGAAACATTAATCTGTAAAACTAACGTCTGACTCCTTTCTAGAGTTAAAGAAGGAGGATATTTATGCAGTAGAGATAGTTGGTGGTACCACAAGAATCCCTGCTGTAAAAGAGAAGATCAGTAAATTTTTTGGCAAAGAAGTCAGTACAACTTTGAATGCAGATGAGGCTGTTGCACGAGGTTGTGCGCTGCAGGTAAAAAGTGCTGTGTGTTGTAGCTGTGAATATTTTTATTGAAATCCATAAGTACTGGAGCCAGAGTCCACAGGTAACATGAAAGGTATTTCATGGGTATCACAGAATGGGTTCGAATAGGCTTCAGGAAGGTGGTTGGAAGAATGAGAATAGCAGCTTTAAGTGATTCCTTTGTGCTGTTTGTCTAAGCCAGATCAGTGGATCAGCGTAGCTTGTTGAGGTGAAACATATACTCTGCTTCTGCTATGGCTGGAAACTGGTAGTCTGTTAAAGATCATATGATGATGTTTTTTCCCCTGCCCCGGCTCCTCTGGGGGCCTGGGTTAAACAGGGGAAAAAAAAGTTTTTTACAGGACTACTGATAAACTTGTGATATGGCAATTGCCATAATAACATGGATGGAAATGAAAGCTTGGGTTCTTGCTAATGGAAATCTCTGTCCTGAGCTGGAATCAGTTGCTGTTGAATGGCTTAAGCGGTAGTAAATACTCTGTAGTTACTAGTGCTCCTGTCTCTTGAGTGCACCTTAAGTTTGCTCTGATCACCTCACTTCTCTCTTCAAACATTTAATATGTGCTTAGAGCTCTGTTCCATCAGTGGTACGAACTAGCTATTGGAATCCACTTAAAGAGAATTTTGTGTTAAGGTATGCAAAAAAACCCTGGTACTATGTCACTCTAAAAAGTAATTGAGGTTTTCTGATTTCTTATGTTTGTACTAAAAACAACTCAGTAGCCCAACTATAGCAAACCAAACATGATGGCTCCAAATTAAAACTTGTGTATTTCCGTTTTCAGAGTGAACAGATTGTGACAGCTTCCTGAAAAGGAAGGGTACATATGAGCTTCCAGTGCTTGTTACGCAGGTCCCAAGTCCATCAGTATTAGTCTCCCTCAACCTAGAGTAAATCTACATATTAAGCAGCGTAAATACTACTTGCTGAATTAAATTACTATTCACCTGAAGTTTGACTGTTTGTAATATGACTCTTGTGCTCTTTCAGTGTGCTATTTTATCCCCGGCTTTCAAAGTGAGAGAATTTTCTATCACGGATTTGATACCGTATCCTATTTCTTTACGATGGAATTCACCAGCAGAGGAAGGGTTAAGGTAAAAAAAGTTCAATCTTCTTGCATGATTACATACAACTTAAAACTAACTGATGACAACTAGAGTAAATAACACGTTTAGAACAGTGCCTATTTAACAATTTAGATTTTGATACTTTTCTGAAGTTAATGATAGTAGAAAACAAAACCAAGGATGGATGCCAGTTTAGCATTTCCTTGTCACTTCTTAAAGCTAACAAAACTCTTCTAGGTACTCTTATACCTTAAGGAAAAGCTGCTTTATCAGATGCATTATCCCACATACTGAACAAATGCTTTGTTTTCTCTTACAGTGACTGTGAGGTCTTTCCCAAGAACCACGCTGCTCCATTTTCTAAGGTCCTCACATTCTACAGAAAGGAACCTTTTACTCTTGAGGCGTACTACAGTTCTCCCAAGGAGTTGCCTTACCCAGATCCTGCTATAGGTTAAGACCATTCTGTAGCTTTAGGCTTTATTAATAGTCTTGTACATGTTTCAGGACTTCTTTCTGTCTAATTATATAGTCTGGAAAGTGCAACCTACTACAGATGCTGTAGGGACAGGTTTCCAAAGTCATGGATCTACAGTAAAATCAGTGGACTAACATGAAGTTTATGGACCAATAGGCTAAATAAAGAGCATCCTAATGTTGGAGCAAACCTGAAAGGGGCATACTTAGGATTGTGCAGTCTTTTACTATGATACAAGTAACATCAGCTTTTACAGTATACCATAGAGAGTTTCTAATAGCCGTGTATCCTACATTGCTAAGTAAAAAAATGAATTGTTTGACTTGAGTAGGATTTGATATCCTCCGAGCGCATCGCAGTGATCTGTTGTCAGCAACAGTCAGGTTTTACTTTACGTTCAGCGATTAAGTTAATCAAATGGTATGTTTTCTTCTCTCTGGGATTGTTTAGCTCACTTCTTGGTTCAAAAAGTCACTCCTCAAACAGATGGATCCAGTTCAAAAGTGAAAGTCAAAGTTAGAGTAAATATCCATGGTATCTTCGGTGTTTCAAGTGCATCTTTAGTGGAGGTTCATAAATCAGATGAGAATGAAGAGCCTATGGAAACAGATCAGCACGCAAAAGAGGAAGAGGTAATAGACTTCATTGCTGTTAGCCACTTGGAAAACTGATGAAGCACAATTGGCCAAGTTCTGGGAAGGTTCTAAGACTTGTGTAAGGATTTAGCAGGTGTGTCCAGTAACTAAAATACGAAGATGTGATTAAGTACTAATTGAAGTACGTCATGCCAGTGACAGATCTCTTGAAACCAGGACTGTGAAGTATAGATGAAACTCTTAATCATGCTAGGAGTGAGCTGTTACTTGCCTGAGCAAAGACTAGAAGCTTATAACTTATGCCTTTGAGACTCTACTTCAGTTTTCATTCTGTTTCTTCTTTTGTCTAAAGAACATTAGATTTAAGTGAAGTGATCAGCCTAAGAATTGAAACAATGATCTGCATATGCATTGTTTAATATGTCAAATTGGATCTCTTTATGAATTTCAGAAGATGCAAGTAGACCAGGAAGAGCAACAAAAGACTGAAGAACAACAGCAGGCTCAACCTGAAAATAAGGCAGAGTCTGAAGAGATGGAGGTAATGTGAAAATCTGAGACACTTCTGTTTTCTTAGAGGGTACTTCTGGAAGATTCATAAGAATGTAGCGTGTGAGCCCATCTGCTGCCTTTGTCATAGCTCTGGAAGCTAAACTTTTATTTGAATATATTGGCAGTCTGTATTGTGATTAGAGCTTTAGAAGTGCATAAATGGCATGGATAATTGCAGGCCTGTCAAGTGACCTAGTGCTGATAAAATGGGTGAACTCTCTTGTTCATGGTACTAGAAAAATGTTCTACTACAAGCATCATCACCCCCATGAATGTAGCCGGTGTGCCTGGAAAAGGTCAGTAGTTGCATTAATTATCTCTGACTTCTTTAGCAGCTGAAGTGTCAGAATGACAGATCGTAGTGTGTAGTTCTGAGGTTGAGGTGTACTGATTCAGTAATACTTTTTCCTACCATGAGTCTTGAATAGTCAGCTTTGAATATATTTCTTTAACGCAGACTTCTCAGGCCGACTCAAAAGACAAGAAAGTGGATCAACCGCCTCAGGCCAAGAAGGCTAAAGTAAAGACTACTACAGTGGACCTTCCCATTGAGAATCAGTTGGTGTGGCAGATAGGGAAAGATATGCTGAACTTATTCATTGAGAATGAGGTAAACTCTTACTTGACCAAGCTAAAAACTTCACTAGTTGATCTCCAGAAATTTTGCTGTTCACTAAACACAGTTAACATTCAAAGGTGATCAAGGAAAGAGGAAAAAGGGGGAAAAATGCAGTTTTTTGTGAGGTGAACAACAGTGCCTCATGGAGCCAAAGTATATTATTATTGTTATTTGAATGCTGTAACTTTTACTGAAGAGGTGTTCTGCAGGAAAGCTAGTTCACAAGGTGACTTGGTTCCAAAATCGGGTGCGGTTACAAGGTACTCGATGGCTGCTACCATCAGGGTGAAGGTTCCTCAACTGGAACAAGACTGTTCTGTGCTATATTGGATATCCCACCAAAACTGAAATTAGTTTTTATTCACGTGCTTGTGTTTAGAACAGTTCTGTAAACTACAGTATTTAAAAAGCTTAGTCAAACTTAAGCCTTTGCTAACAAGGTATCCTGGCTTTTTAGCCAACTAATTTGATAACTTGTTCACAGGGTAAAATGATAATGCAGGATAAGCTAGAGAAAGAGAGGAATGATGCCAAGAATGCAGTGGAAGAATATGTGTATGATATGAGAGACAAACTCTGCGGTATCTATGAGAAATTCGTTAGTGAAGATGTAAGTATTTCTGGCTTGATTGTCTTCTACTATATTTTGTTGCAGTGAACAGTTGTATTTTATTAACCTTTGACCTGTATCAGATACTGTGTTTACTTAGACTGTATTTTCAGACTTCAAATTTGGAGAAACAGCTTTTAACCTTTCTGGCTATGAAGATAACCTTCTAAATGTGGCCCAAGTACAAGCAGGTGGTACCCAGGATATACTGTGTGTTCTTTTCCAAAGCAGTTGCAGCAATTAAGATGCTATCAGAGCATGTGTTTTCAGACTGAAACAGACTAGGAGCACCTGCACAGTCATTTTAAGGCAACCTGTTCTATCTTGGCTCTTTGTCAGTATTTAGGAATTGTTTAACACTAAAAAAATAAAGAACAAGCCTACCTAGGAACGCAGTAGGTAGGATTAGTCTGACTAAATGTGGGCACCTGTATCTGGACAGGCTGCCTAAAAATCTCTTGGTATTATTAATGAGCTTTCCCTGGTGTACTGAAGGAGTTTGGTGTGTAATTAATATAACTCTAAGTTAGATGACTACACTAGTCAGATGAATCACTCCAAACTCTTGACTAGATCTCCAGTGATTATAACGGGAGCCTTGCCAGCCAAGGTGTCTGTAGAGCCTAGATACCTACATCAGAGCTAAAATTGGGACAAGTCAAGTGAGATTCATGGCACCTCTGCTAAAGATAAGTTTCACTCTGTTCTCAGGCTTGCTCATACAGTGATGATGAAAATGTGAGGGGGGGTGGGGGGAGAAGGAAAAAAATAGGCTTTTATGTGACAGCATTGATCTAACCGTGGGTGTCAGAGGTGGTTCTTCCTTAGGCCTGGTCTCCACTGTGAAGCCATACTGAAGAATATTTCTTATTTTTCACTAAAATAAGATAAAGAGTTTCAGACAGTTCTTTACATCCTAAAAATGTAGCCCTTCCAGAAAGGTTCCAAGTATCATTTAATACCATCTACCATCTAATAGAATTCTCTCACCTACCTATTTTGTGTGGATTGCTTCAGGATCGAAATAGTTTCACACTGAAGCTGGAAGATACAGAAAATTGGCTTTATGAAGATGGTGAAGACCAACCCAAACAAATTTACATTGATAAACTGATGGAATTGAAGGTAAGTGGTTCTTGCATTCCCATCAGAATTTACTGAATCTGGAGAACTTTGTTTAAGTGGGGAGCTGTCTTAGGTCTACTGATTCAGAGATTAGCACTGGTAACAAACTGCTTGGTTTGCTTATGAGGTATACAAGGAGCAGATCTCCAATAGAGCTGTAACAATACAGGGTTGAGGGAGACTCAGTCCCTCCTGCAAGTGGAGGGAAGAGTAGAAGTTCCACAGGCGTTCAGACATGTTGATGTACCCTGTCAGATCTTGCAGGATCACGTGTGGTGCTGTGTGGTTTTTGATACCTGTTGTACTTTGTTTCAGACTCTGGGTCAACCTATCCAGGCAAGATTTCAAGAATCGGAGGAAAGACCAAAAGCGTTTGAGGACTTAGGGAAGCAAATTCAACAGTACATGAAAACTGTTGATGCATTCAAAGCAAAGGTATTTCCATACTTAATTTCTGGCAAATGCAGGAAAGTGGTATGAATCTCTTCTGAATTTTAAGTAAGCTCCTTTAAAGAAAAAGCTGGTGCGACCCCCTGGCTAGCTTCTGAGTTCTTGATATGTACCGTATTTTCAGAAGTGGATGTTGGCTTGAAAAGCTGACAGTTTTTTAATCGGGTGTTGATTTCCTCATGGAGGGATAATGCCAACAGCAGTAGAACTTCAGTTCTCTGGTTACAGAGCTGTGGGTGATCAGCTTAATTGCTCTGCTAACTACAACAGCCTTCTGCTAAATGGTCTTTCTAGTATTTTGAAGCTAAAAGCTTGAAGAAATAAGCATGCAATTTAGATGTTCAAAACAAATATTTGCACAGCTACTACTAATTTGGCTGTTCCAGGATGAACAGTACGACCATCTAGATGAAGCAGATGTAGCGAAAGTGGAGAAGAGTGCAAATGAAGCTATGGAGTGGATGAACAACAAACTTAATCTTCAAAACAAGAGAAGTCTTACTTTGGACCCAGTTATAAAAGCTAAAGACATACAAGCTAAAACTAAAGTAAGTCTTTCTACATAATTTGGAAAATTATAACATGGAAATCCATAATTTCCATGAATCTTTCTGTTTCTTTGTCTAGTTGTTTGTGCCCAGGGGAAAACTCTGAGGCAAGAGATCTATAGTAGGACAGTGACTGGGTATTGATCTGTTAAATGTGTATTGGGGGAACATCGGCGGTCAGCTTGAATATCCATCTGGTGTCGTCAAAAGTCAATTTGAGCAACTGCTGGTAGGTAAGACGCTGTTAGAAATGTTTCTATTTCTGTGTTTTCTAGGAATTGGCAAGTATTTGTAATCCTGTAGTCACCAAACCGAAACCCAAAGTTGAACTCCCGAAGGAGGAGCAGAAACCAGCTGAGCCGAATGGACCAGTAGAAGGCCAGGGAGAAGCCAACAGCGGGTCCCAGGCTGCGGAAGAGAGCGCCGCTGCCCCCACAGCCACGGAGAAGAAGCTTCCCGAAATGGACATTGACTGAATTTCAGCACTTGTTTATATTATTGCAAACTACAATAAAGCTTTAAGTTGTCAACTTTGTATGTTCTGAATACAAATTGAAGCAAGTGAATACCGCAGTGCTCTTAGGAATTTTTGGAGAGGTTTGGTCAATGCCTCAAGTCAGAACACTTAGGTAGCTAACGACTCAGTCACATAAGCAGTATTTCTTGCCGTTAACGATTGTATTTAGAAGTTTTGGTATTCTTACTAGACCTGCAGGAACAGCCATAAGCTGATTCTGTTTTTAATGTCCGGGGTGAGTCAATCTTATTTTGAAGTAGTGGGACAGCAACCTCTCAAGTCTAGCTTGGCACACAGTCGTTTGTTCACGTTCTCTTGTGGGTTATGGCAACAGGGTTCACACGAAGTGCCCGTTAACGCTAGGACTGCAAGAAGAGACTGGGGGAGAGGGGGTGCTCCTGCTAGAGCCTGAAGCATAGTCTTTCATTCGCTCATCTCAGTCTAGCCCTTGTTTTCGTGTTAACACACTATAGATCTATTTTGATTTGCAGTCAGACAGTTCATAGTTCCAGCAGGTTTGCAAAGCAGTGGGTGGTAGTATCAGTATGTTTAGGTCCTCAGCTGGTGCCCTCGCATCTGGCCTGGCCGGCTTGACTCGGAGAGCGGCAGCTCCTGCGGATCAGGCTATGAAGGTCCTCCTGGCCAGGAAGGGGTCCTCCTGGCACGCTCCCCAGCTAATCGGACCGTGTAAACTTTGTCACTAGTTAAATTAGCTGCTTGTAGAAGGGATGAATACTTGTATTTCAGCTGCCTACACCGACAGTCGATCCTGACTTGTTCATAACTTTTTCTGGAGGGGGTATGCTTGTTTCCACAAGGCCCTTGTTTGGAATGCTTGGGGTTTGGTTTTGTCTTTTTTTTTTTCCCCCAGGAAAAGAAAGACCTGACCCATTTGGCATTTTTTTTTTTCCTATGAGCTTTATCCAATGATTTGCTTCTAGTACTGGTTGTTCTTAAACTTGCAAACATTAATTTGTATGTGTTTAAAATCCGAAGCCGAAACACCCATTCGGCTATTGCAAGAAATAAATGCCGTGGATTCTACTGGATGGCCTTCTCCCGCTGTTGATTGCGATGGAGAGAACAGGGTCTCGGGGTCGATGCCAGGGCCGCGTCCTTCGTTGCCGGAGGCGCGCGCAGAGCTCTGCCCTGCCGCACAAAGGCTTTAATGCTTGTTCGTGCCGACAGGGCGAGGT
>NW_008796044.1:18284734-18299145 GCF_000699145.1 Aptenodytes forsteri
GGCGGGGCGGCGTGCTGCTGCTCCCGCTGCCCCGTGGCCTGAAGAGAGCTGCCGGCACGCTTTAGGCGGTGCGTTAGGCGGGTGCGCCAGCGCGAAAAGACGGGCACGGTTGAAGCTGAAGTAACAATCGTACGGCTGCTTGCGGGGGGGAGCCTGACCTGAGAACCCGGCTGCTGCTTTAATTCTTTCCGCTGCTCCCCGAACACTTTTCGGTTACGTTTTTTCCTGCCCGCGCCGCTTGTTCGGAAGGGCTGCCTCTTCTTCGCCGTTTGAGCGATCGCCCTGGACGCTGTCGGGGGGAAGCAGCCGGGTGGGACTTCGGTCGACTTCGGTGGGGCCCTTCCCGGGCTGCTGTGGGGCCCTTCCCGGGCTGCTGGGTTGGTGCAGGTAACAGCCGGAGTTGCAGCGATCGCAGCTTAACGCGTACAGACGAGTTGCTGCTCTCAGAGCTGCAGAAAGGCTGTTCTGAATTACTGAGCGTGTCCGCTCAAATGAAGCGTTTGTTAGCATTCATAATGAAAATGCTGAGGGGACTTTAATCCCTCTGAGCGTGCGTTTGTTTGTTTGGCTACAGGCAGCCCAGGAGTGCCGGTGCCATAACCATAAGCACTTCGACAACAAAAGTCGGCATTTTTCATGCCTTACATGCGAAAAAGTTTATGACCTCGAGTTCTCCCAGAGGAATGGTCAGGGGCTCTGCGCTGGCCCTGCTAACCTGGCTGTCCTTGGTCAGTAACCAGTACCGACAGCTTTGCCACTGCGCAGTTGTGAATAAAAAGGTAATCCGTTAAAATGTGGCTTTATTTCCCCAAATCTAGAACGGCAGTGGTACAGGAGTGCATCTACAAGGTGCCTGTGAGGATTTGAAGCTTCTTTTTGATATCTTCAATAACCTTAATCATAAGTGGGGCTTTTTGTTTGTTTGTTTCAGAACAGTGGACGAGAGATACTGTTACTAACTCCTTTTTCTTGTTTTTCAGTCTCTTTTCCCTTTCAAACGTTAACGAAATGTCCCTCTGTCACTCCCCGTCAGTGTATTTCACTGTTTTCCCCCTTACAGCTGTCTTTGGCCACTACACTTTGCTTTTTGACTTTTCAGTGCGCTGTTAAGGCATTTTATATTTTATAAAGCTACTAATATTTTCTCAGCCTGTAAAAAAGCTTAATTATATTTTACATTGTTTTATAGCAGTTACTTGGGTTTCTAAATCTTATCATAGTAGCATAAAACAGATACCCCGAATTAGTAATTTGAATAGGATGCGTTAACTCAGTTGATCTTGTAGAGTGGTGTTAACTCCACAGAAAATTTAAATGTCTTCAGAAGACAAAGAAGCTCAGGAGGATGAGCTGCTGGCTCTGGCTAGCATTTATGATGAAGATGAGTTTAAGAGAGCCGAGTCGGCCCAAGGAGGAGAAACCAGAATTTGTCTGGAGTTGCCCCAAAACTTCAAAATTTTTGTGAGTGGTGAGTTGAGATGTTTTGTGTTATCCCAAAATTAGTTTTTACCAAGCTCATTTTCCGGTGGTTGCTGCTCTAGCGACCTATAGGAACCCTGGGCAGAGAAAGCCGTGACTGACCCCGTGCGGTGCTTGTGGTATTGTTGGGGTTTATATCTGAGTGGGTGATTTCATCCTCGTACATGCAGCCTCTTTAGTGAACTTTAAAATTAGAGATGAGTAATAGTATTTCTTTGGAATAATTAAGTTCATTTATTATTTTTTTTTTCCTTGAGGATATGTCTTTCCAGTTTGTTTTTTTTTTTTTCCTTGAGGATATGTCTTTCCAGGTTCGTGCAGGATCTGATATTTCACAGTACTGGTGTTTACTGATTTAACCATATGCATACAACCCCATGAAATTTTACCGTACTGGGAAGTTTTGTTATTTAGGGTTGAAGAAATAATTTTTAAACCCAAAAAATTTATCAAATGAAAGGAGATACCTGTCATAAACAGTTACAGTTCATTAGTTTTCATCTCAAACCGTCTCAATTCTCTTTGATTCAGGCAGTTCCACGGAAAGCCTCCAGAACAACGGGTTTGAATACACCGTTTGCTTTCTGCCTCCCCTTGTGCTGAATTTTGAACTCCCACCAGACTACCCATCAACCTCCCCCCCGGTGTTTACCCTCAGTGGAAAATGGCTCTCCCAAGCCCAGGTTTGCACAACAGTTTTAACATTTTAACAGAGCTGCTGTGATCGCGAGTAAGTTCGTCATTAACAGTGCTCTGGGGGATGTTAATGTAGGAGGTGAAAGTAAAATTAAGACCTAAGTGATTACGTTGCTCTTGCAGTTGGCTTTTCTTTTGTTTCCTACTTGTTTTTATTTGGTCACCATTCTGGGGAATGAAAGTTTGCATCTGTGAGCATTATTTTGACACGTATTTTATGTTACGTATAAAAACCTCCAGAATCTGAAATCTAAATATGCACGAAGGGGGACCATGGGAGAGGAAAACAGTAACGAGTTGTCAGAGCTTGCTGAAACCTGGAATTGTTTTTTCTTTTCTAGCTCAGCGCTCTTTGCAAACACTTAGACAATGTATGGGAAGAGAATCGAGGCTGTGTGGTCTTGTTTGCCTGGATGCAGTTTCTGAAGGAAGAAACACTGAGTTACCTGAATATTTCCTCCCCATATGAGCTAAAAATGTGCCATCAAGGGAATGGGCAGAGTAGGACACCTTTGGTCCCTCTCGACGCCGAGAAGGATTGTGGTGGTGCAGCAGGCTCCGCAGCGGCTGAAGAAGAAATCGTCGACGCAAGAGCTGTGCAGGATGTGGAATCGTTGTCGAGTCTGATTAGGGAAATCTTGGACTTTGATCAGGCTCAGAGGAGGAAGTGCTTTAACAGTAAGATGTACTTGTGCAATATCTGCTTCTGTGAGAAGCTGGGCAGTGAATGTATGTACTTCACCGAGTGCAGCCACGTATACTACAAAGCATGCCTGAAGGACTACTTTGAAATACAGATCAGGGATGGTCAGGTCCACTGTCTCAACTGTCCAGAACCGAAGTGTTCTTCTGTTGCTACTCCTGGCCAGGTAATAGACGTGTGCAAGCAGCGATGGTAGAGTTCTGCTAACTGACCAATAATTACAGAAGACAAGGTGTGGCTTTTCATGGTGAGCGTTGTGAATATACCTGGGGAAGCTTTTTTTTCATACTCCGAGCCACACAGAGGCATCGGAGTTAGAACTGGATCACGCGGCACGTATTTTGCCCACCCTGTTAGTACTGGCGTTGGTCAGAGGCCTGAATTAATGTCCCGTTGCATTTGACACCGCATGCTTTTCATTTGAGTAATTACTATTGAAATAGCATTTCTAGGAGTATTTTCATGACCTGGTGGAGAATATAAAGTGGATTCCTCCCAGGTGTAGGTACTTTTTCATTGACTTACTGTTTTTTGCTGAAGCTAGCAGGCTCAGAATTTCAGATGCATGTAATCTTTCTTTGATCTTTGTTTAGGTTAAAGAGTTGGTTGGAGAGCAGTTGTTTGCACGTTATGACCGCCTGCTTCTGCAGTCTAGCTTGGACCTGATGGCGGATGTAGTGTATTGCCCTCGCCCGGGCTGTCAGACGCCGGTCATGCAAGAACCAGGTTGCACCATGGGCATATGTTCCCGTTGCAACTATGCTTTTTGTACTCTCTGTAAAATGACTTACCATGGGGTCTCTCCATGTAAAGTTACTGCGGGTGAGTCATCGTATTTCAGAAATGGGTCAGGAAACAATTAAGTCTTTGTGAAAAAGACTGAAAGTCAGAAATTAAGCAAGGAAACTCATCACCGCGTGAGCTTTCGAAAAGATGAGACAGATTCATTTGGAGTAGGTCTGTTGCTGGCAATTAAAAATTATTCCTTTGATGACCCTCCACAGCTCAGGAGGTCCCTAAACCGCTGATTCCCAAATGCTGAGAGGCCATAGCAGGGGAAGAATAATTTTATATAATCTTACATATTTTATATATATTTTTTTTACCCTTTCCTGTGAATCCACCACTTTCTGTTGTCAGAGTTGATACTAGAATTGGGTGGATGCTTCTCTGCCTGTTTGGCCTCAAAATCCTGTTCAGAAAAAATATTTCCTTTTTTCAGTTTATTTTACATTGTAGATTTGTTCTAATTCCATCGACTGGTCTCTTTTATAATGAAATAGTGTAAAAGCGTTGAATTTTGAGGTAGAGGGGTTTTAAGATTCTCATCTCATGTATTCTAATGTTTTACTTGCTTTTTAATTAATGATGTTAGTTTCCTTTCAGAATGCTTTATGCTGTTATTAGCTGGACTTCTTTATAGAATATATTACAAAAGCTGTTTTCTTTTGTTTGATTGTGGTTTTTTTGTTTTGTTTTATTCCCCAGAGAAATTAATGGATTTGCGAAATGAATATTTAGAAGCAGATGAGGCAACTAAAAGATTTTTGGAACAACGCTATGGCAAACGAGTGATTCAGAAAGCCCTGGAGGAGATGGAGAGTAAAGAATGGCTAGAAAAGAACTCGAAGGCTTGTCCTTGCTGTGGTACTCATATAGAGGTAAGCATGGAGGGGAAAGGCTGAAGAATCATAGCAGCTCTTAACAGAAACTAAGATAAATTCAGTCAGTTCTGTATTTAGGCTGGAACAGAGATTTATTTGTAGCCTCCAAGTTCACCAGGGAAGGTAAATTTCTAGGAAATGGTAAGAGAACTTTCCCTTTCTGTCTGTGTTACGTAGAAAAGGAGGTGATGTTTCTGGAGCTCAGGGACTTAAGTACAGCAACTGGTATTGTTCAGACTCCAGCACTAAAAAGATCCAGGCTGAATATGGATCCATATGAATCCCTTTGTTTTCCGCGTGTTTCAGGCTGCTGCTGTTTCGAACTTCGAACTACACCAGTAAATCAAACTAGCTTCAGAAAAATATTAATTTCCAGTATTATTTAATATTATAGCCAATTTACAGTTCTGTGATTCTAGCTGCTAGTTCTTTTGAACAGTGAAAAAATACCAGTGTTGTGATAGAGTCGGGGTAAAATGTATTCATTAGTTGATGCGTTTTTGCGGACTGTTGTCATACAGAGACAGTCCTGAAGACTGACACGGTAAGATTTTGTTATTGCTATTTCTTCTTTTCTTCCCCTCAGAAACTAGATGGTTGTAACAAAATGACGTGTACTGGCTGCATGCAGTATTTCTGCTGGCTTTGTATGGGTTCTCTGTCAAGGGTGAACCCGTACAGGCACTTCAATGATCCATCTTCCCCATGCTTCAATAGGTACGTATTTACGTCTATTTCTTCCGGTGCCGTACCACTTATTTTTCTACTTTTTCTTACAGTTTCTCCCAGATTATTCTTACCTTGAAATTTGTAGCTGTACAGTTTAAGACACAGTTTCTTCTCTCAAATATTTACACTTAGAAGGACCCGACACTAACAATAAAAAAATCAGGAGTGATTCGGGATGTGGTTTTGCTTTTTAAGAACTTCTGTTTTAAAATTCTGGAGGAGTCTTCTGGGCCTATTCCTGACGCTTTACTTGCTGCCTCTGACAGAGACAGCCTGTAGTGAAACGTTTCCTTGCAGATGCTCAGGTATATGATAGTGCAGCACAAGGTTTTTGGGTAAAAAAGCTGCTTCTAAAAAGCTGCAAACTTGGCCTACATCGTCACTATCAGGGATATATCAAGAGAGAGGATGCCGCTGCTGTCCGGACAAATGAAAGGGCAGGCAGGTCAGAGAGGTGTAATAATGGCAGCCTCTAAGCTTGTGTGTATTCCATTGGGTTACGTGCCCATCGCTGTGATACGTAGTGCCTGGATACAAAAGTCAAAATGCCAATAGTTTACTCACTCCTCCACCGTCTGTCCTGCTGTAATAGATGTGGCTGACAGGATTTATTTTTCTCTTGTTCCTAGCCCTTCTTTTTCAGCATTCCCTCTTCTCCCAACAGTAATTTTTTCAATTCCTACCCTGTTTTCCTTTCTGTTTTTCTTCTGATGTTCTTTTTTAGTTTAGCTTAACCTCTACCTATCTTGACTAAGCTCCTCTGTTTTATAAAATAAACCATTTTCTTCCCTTTTGTTCCCCCCCCCAGCTTACATGTTATAGTTGTTTGCCCAGCTCTGTATTGTCGGATTAGATTGTAAGCTGTTTGGAGCAGGCAGGCCTGGCTGCTGCCGATATACTGCCTAAAGACCAGCTAGGAATGGCAGCATGCTAGGTAACTTTTAATACGGTTTGGATTACTAATATTTTCAGGGATTTCTTGAGACACCACGTTTGTAAGGTGCTGTACAACCTTCTGGTATAACGTGCTGTGGAAGTGCGGAGTAGCTTACTTTAATTGACTTTGACGACTGCAGTACGAGTGTTTTATGATACCGACAAAAATTGTGAAACTTGCTGCTTTTGTATTTTTGGTCACATTTAGATGGATTTGTTTGTTTGTTTGTACATATTTTACTTTTTTTACATCCTGATGTAAATTATTGGCTGTCTTGCAGATTGTTTCAAGCCATGCATATTGATGGTGAGTTCTGGGAAGTTGAAGATGAAGACTAGTAGCTTTCTCTAGTAACTAAAGCTGAGCAAACCAGAGACAGATGCTTTCCATTTTTGTGTCAAGTTTGTTTGCTTTTCACTTCCATTATGTGATAGAAGAATGGTAACTACCTTGCACTGCAGGATACTCACACTTCAGAGGCTGTCGCCAAAACCAAAGGAGACCATTTTACCCATCCTGTGGTCAGGATCACCACTGAAGGCCCTAATAATCATATCGATTGTGAAAGACACGTACAACCAGTCAGAAGTTGGATAATTACTGGAAAAATACATACTAAGAGGTGCCCCTTTTTCAAATGCAAAGAAGCAAAACTGAAGCCCCAAATCGTAGAACTATTTGGGGGTTTCCTTTAGGGAGACTGACCTTTCGAGGGTCTTGGCTCGTATCCATCGCAGGGTTTAGGGCAGTTTTATTACAGCTGTCGTGCTCTTTCTGGAGCTGTTTAGCGATGCTGCTCGGACAGGGAATGTTTTCTGATACAATACAGAAAATTTCTTCTGCATTCAGCAACTGAGCCTGTTGCTTCTATAGCATTTCCTGACCTGTTTCTCTGAAAAGCAGCTCATTGCTCTGTTGCTGATACTTTCTAATGACGTTAAAGTTGATTATCCCTAACCCCCTTCTTACTGGCTGTAATGCCCGGGTCTTTGCATTATTGAATGCTTTGGTAGAAAATGACCGACAACCATTTCCAGAAATTTGAATCAGTTTGACTCATCTCAGTGTTGCTGTTGTATTCACTCACGTTGCTGCTCCTTGTTTTGACAGTGATGAGTGCTAAGGCAATGAACTGAGTATGTGGCCAGTGAGAGGGTGAAAAGTATCAGTCAGATATTGAAACATATTTTTATGGATACATAATTGAGATTAACTTGAACTCTTCAAGATACTGAAAATTACCTTGTCTTCTCAGATGATGAAGTAATTTATTTTTTACTAACTCTTCATATAAGAAATTTGATTAGTTGATAGTTTTGCTTCTGGACTAGATCCCTTATTTCCACTGTTCTTGCACTTCAAATTATTTCAAAACCCAAATTGTTTCCCCTAAAAGCTCAGTAAGTAGTTTTGTGAGCGTGAAAGTAATTACTGGAGGGAACCACTAATTTTTTAGAAGTTTTTCCACTTGCAGAATGGTCTAAAAATTTATTTTTCCATTAAAACTGCACATGCCAAGTTCAAAACAAATAGCAGGGTCCGGATGGATAGCTCAGGAGCTGGAAGACTCTTCAGAAACTCAAGGTGAACGCCTCTCACTCACTTTTGACTGATAGTAAATAAATTTATACTCGGATATCTGGCCAAAATGAGTGCTGATTTAGTTCCTTTCGCAGAGGATGAAAGCCTGTAGTATTAGAATTGGCAGTGATTAAAAAGGTAAGATGGCAAGAGCGGATCTCTTGTCTTGGTTTAGGCTATAGGACAGCGTGTAGGGAAAGTTTACATTGTGTATGGTTTAAATTGTATTTCCTGCACCTTTCACATGCACTAAATTCACTTTAAGACAGTAAATGTAGTTGTCTGCCTGTTTGTTTTCATTATGGTATGCATACGGCAGCACAGGCCAGCGCGTGGCACGCTCTGTTCTGCGTCTGGGTGGTGATCGCCTCTAGTGCTTGTGTGCCACGGGGCCGAGGCGTGTGCGCGCTCGCATGGTCATCTGTAGAATGACGTGGACCAGACTCTCGAGTGAAGCTGGCACAGGATCTGTTCTGCTGACAGAAGTTTGGAGGTTTGTGTATGCAAAGTGCCCTCGCACCCAAAGAGCCCTGGTTTTCCCTGCGAGATGCAAGCCCCTAACGGATACATGGCGGCCATCGTGACAGTACTCCAGGAACGCGCCATTGGATGGAGCCAGCTTTTAGCTGCAATCCCCACACCAGTTTCCACTCTGGCCACAATTTTTAACTCTACAGGCCGAGTCCCAAAGCTGCCTGCTTTCGGAGGGGGCTTTCTTCCCACTAAGCTGCGTCTGTGGGCAGATGGGGAATGTTGGTGACAAGGCGAAGCACGTGCTTAAACCCCGTTTTCCTGCCTGGATGAAGGAGGTGGTGTTGGATCTCTTAAACCTACGGGAGGCTGGGCAGGTCCCTTCTGCCAGGACAGAGGTGGGCTGAGGGCAGGGCCTGGATGCCAAAGGGTATGTTGGGATGAAAAGCCGTGGCTGGGGATGTCTGCCAGAGCTACCGCAGCCCGAGTGCTATGGTGAAGTATTTGAAGATGTTGCAATGAACAACCTCTGCTTTCAAGAAAAAGCATTTGAAGACGTTGCAATGAACAACCTCTGCTTTCAAGAACTTTGTGTGGAGAGAGGAAGAACAGTGATGTAGTCACCCCTGTGTCTATAAATTCCGGGCACTCGGGGAGCACCGGGCTGGAGCTCCCATATTCTGCAGTGAGGCAGAGGAGGACAGACCCTCTGAGGACAAGCAGGTGCCTGCACTTGTAGGACAATCAGGTGGTGTTGCAAAGGTGGGACAGCTAAAACCAGACCCTGTCTGCACCGACAGAGAGCAAGGCAAGCAACTCTGGTAACACGGCACAGTTTCTTCCTCAGCATGTGCTTTTTCCTCTTGCAGACCTCCTCACTTTCTCCATTTCTGTGCATGCACAGAACGAGCGTTAGATTATTTGCAGACATTTTGTGGTAAAAGGTAGAGAGCTGTGACTGCCTCTTTTCTCCTTTAAAGATCCCCTTTTTTTAATGAAACGGCTGCTGCCTGGCAGGACGGAACCGCAGCAGGTGTTTGGTGGAGACCTGCCAGCAAACACTGGACAAGGCAGGGAGCTCTTGAAGTAGGGAGCAGCAGCAGCTATTTCTACCAAACTGCTTTCTATACAGCTTTGCTTCTAGCTGATTGATAGGGAAATCTTGTGCAAAATAACAGATCTTTCTCGTGCTTTGAAGGTTGTGTTGTTGCTGTTCAAAGATGGCGTCACGAGTCCGTTCAGCCACATAAACTGTTCCATGTTTCACTAGCACAGTGAGACTGAGCAGCAGATAAAGTCAATGTGACCATTTAGAAAAAATTAAGACATCTACTGTAGAAAGTTACATTACAGATCAACAGCTTACAAAATTTCTGCATAAAGAAAATAAATGCTCCCCAGTTTGTCTTGCCCCTCACTTGATTGATAGGAAACCCAGGAATCGAGTTTCAGAATTGGTGGGGTCTTGCCCGTACAGGCTGTTGTCCACCAATGTGGGGCTTCTGTAATGAAACACGGGCTGAGGCCAGAGGGAACAGAGCGTTTCCTTTGAGACTTACTTGGCATTTCCTTGATGCAATATAAAGCTGGGGAGGGAGGGAGGGAGAACTTACTGCTTCAGGCTCTGCACTGACACAGTAACAGAGTGCTGAGCAGCACAGAGGGAAGGCATTTATGCTTAATCTGACCAAATCTATCCTGTAGTACATCATAAAGCACGGGGGCATAGAAGATTACATCCTGAAACTGAACATGTAAGGCTCCTCATGTGACAACAAGTAAAATCATACAGATGTGTAAACTAACCATTAACTGCATTAATGGTACTGCGTTATTAATACAGCACTGATGAATGCTGTCTGTAGCCTCCCTTTTGCCTAGATGGTCTCAAGTCCAACATCTGGCTCAAAGTGGGGTTCAGCCAGGGCTTTATCCAGTCAGGTCTTGAAAACCTCTTGAGGACAGAGGCTGCACAACCTCTCCGGGGAACCTGCCCCACTGCTTGACTGTCCTCATGGGTTGGTTTTTCCTTACATCCAGTCTGAGCATCTTGCCTCAACTCGAGTCTTGTTGTCTCTTCTCATCTTCCCCCTGCACACTGCCCAGGACAGCCTGGCTTCATCTTCTCGATGACCTCCTCCTAGCTGTGAAGCACACTGCTATGAGGTCATGCTGAAGCTTTCCCTTCTCCAGGCTGAACAAGCTCAGTTCCCATTTTAAATGTCTGTAACGTAAGAGTGTTTTGTGGAGGGGGAGCGACACAAAAAGGTACTTGTCGTAATTGCAAGGAATACATCCCAAAGCGATTACCCATTTGGTTTCTGCAACATTGTACTTTCACTTATCTTCACACTTAAGTTTTGGGGCCTTCAGTCCACATGATTACAGTTGCTTCACAGATTAAACAACTCATTCTCCATTGACTTTACCTTCAGAGAATAAGCTAGTGGCGGAAGTTTGTGGAACACAGTATACTGGATCCTATCCTCATTTGGTTAATTAAGGCAGGTGTTCCATCTGTCTTTTTAATGGAGAGAAGCAAGCACATAATCATTTTGCTAATTTAAGAACACATATGAGATGAGTTTCTGCAGCAATTCCCTTTCTTCACAGCTGGTTTTCAACAGAAAAGCTGGTTCAGCATTACTCTGAACAGCGAGAGACTAATCGCTGTATGGCTTCTTAGACTGGCTTCTTTCTGCTCCCGTCTCCTTCATGCTGTATAAGGGTTCCACAAGCTTGTTGTGAACCAGCATTAAACCTAATGTAGCAAGTAAAAAGATGACTTAAGTAGACATAATAAAGCAAAATTCTCATTCATTGGATGCTAATGAAATTAGGCACTACTAGAGTCCTTGTTCCTTTGCTCCCATGCCCACACAGTTAAGCATTACCTTTACCCGTTTATTATGGCTGTACATCTCAGCTGTTACACCTAAGGAATGTACTCCTTTGGGAGTTGATTAAACAGGAACATACAATGCAAAGCATGGCTTTGCATGACTTGACAAAGCATGGCGTGACTTAAAAGCTAAATACAACAGCTGCTTGGTGTGGTCAAACACTCACCTTTGAAGTATTTCACTGTCTTAACTTTGAGTTCCAGCGTGGCATCCTCATCGCACACAAACACGGTGTTGGGGTGTTGCTGGAAAGCAGATACTGTCCACATGTGGTTGACACCTTCCTCAATGGCTTTGTACAAAGCAAAGGCTTTGTGGGCTCCTGTGATGAGAATCATCACCTGGACTCCGAGAGACAGAGGATGGCAGTTAGGGTCTAGAAGATGCCTTCAGAGAGCACACCCACACCCTGCTGAACTGAACTGCTGAAGAGAGCTGCCCCGGTCCCTACCAGGGGGATATCTCTGTCATCCTCCGCAGAGGCACTTCACTGTATCACAAATCTGTTTGCTCTGGCTGCATTTTATTTGTCAATTAAATCATAGCCTGGTGGGTCATTTTAATGATTCGGATCCTTTGAGCTCCCATTAGGCACCTATATGCTGAGACTTAACAAGTATAAATCAAAGTATAGACTCAATGAAAAGCTATCCCATACAGTTTTCATGATCTGCTGGAGTAACATCAAGTCAACCAGCGATTCTTGCAGTTATTTCCCCAGATGAGACTCTTAACCAAAGACATCCTCCCAGACCTTTCTAGCTCCCTGTGGACAACAGCTGTACTGCAGGGTTACACAAACCTAAGCGTTAGTAGAGCAAAAATGGAAGACAGAGCAAGAGCCTTTCCATGGTGTTGCAGGATGCAAGAGAACGGGAGGGTCAGGTATTCAGCTGCCTGTGGCAGGGAAAGTGTAAGCTGGCCTACGCCAGCAGGGTGCAATGCTGCTCCAAGACTGGATAATCTTTAGCTATTCCAGGAAGCCCTGCTCAAGAGCTACTGTCTGAAGTCACTGCTTTTCTCCTAACCTCTCTGGCATCCATGACAGTGCCCACTCCGACCGTCAAAGCCATTGTGGGGACTTTGGAGAGGTCACCATCAAAGAACCTGGCGTTAGCCAATATAGTATCCATAGCCAAGGTCTTCACTCGTGTCCTGGATACCAAACTTGATCCAGGCTCATTGAAGGCAATGTGACCGTCTGGGCCAATACCTGTGACAGAGACAGTTTGAGAAGTAGGTCAGTGGCTGCAGTGGTTATTGTAGGAAGCAGAACGAGCAGCACTCCTATTAGAAGGACATTCAGTGCTTCAGGAATAGATACAGATCTGAGAAAATACAATTTTTCTGTTCAAGCTTAAATTTGCTTCTGGTAGGAATGACAGCAAAAGCCCCCTCTGAAGTCAACAAAGACTCTTCCCTAATTGTGCTGGGACAAGAAGACAACAAGTGGATGGCAGAATCTTAAGGCAAACTGATGGGAAAAGCTTGCGTTGAGCTCCTGTTGGCTCAGAGGACTCTGACTACTCCTAGCAGTTTTAGCACCGGCAATTGTAATACATTTTGTATTCGGTACAGTTTTAGCCCTGCCTGTTTCTCCTGCTCATCGTTTCCTGAACAATTCACTTACTGGATCGAAATACTTAAACCTGGGGGAGCGGTACATTGGAAGACAAGGCTGCCAGCACACGAGCGCCCAGGGCGATGGTGTATGGGTTGGCTTTCACTGCAAATCCACTGAACTGCATTGAAAATGAACTCTCCTGATAATACATGAGATAGCTGGTGGAGGAAAGGCAGCGCTTCCTGCCAGTGTTTAGAGACCGCTAGTCCTTCGGGTTTTCACCTCCAACAAAGAGTTCAATTCCTCCAGCCGCTTTGATTTTATCCTCAAATGCGTCACACTCTGCCTGTAGATCAGGTGCATTTCCATCCAAAATGTGAACGTTTTCTGCCGAGATGTCAATGTGCTTAAAGAAGTTATTCCACATGAAGGAATGGTAACTTTCTGGGTGATCCCTTGGGAGACCTGGTAACAGAGCATGCACAGGACTAAGACCAACTGAAAGAATATCACACATGATGTAAACCACCTATACACCCTTGCAGTGGCTTTGGTAATAGAGCACTGCTTTCTCTGTCATTTGTGACTCCCTCAACTTTCATAAGTTGTTTTTATTTCCCTAAATAGCAAAATTAAATCAATCACAATAGCTCCTATAAGACACGTGCTCGTACTAACATGCAACGGATGTTCAAGAAAAGGAGGCATGCACTGTGCCTCATCTGTTCCTACCTTTTCAGCATTCCTACCAGTTTGTATTAGCAAGAATGGTTAAAAAACTGTGCAGAAGCCTGGGAAATAACTTACTGCATATTCCCCCCCCCCCCCCTTGAATGCTATAAACCCACACTGGACTGCCTATTCCCTACTGCTGCTTGATTAGGATTGTTCACAGAAAAACTTCTTGGCCAGGGTAAAATTAGCATTAGCAAATACTTAGCCTGTATGGTTTTCACCTTTGGAGCTTTAGGCTTGCCCACTAATCTCTCTGTACTCTTTCTTCTGAAGAGGCTATTTCATCACAGCTTCATAAACGAAATGGTCCTCTGCTATCTTTAGAGGAGTGCACGTCGGGTACGGAAGGGCACTCAGACAGGTAGCACATCGGTCTTTATACGAGACCTGGAGCCAAAGTGACCTTTATAATCCCAGAGCAAAGATGGTAGTTAATATTGCACGCTATCTCAGATTGCAATGACAAGATGGATCCTCAGCTGATCAATACCTAAGTTCAGGTAAAATACAGCAGTGTCTAGTGCGTATAACACCAGGCAACACCTGATAGTCTTTAGTATTTCTTACACAGGTTTTAAAATTGTCCCCGTTAACTCCCTTGGCTAATGCGGATTTTATCCTTCCTACCTTACATCTTTTGCAGGTGGGATTTTCTGCACCCACCGTGCACTAACGACTATCCGGCTGCGGTACCGAGAGCTGGGGGCACGCCAGCCCCTCCAGCAGGCTGGCGGCCCTGCCTCAGCAACTGGACATTGGCACTATACGGACAGAGATACTTAATATACAGAAAGACGGGTAAGGAAAGCCAAACGCTTCTCCTGTGCGGGCACTCACCCACGTACTCGTCCATGTTGAAGGTTTTCACGTACTCGAAGGAGAGGTCCCCGTTCCGGCAGTACTCCACCAGCTTCCTGTAGCAGCCCAGCGGCGTGCTGCCTGCGGGGAA
>NW_008796044.1:18299898-18306461 GCF_000699145.1 Aptenodytes forsteri
CCTCGCCGTGCCCGGCCGGCGAGCCGGGGGGATCGTAGGGTCAGAATTTAGGGTTAGAATTCAAAGAAGCGGTTAAATACACCAGTAATGAAGTGCTTGGGCTGCTAGCGATCTGTTCAAATGAATCATAGTTATGAACACTGGAAATGTGCTTTATGCTGGGACAAAGCATTTGGGAACCAGCGTTTTCCCCAGATGCATTAAAAAGGCAATTAGATCTTTAAATCTCCTTACTCTTTCTTGCTTCTCCCCGGGCGTCCCCGTCACTGCAGGGACATGCCCGACTCGGCCCTTCAGCCGCTCTGGGTGTCTCGCAGCCACCCACGATCCCTAAAGCGAAGCCGCCAGCCGTGTCCCAGGCAGGAACGAGTAGCTCTCACACGTGAAGCATTTTGTAGGCACCCGCTTCAGGGCACGTCGGGGTCGTTCTGGGGCTTCGGGGTCATTCTGGGGCTTCGGCTGCAGGAGCAGAGCCCCTCTCCAGTGAACAGACCGTGACCTGCGGATGTTTGTGCTGCTCCTGACAGCAGTGGTATCCCAAAAGGACCTTTCTGCTCTTCCTCTGGCTGCCTTCAAGCTGTGATGGAAACGTGCCCGACCTCTCCTTGCAAAGTCTTGGTTCGTTGTTGAGATGCAAAGCTCTTACTTCAAAGTTAGAGAGCTTTTCACTTTCATTAGAAGAAAGAATAACATACAAATTGCTTTGCTAGGATCCAGCCCGTGCAGTTCCTTCTTATTTTAATAATTTAAACGACCTGGCTAGGCTGAGTGCTCCTGATACTGTCTCATCGTGGATGCTGAGAAGTCCTGGCTTGGTTTGCATTTGGATGGGGAATGATGGGTGTGACGGGCCATAGCCAGACGGCTGTGGTTGGACACGGGAAGAGTTTTAGGCCACAGAGACTAAATAAATTGAAAGCGCTGTGTATTTCCATCAGCAGTGGTTAGCCAGCAGGCAGGAAAGTATTTCGGTGGCTGTAGTGCTGGGTGAAGAGCTGACAGCAGCAGCATCCTCTGCTCTCCTGCAGTGCAGGGCAGCCTGGGCTTTGGCTCTGTGTGAAACAGCTTTTCCACTTTTCCCATCGGGGTTGTGTTGGTGTGTTAGACCCATCGGTCCTGTGGGTTCACAGGCCCAGGACAGAGGCGCTGACTAAATGGGGGGCTGTGCCTCCGCTGGGATGGAGGGGCAGCGGGGACCTGGCTGAGGTCTGAACACTTCCCATCCTGGGGCCGCTTCAGACCATTTGCCAGGTACTGCTGGCACGAAGGGAATCTGGTGAGCATACCCCCCGACCTGCACGCCGACATGGGAGTTGCGGTGAAGAACACATCACCGTTACTGCAGCACACCTGCAGCTTCTGGTGTGCAAAGCCGAAACTGCTGCAGGGCTCGGAAGGGAGAGTGCACCAGCACCTCGATTCTGCAAATAACCCACATCGGATTGCTCAGCGTTACCATGGAAACACGGCGAGGGCTTGGAGGTTTCTGAAAAGCAAATACTGGAGGCACAGACCGCACAGGAATTGATTGCAAGAGACATCGTGGACTTCCCACAGCGGTGAGCTGTAGGGCAACAACCATGTCCCCCCCTGGGGTGACTTGCGGGTTGTTGGGTTTGTCTGCCATCAGAGCGGCCTGTGGACAGCCATCACCCCATCCCTGCCGCCTGCCTTGTCTTCTTTACTGCACTTTGCCCCCTCGGCGGTATGGAGAGCTGCTGCATTTGAGGATCAGCCTTACAGCATCCTACCACGCTGCTCACACAGCCCCAGTGTCAGGATGCATTTGGTTTAAATTCAAATGCTGTGGGTCTCTGTCGATTGCAAAGGGTCTGGCTCTCGGTTTAATCTCCTGTACAAGTGGCTTTGGCAGATACGGTGCACAAAGACGTAGGAGGCAGCCGGCAGCTCCCAGTAAAAGCAAAACATGTTTTGATGAGAGGAAAAAACTACAACGGTGCAAGAGAGCCAGGCACGTGCACCTGCTGCCACAGCTGCCCTGTTCTGCCCACATCCCGTGTATCTGCATACTTCACGCAGTCTTAAGTTACTTAGGAATTGCTCCAGGGCTGGGTTATATGTGTGACCAGCATGCAGGGTATTTTTAGGTATGATAATTTATGCATGTTATTGTTTCTGCGTTTACAGCTAGCTGTTCAAATGTTGAAGAACTTCCTGGTATCTGAACAGGCTGATTTTCCTTCCTTGCAAAGGCAGCAGATGGAAGGAAACAAACACTTCTCTGCAGAAGAAGTTGAAGTTTAACCAAGGAGTTCTAACAAGCACAGCATTTTCTTTTTCTCTGTGTTGAAGTGATTAGAGTCAACAGCGCTCAGAGACCAGGGCTTTCACTAACGGGAACTGCTTGGGAGCACTGGGATTATTTTCCTAAAAAAAGCAACAATTAAAAAATTATCTCCATAAAGGACCCTCTCTCCAAATCCTGTAATTAAAGAGTCTTTTTAATATCCACCATCTGTCACCTCTTCCTGCTCCAGCATGTTCCATTTACCTTCTCACCCCTATTTGTAAGAAAAGGAGAAACAAGATTTCATGTTGGATAGATCTGGAGGGGAGCTGCTCTTTTCTGCAAGCCCCGCTCACTGCTTAGCTCTCCCAGCAGCACCCAAATCCCAGTTAGGAGTTTGTTGGGGGGTCACAGCAAACTGACGTGCTAGGGTGGTGCATGAGCAGGCAGCTCCGGAGAGCACACATGCCAGTCCCTTCCCGTTTTTGCAGATGAGGCTCCCGTGGGAAAACTGGCAGAGCTTCACTCCTCACTAGGTTAAAAACTGCTGGTCTATGCAGTGAGGGATTTAATCTGGATAGCGAGATTAAATTAACCATTGGTTAACTGTGATTTCTCCAGTAGGCTGAAGAAATAATGGAGTGACAAATATCACTGGTGAAATCAGGGAGTTAGGGCTCCAAAAACCCAGCTCTGACAGAGTTAGCTATGCTAGATGAAGGCAATTCGGAGCTCAGCTGTCTGCCTTGCCCTGTTCACAGTCAGCACAAACTCGTCTTCATCACTTGATAGCCTGAACCTCAGTTCTGCTGTTGAATTTCAGGAGAAGAGAAGTCCCGTTGGGGAAGTCTTCCGTCTCAATGCTGCTGCTATCTTTGTTCCCCTTCCTTACGATACTCGTGGCTTATTGGGGTGTAATTTTGCGCACCAGTAAACAAGGCACTGCTTATGAGTAGCTCTGCCTGGGCTGTAAGAGCGTGTGCGGTTGTGCTCGCTGTGTAGCTACTCCGCGTTACAGCAGACCCGATGTGACTGAGCAGCTTTTGTTGTTACAACAAACAATCAGCAGACAATTGCAGCTGCGTGCGTGTTCAGAGCTGCGTACAGAGATCCACGCCTGCATCTGCCGTGCCGGGGAACCTGACCTCTGCCGAGGCTGGACGAGGCGTGGTGCAGCTTGCTTGGCCAGGGGCTGTCACAGGGCTTCGGGTCAGGGGCTCTCATGTGCTTTTAGAGGCCGTGTTGGACAACGTTTGACCGGGCAGCATAAAGGCAGGCACATCCAGAGGTGTGAAGCCATGCTGCCTGTGAAACGGCTGGGGTTCATGCTTGCACAATGGTGGTCATCGCCAATTCTGTTTCTCTGAAGAGGCAGCAAATCCAGAAAGGCCCAGCGAGGCCCTGACCTACTGTAGATACATCGGTAGCATGGTTTTAAACCAAATCGCGATGAGAGTAATGCTATACTGTGTTGATAAAGCTTTGAACTAGCAAAAAGCTAAAAGAAGATTCAAATACAAAATGGTACCAAGTAAAAAACATTAAGAAACTGAAGAGCATCAAGGTACATAGTGGTGTCTCAAAGTAAAACTCATTTCATATCAGTAAATTCCTAGAAATAATTGACAGCTGTATCAAAGTTAACTACATATGAGAGACCCCTCTCCTGCTGCTTCTCCTTTCTTTACTTTTTCACAGTTGCAGAAATCTTTCATGATGTTTTGGGGAGGAACATCTGTTAGACAGCATTTACTAATCCTTAACAAATCTTTCCAGCCTAATTACACAACTATAATTCAGGATGTTATTCCACAGTGCGAAAACAAGTCACGACATATACGTATATCCAAACCCTATGATTCCACTTCTTGCATATTAAGTATGTATGCCTCTGGGGGCACAGGAATATTACTCACTTTATTATTTATAGTTGATGACAAAAAAGTTTTTTTAGTAAGACTGTAAATGTACAGAAAACCAGTGAACACTACAAACAGCTACTGGGACCGAAGGAACCAAGCGGACAGCAGCAGCTCATCCCCCAGCCAGGCTCACAGCACTCTGTCGAGGTTTCGTGGGCAGCACGGAGAAGTTTCTGTTGAAACCAGCGGTCTTTGGATCAGACCTGTAATAAAGTTTCCGTCTTCCTTGAGCCCAGCGTTGCGAATGGGTGGATAATCCAGCCTTTTAGTGAACAACACTCCACTGTCACTTTTACTTTTTCTTAACCTGCCAGTTGCAGCCTGCTTGCGTATGATTAAGCTATTAAACAGGAGAGCTTCACAGGTACAACTTGACCCATTAGCTTATGCAAACATTTTGTCTTTGCTTTTTTCTTAATTGGGTCATTTATCACTAAAAGATTAGAAGAAAGATCTAGTTTAAATGTCCTGCTTATTTCTTATTAGTCTAGCTTTAAAACGCCCTGCCTTTGAGGTTTACTATTTAGCTTTTAGAGTTCAATATTTATTACAAAGTGTAGATTAAAAGTGTTCCCTTCGTTGCTCAGTCCTACACAATAATTAAAGGACCACTTGCACAGCGCTAGGATTTCAGAAGACTCACTGTACTGCAATTCTGTAATACTTTCAATTACTTTCAAACACTTTCACAGCACATCCCCTGGGGAAGTCACTAAAAAGCAATGACTTCGAGCTTCAGAACATCTCTTGGGAGAAAAGACATTTTGCACTGGAGGAAAAATCAAAAAACACAGAGGTATGAAGTGATTTGCCTAAAACCACGTGGGAAATGAAAGCAGAACCAGTCATGCACTGTAACCACAGCGTCATCTTTCTACAGAGCTTCCCCACCTAATAAAATAAAACAAATACACAGAAAGCAGATGGAAGAAATTGCCATTACCCTTCCTGAATTCGTCTTGCTCAGACTAGATGGCCTAATTTAGGCAGTGATTTGCCTCCAGCTGGCCCCAAAACGGCTGCGACACAAACTGTTTCACCATTTCTTCAGGATCCGTTCCGGCATCTTTTCTGAGGACGTGTGCAGGTTGCTGCTTATTTTAGTCTCTACAATGTCCAAGTCAATCAGTGTACAGCTAATTACCACTGTGGCTATAGCCTTACTTTGGGATATAATCCCACCTCAATGCAAGTAAATCCGCACAAGTCATCGGGACAGCTTCTTACTGCAGGAGAGATTCTTAGTGCAAACTGTGAATCTTGTGGAAAGGTGAAACCAGAGAGTCTTGTCAGTGCCTGCAGCTCTCATTCCAGCTCCTTCAAAGGGCATCCGTGTTGCAAGAAACCTGCATTTTCCTCGTGTCTCCAGCGTTTCTTGGGAGTCACTCTCTGAGGTTATTCCTGGCTAAAATCCTTTACAATTCCTGCCTCTCCTTCAACATGAGAACTGTGATGTTCATTCATCTCACTAAGACATCGGTGAACTATCTATACTCCTGCAAAGACAGAATACAGGAAAAAAAAATCCAACCTGATTACGGTACTGAATAATGAGCATTAGAGCCTGTATTTATGACTGAGTATGCAGTTCAAAACCACGTCCTCAGGTTTAAACGCTTGCGACACTCTGAATTTGCAGCTTGGAATCCCAGCGGGGCTGATTCAGCCTTTTTCATCCTAAAGCTGATATATTTAAGTCTCATCAACCTTAGGGATTGATGTGGGTCGTTTCGTACAAGCCTGACTATAGCTGAACTGTGCATGGAGAAAACAAAGGTTACACAAGCTGGAAAGTCTCTTAACCAATGTAATATTCAACGCAAAAACTCTCTGGATAAACAAACTTCTATCTCTGCGTGGTTTCCTACGTGTGCTTCTTTTGGAATGAGATTTCCAATCTGCGACGCCATCTGCTTTATGTGGATATTAAAGATCTGATGGCACTTTCGGAGGAGTTGGCCAACATCTCGTGTTTGCTTCAGCTGCAGTGCAGCACGTCGCAGGCCTCTTCTCTGCCTGCGCGGCTACGCCGCTGGGAATGGCGGTGCGGGCACGTGCTGGCGCGACGGTGCGGTGTCGGTGACGGGGAAAGGTGATGGGTGTATATGACCAAGGCTTGGTTAACCCGGCGCAGGACAGCGCCAGTTTCTGTGAGTGCTGGCCCTGGCGGGTCCTCGCTGAGGCGGCGTTGGTTTTCAACGTGGGTTTACATCCATTTTCCGGCTCCCTGCATTTCTTCAACACTTTCTATGGAAGTTTTCACTCTGAATAATTATACGTGAAGTTTCATAACATATATGTAGTGCACACAGCTTGTGGGGTTACTTTCTCAGCTCCCACAAGCTGCCAGGGAACGTGCTGCCGGCCCACATCGTCCCCGTGGGCAGCGCGCC
>NW_008796044.1:18307277-18311668 GCF_000699145.1 Aptenodytes forsteri
GCATCTGCCCGCTCCCGGGGCCGGTCTCGGCGCAGAGCGCGGCGGAGGGGCCGGAGCGACCTTGTGCGCGGGGTGCTGTCCCCGCCGGTCATGTTCCTCTCTGGCCCCCTGCGGTGCTGCAGAGACGCCCCGTGGCCTCTCGGTTCCAGCCCGCAGGTCAGCGAACTTTGCGTGGACTCTTCCGAGGAGCGAACTTGTTCGGCATTGTCTTGAGACGAGCGTTAATTTTATTTCATCTTTTACATGCGGTCGCCTCTGGCTTAGATTGAAACCCCCGTAGGCCAGAAACTGTCCTTAAAGAGCTCCCTCGTAGATTTGGGGTTGTTCTTCCTTCCCTGCCTCCTGAAGGAGAGGATGTGTTTTGTCAGGAGTATCAGCCTCACAGAAAGGGTTCGGGGTTGGTTGGGCCCCGCTGTGTGACCCGGCTCCTGCTCACGCACGTTTCTGACGTGCAGACGTGGAGACTTCGTTGCTTAAAGTAAGGGAGAGAAATCCCTCAAGACGGTACACAATACTTTCCTGCTTAACCGAGGTTCTTACAAGAAATCACTGTGTTATGACTTTACCTTGGTAGCATTTTCAGCGTGGGTAGGCTCGCTCTCTTCAGAGTACGAGATGCACCTTCCCATCAGGATGGGATGTTAGTCTCATTATGGCAGCTGGAGAGCTCTGGTTTTTTACATACTAGAAATGTAAAAGTTAAGTAAAACTTAGGCTTTTTTTTTTCATTCTGTGCAAAACGGATGTGTTCACTTATGAAGACAAATCTCTTTACTGTTGTTCTCGGAAATGGTAGGTACAGATAACCAGGTCTCTTCACTAATCGCCTCTCCCATCAGAGTCCTGCCGTTGGTGTTGACCCCGACAAACGTCTTTTACAAAGGGATCTAGCTTCATGTCCCACCACCTTCAGCCCGTGGAGATAGGTGACCAAATGTGCTGAAGGACACTATTGCGTTGCTCTTCAGTGACTCTGTACCTGACCGATAAGCACAATCCTGGTTTCCTTAAAGAGAAATGTGTAAAGCTGTCATTTCGCCAGATCCTGCTAACACATCCGACAGAGACATAGCAGACACCGCTGTTGCTGTAGAGCGTAACTGTGTGGTACTGCAGAGATTAGGGAGGCAGGCTGTGCCCCGAAGGATTTAGACTGCTAAAGACAAACAGATAAGGGAGGCCCCGTGAAATGACTGGTGTAACCGGAGTGCAGAATCAGAAACTCACATATAAATATATCTACTTTTGTGTAGCTGCTTAGAAACTGCTTTCTTTTTCCTCGCCCTCTGCCAGAACCCTGGTATTCGCGTTGTTGTAAAGCGTGTTATTGCTGAACTGGCTCCTAATGCTTGTGTTGCTCCAAAAACCCTGCAAGCTGTGAAACTAAAGATGCAGAGTTGGTATTTAGGTGAAGAGGAGATGAGAGGGTGGGAGAGTCTCTCTAGCATTGAATGTGTCAATTTTTTTTCCATACACTGAAACTGATTGTGTGTATGAATGTACAATTAACGAACATACCATGTGCCAATAAAGAAAGACTTGTAGTGAATTGGTAACCATAAGGGCTAGAGCTGAATACAGGATCCAGTAAGTAGAGGTAGCCTGGAGACGTTCAGAACAAGCTCATTTAATCTTTAAGTTACTGGATTATGAGGCAGTGGAGGAGAACTGAGAGTTTTAAAACTTGATCTTTTTTTTTGGGGGGGGGGGGGGGGGGGTGATCGCGATCAGGGAATTAGTTTGTCACATAACTAGGCGGTTCCTGTATAGCTAAATGTGATACACCGTCCAAGCATGCCAGGGTCGTGTAACCCCTGCTCCTGGCAGTGTTATTGGTCTATCGACCCGTCTGTAGGAGCAGCGCTGTTGAGGTGTGGGCACTATTTGAACGTGTAAAACATTTGTAGGATCCCCTGAGCGTGTCTATTTTCAGAAAAAAAAGTGGTAGTTAATGAGGATAACCTGAGGACAACAGAAATCGATAAACGAGTTTGAAACCTGTGTGTTTCTTCTTCTGCCCTGTTCCTCAGCCCATGCTGCCCTGCAGATGGGGGGTGTGTGGGCCATGCACCCTCAGCAGCTTTCCCTGCTGCAAACTCACGAGCTGTGTCTGTTCACTGATATGTGCAGTGTTAAAGGGATGTACAATGGCATATGATTTATCTTCTAAAGCTAACTTTCTAGCCTCTGTGCTTTGTTCAGGCATTAGATAATCCGATAAAAAATAGCCTGCGATGACGCCTTTGGATGATGTGGCAGTCTGATCTAATAAACTGAGGAAGTGCAGCTCAATGAAGAATAAAGCTAAAACTCCAGAAAAAGGATCTTGGCTTCCCCCGGCCCCTTTCTGTCGGGAACACGGGCTGGGGCAGCGTGCGGGAGCTGGGCAGGGTGACTGGGGCAGACTGCTGGTTTCGGTTCCTCCTCTGCAGGCCAAGTGACTGGGCTGTGCTTGTTGGAAGTGGGAATGGGAGACATTTGGGAGGAAGGAAGGCTGCAGCACGCCCTGGTATTATTATTCTGGGCGGTGCTGTGTCCCAAAAAGGGACACTGGGAGGCTGTTGTCATTTAGACTTGCCTTTGGGAAAGTTATGCCGGGATGTTGTTAGGATTAGGCGGCTTAAGGCCTTTTGAGTATAACCCCTGGATTGTGTGTTCAGTGGCAGAACTGTCTTTCGTCCTTAGAATAGAAACTAGCCTCCATTCTGGAAAAAATCGCCAGGCTTTTAATAGGTTTGTTTACACTGCATGTTAGCTGAGGCGTGCTTTTTACTTGAGGCATTTGAAAATGTATGTGAGTAATGTAAACCCACCTAGAAAATGGTGGGTGCGTTAAATAATTAAGACATCTTCCTTTTAAAACAATATTTCTTCCTGTTCCACTTGTTGAGGGCTTACATGGATCAAGAATAATTTTGTAAGGGGAGGTGTCTATGGGAAACATAAGGAAGAAAGATTTTTCCATTTGTTCGGTTTTCTTTCAGTGAAATTGTAGAAGAAATACGTTGCTGAAGATATAACGTGAATACAGTTTAAATCCATGAAGGACCACAGTGCTTATTTAATATCTGGGAAGGCTGGAGTGAAATAGGGAGGCAGGTGTCAGTTGTCACCTTGTGCTTACCTTAAGCTTGTATTGAATTTTTCACTTGAAATGGGCGCGCGGATTGTAACTAAAAGATGAGAATATACCATATCAGCAGTTAGAATTAGTGGTGTCAGTGGCTATTCGTTTCCTTGGTGAGGTACTGGTAGTGTGCAGAAGATGTGCTTGCTAAAGATACGTGCAACTGATAAGAACAGTAAGGAAATTTCCAGGGTGGGTTTTGTTTTCACATTTTTTTCTTTTTTGTATAAGTAGAATAGGAGGTGTCTGCTGACGTAACAGTTAAGATTTTTAAAAAAAGTTGCAGAGTCGAGTCACGTCTCGTGCACAGCCGCCACTCTTACGTTCTGCTGCAGCTGATGGGGGCCACACGCTTTGTTTGAAGCTACCCGATGTCCAGCCCAATCTGTGTTCAGGTGGCTGAAATCTCACTGTTTTGTTCTGAAACACCCGCTTCTGTAGGCAACAGTACCTGTCAGGTGAGTTTGCAAGGTTTTAGCGATTCTATGTGAAAAAGTAATTACAGAAGGAAAATAGATTCCGTCTCTAAAACTCAAAGGACTTGGGAAATGCTGTGAAACAGTAGTAGTCCGGTATCATCATGTAGCTTGTGTAACAGCAGAAAATAGCCTTGCATGCAAACTTTAAAAAAAAATACTATCTCAGGTATCAGGATTGTGTTGGACTCCTACTTGGGCTTCTTTGGTGACTTTTCTCTCATCACTGAAATTCCGTGGGGCTCAGTAACCCCATCTGGGAAGCAGATGTAGGAACAGTTCCTCAGGCCTTCGGGTTGTTAAGTGGCTCACAGGAGATGTGGTACCTCTTTGTGTGGCCTTGGCATTGTGTTCTAAAAGGAGCCATACCAAAAGCAAGTAGCAAAAGTTTTGTGTGTGTGTGTGAATTCTGATTCTTCGTCATTGGGACTAATAAGAAAAATTCAATGTTAAGATGTATCCGTTCATTCTGTTTCTGCTTCTGCTTGTGAGATATCCAAATTTGATATATGGTGGCACAATGGGATTTTTTTTTCATTGAAGATACTTAACATTCTCCATATGACAATTAAAAAAAAGTGGTACTTTAAAATGCTCAGAAGATCTGGAATTCTTTCTGTGATGTCCATGTCCATGAACTTCCTTCTCCAAGTGGTAGAGGAGCCAACGAGGAGAGGTGCTACACTGGACCTTGTTCTCAACAAGGAGGGGCTGGTGGGGAATGTGATGATCAAGGGCAGCCTGGGCTGCAGTGACCACAAAATGGTGGAGTTCAAGATCCTCAGGGC
>NW_008796044.1:18314409-18330652 GCF_000699145.1 Aptenodytes forsteri
CTAGATGACCTTTAGAGGTCCCTTCCAACCCAAACTATTCTATGATTCTATGTCTTAATGTCCAGAAACAAGGTTAATGTGATCCTAAATATTACGGCAAGGCCTTAGGCTTTAAGTGTTTGAAATTTAATTACAGCTATCTAAGATTAAAACCTACTTCTTCTGTATTAAGACCTTGAACACTCAAACCTAAGGACAGTCTGTAGGCACAGGTTTGTGCTGGCTCAAGTGCTTGTTTACAGTCTAGCCAGACCAGTATAATTCCCTGTTTGAACAGAGGCGAGGGAATTAGATCAGCGTGTTTCCCAGGGCCGAGGTGTATTTCCATGTTGTCAGGCCATTAACTGCAGTGGGTCACTGAAGAACAACATCCTCGTGAGCACAGGTTGTGTTTTGATGGACAAAAAAGATGTTTTGATTTGTATTTTTACCTTGGTAGCTGGGAGGGTGGTTGCAAATGTACCCTTCAGGCGGATGCTCCCACTGGTTTCTGGTCCTTGCCCTGTGCATCCCACCGCGTGGGTGCAGCTGTGTGCTCGCTACGTGGCAGGGAGCTGGTCCAGCTGGAAAAGGAAAAGCATTTTTGGGGAGGGGGAGTGGAAGCATGGTTTTCAGTCCTTTGTTAAAAATGGAGGAGCAGCTCAGGTTGGCAGAGACCTTGGGAGGTTGCTCCCCAGAGCTGGGCTGTGCTCAAGGCCCTGGGGAGAATCGGTTCCCCACTGTGAGGCTTGGGCAGGAGCATCAGCATCTCCCGGTGCAGGGAGAAGCCGGAGGGAGGGTTTGCTTAGGCAGTGCGACTGACTGCCAAGCGTGTCACCTAAGAGCTGCACAGCAGACGCCGTGCCGTGCCTGAGCACGGGTAGCTGGGCTAGACACGCTGTTCAGGGCTGTCACTCTCCTTCGGTTAAATGAACTGGAAGTGCCTACGGGAGAAAACAGTTATTTGCTCATCAAGGAGAGGGCTGATGCATGTGGGTTGACTTGTCTAATAGCTTACCATTATTCCTGCTGATTAATAAGCTGATAGTAAGTTATAGGAATCTGCAACAGCATTGGGCAAAAATCAGGATTTCAAATCAGGGTACATTTAAAGTGAAGTGTAAGTCAGTAAAAATACTTCTCCTTCAGAGTTGGCAGAAACTCTCATTTGCTTCCAAAAGGCCAAAGATACAGAAGGAGAAAAGTAAGGGGTGTTGCAATGGGAGTGAAGTGTAGCCTTTTTGTGGGCAGGCTGTTGCCTTGCTGGAGTACTCTCAAATTTAGTAGCGATACACATTTTTTTGTATTTTTTTTTTTTAATCTTTGGCTTGCAAAGGTTATGATTTCATTGTTCTGAAAAAATCAATCCTGTCACCTTTCTAAAAAATATCGATTCTCTTTCTGTCATTAGCCTAAATACTTGCCTTTCTGAAACCTCACAGAAACCATAGTAACAACAAAAATGAGATCTGATTAGGGTTATCTTCATTCTAGGATTCCTCTGGGATTTCTGTGTAGTTCTACCTTGCGTGCCAGAACATAAAATAGGAACTGAAATGCAATAAACATTCATGATATACTGCTGAGTTAATATATTACTGATGATATATTGCTAAGGTGAAGCTTGTAGTAATCCTGATTTAGTTATAAAGAATATTTGCATGTAGCCTAAGGACTTGGGGCAAAGGGAGGTTAAAAAAAAAGATCCAAAACTCTGTCAGCAGCCCATGTGCCAAGTTTGGAAAATTTGGAAGAATTAACAAATATATTTATTGGAAATGCTTTTGTCAAAGTTTTACATGGAGATATTTCAAAACATTTTGTAAGGTTTGAACTTTAATGTTACTGTGCTGTGTGTATTTACACGTGATATGACTCAAGCAGGGGGAAGTGGCTGACAGAGGCGATGTCTTGCTCAGAGCCAAGCTTCTGATGGTGTTTTTTGGAAAATAAGTGTCCCTGGGTCTTACCCCGTTCTGTCAGGCAACTTTCTGTTGTTTTAGCCAGCTGGTGAAAAAATCACAGCCAAACTTTTGTTTTAATAACTGTATGCATTGCTGTAAAGACTGTCTGTTTTTTAATGCCACAAATACAAGAGTCCTGCTTGTCACCATCAGTGACTCAAAGAAAGAATACCCCACAGCCTCAGCAAAACAGACTTCAGCCAAACGCTGCTTTAATCAGGTTCTCCGGGTTCTGAAGACTCTCGGCAGCGGCCCGGGGGGGGGATTGCCTGCAAACCCGAGCAGCGCAGCCTTCCTCATGGCGTGTACCCGGTGCTGCACAAGGCAGGTGGAACACGCAGGGCGAGGGCAGTGCAGCAGTGCTGGGCCATGCGAGACCTGATGACTCATTCTTCCTGTCACATGAACCCTTATTGCTTTGCTAATAAGCACTTAGTTGAATTTTAGATGCCTGGAATCATTAAAAAGGCTGGAAGGCATTTGTGTACCTTGTCCATTAGAAGAAAAATCTGTTTTCTATAACTGTATACCTCCTACAGCCTCTAGCTCAACTTTAAAAAGTAATTACCTTTTTTTGTGTCATTACCTGAATTGTAGTGGTTTGAAGCTAGCAGTAAGTTCAGCTTGCTCTCTCCCACACGAGGTAGTTGTAAGAATATGTATTTCTCTTTACTATTGAAAGAAGAATCTGGTAAGAATTCCAGTGGTAGGAATTAATATTACACTCCACTGTATGTCTTCTTTTGTTTCATCTCTTGCAGTGTTGTCATGTCTAGTGCTTTCGTTTCCCCCTCCTTGGTGACTGTACTTTCAGGTTGTATACGTCTTCTTTCTTAGGAACATCAGGGTTTTAATTTCTGCCACCCTCTCACTAGGAGAGCAGGTAATGCAGGGCATGCGGTATCCAGAGTGTCCCTAGTGTGTCGGAGCCTTTCCTCCTTCGTTAATGGGCTAGGTCTTGTATGGGCAGAAGAAAAAAAAGGGGAGAAGTACTGAATTTTCATGGATGGACTGAAAGTAAGCATGGTGGAGCATTTTCTGAGAATTCGTGGACTCCAGAGCTGGGGAGAGACTGAATCAACTAGTTTGACTCTCGGTGTTTTACTGGATTATCCCTTAGGTTGCCCCTCTTGTGCTGTGTTCACGCTGCTTTTGAATTTCTGCAGCAGTATTCTCTTTTTTAAATTTTTTTTAAAGCTTATTTTAATAGGCAATTACTTCATAAGTTAGTTTGCATTTTCTTCTAATGACTGAACTCCATGGGGTTTATAAAATAAGGCGTTTTTGTTTCTTGGTAAGGGCTCATGCTGAGTTAGCTGGTTTGAAAAAGATGAAGATGCATTGCTGTTGTAGGAGTTGCTGCAGCTTATCGTGTTAATTGCTCGGCGTCCTGAGGCTAATTAAAGCTGCAGCCATCAAGGCAGGTACCTGCCACCTCCACCCTGTGTACCCCATGGCCTCGCTCCTGGGGCGCAGAAACAGGATTGATTTGGTGTGGGTTCACATCTGGCTGGGGGCCAGTATTTTAGATATCTCCTGCTGACAGCCACAGCATCTGTGCTAGGAGGTGCTCTTGGTGTAATACGGATTAAATTTTCGTCCAGATTGCTTAATTAACTTCTCCTTCTTCAAGGAAGTGGTTCAGCTTTGTGCCGTGTGGGGAGTTCTTACTCAGAAAGCTTGGGGCTGACCAGCTTCCTCTTTTTTCCACCTTTCCAGTCTAGAAAATGTGAATGGGGAGAGGACGGAGGCTTGCTGTTAGAGTAGCAAGGTGATCTTCATCTGATGGTGAAACAGAATCCTGTTTCTGTGACGGTCTGTTGTTTTGGTTGAGCTGGAATGGGTGACAGTGCTGCTGAATTTTTTCCAGTGCTTCCTAGTGTCATTTCTTCCCTTTCCCCCTCTTGGCCAACCCCTTGGACCTGCCAGCAGAACTGCTCGTGTCGTCGCCTGCTAACCCAAGTAATTTAAACCTTACTAGGTTAAACTCCTTTAACAGCAGGCGTGTTTAAAATCTTTTTGCCATAACTGGCATCGGGAACTGTGACGCATCAGCTGTGCTGGCAGGGTGGGGAGGACGGCAGCCTCTGCGCCGAGGAGGTGGAAAGCCAGTGGGGACATTGTGTCTGGCTGCAGTGCAATGAACCACCGACTTGCAGTTACTCGTTCCGTGCATGCTCGCGGTTGTGTAGCTGATGGAGATGTGCAGCTGTCCAGTTAATGGCGGAGAAAATAAAACAATCCACGCTCTTCTCAGCAAGCTTGTAGGACTTGGATGTCTCACAGTTCAGACATGCAGCTGTGGTTTGGATGCAAACGCCCAATGAATGCACTTAAAACATCTGGAAAAGTTTTGGCTTTGACTTTCACAGAGGACATGGATGTAGTCTGATCTTTGATCTTAGGCAGCAAAAGGAATAAAAACCCAAGACGCAGAACAGTTATGTATAAAACAAGACCTTCATTTAGAAGTGTGAGCTGATTTTTTTTTTTTTTCCCTTTTCTTTCCTGATAAGACATACAAATAAAAGAAGAACATATCCTCCCCCCCGCCCTGCAATAAATGCTTGGGAAGGACTTGAATGGCAACATGTCTCTCCAAAGAAAAGAAAGCAAAATGTCATGGATGGCTTCCAGGGTATTAGCAGGGGTGTGCGGGAGGGATAGTTCAAGAAGATGTTAGGGAAGAAGTTGCAGGGTTGCTATTGTTCTGTGGTGATTACAAAAGAGGGTAGTACCTCTCTGTTCAGGCATGTGGTTCAGTCCCAAGGTGCTTTTTTGAAATGAGTTGTCTTTCTGCATAAAATCTCAGTTTCTTTGTTGATGAGATGATGAGAAATGGAAAGAGAAAAGTTAGGTGGCAGCTGATTTGTAAATTCCTTTCTGGTGTGTTCTGCGTTGAACGCTTCTGGCCCGGTATTGTCAGCTTCTCTGATCAAAGCCTGCGTTTGCATACCTGCTTCATGCAAGTGACACCGTACATTTGATAAGCTGTACGGTTATTTATACAGAGCCTGTGGGAAGCACAGCGCACAAAATAAACTGCCTCCTTTTCAGTCATACAGTGTGAAAGGTTGAAGGGAAATGGCAAGATTCATATTTATGTGTATCATTATGTAATGTATCCATGAAAAAACCCTCTTCCTTAGCAAATCCAGAGGCAGCAATGGAGTCTTTTGTTGGATATCTCCTGATATTTCCTCGACTAAAACAGATGCAACTGCAGCTCCTAAGCAGTGTGAGCTGAGGAATCTGAGGAAGTACCAGGGAAATGGAAAGGTATTGGAAAGATGTATGCTGTGCTTTGTCGAAGTCCAGGTGTGTGAGGATGTGGTTTAAAAACACATTAAAGCTGAGATGGCATATTGATCATTTCAAGTGGGAGTGCTTCGGAGGGAAGCTGAGCAGCTGCTCGGATGTCCCATGGTGCCGTAGAACAGCCTTCTTCCAGAAGAGTCTGTTGTGTGCAATTAAAACTACAGGGGTAATTTCACAGAACTTGAGAAACCCTGTTAACCTCTCTTGTGTGTGCGTCTGTTCAGCTGCAGAATGAAGAGGAGCCAGGCGAGACTGCACCAGTGGTGAATGATGCCCCTCCACCTTACAGCAGCATTTCTGCGGAGAATACAGGTAAATTTAACTGAAAGGAAATAGCTAGGTTTGCTCTCTTGTTCTTTCTTACCTCCTTAATTGTTCTCCTTATTGACGGGTGGCATTGCAGCATCCTTACCAAGGCTGCAAAGGACCAGAATTGATCCAGAGAGACTATTGTTACATGTGGTTTAGAAGATGCGTTTTGGCTACATTCATCTGATGTCATCCCATCAAGTGGTGTTCAAGTTACATTTCACAGTGTTCTTAGTAGATTGAAGACAGTTAAAATCAAAGTGCTGTGAGGATTTGTGGTTCCCCTCTCGTTATTTGGCATTTGGGTGATGCTGTGCTCCTTCCAAAAAGGACTTGTTACTTAAAAGGGATTAAAGAATTCTTCCTGCAGTTTTCAGGTCTGGGTTATACTTATACTGGTCATAAGGGTTATACTTCTGAATCATCATACTGTCATGTAGCTCGCTAATAGCTTTTAGCAAACCAGCTTGTTTTGTGTTGGTTATATATCAGAGTATTTTGGCTTAGGTAAATCTTTTCATTTTTCCCCTCCAGAACTTTCATAGTCCATTGTTCAAATAAGATTTGTGAACCAAATACAACATACAGTTGTATGTCAGTCTCTCCAACAGCTAGCCAGCTTTGGGTAGAAGTTTGAATATTGTGTTTCTCAAGCTACCTATTGAGAGTCCTGCCTTGGCACACTAACCGTAAAGATGTCCTATTAGTTCTGGTTCCTTAGTGTGTCTCAGCGACTGGGGCTCAGAAACGCTATGTTTGATTTTTGTTCCAATCCCTTTCCCCTCCATCAGAAAACAGTTTGGAGTCTCTGTGGAAAAATTGAGGCTTGCAGTGATCCTTCTTTGACTCACTCAAACCACTTGGACTTGAAAATATGACTACTTATGTTTACTGAAGTCATGAGAGACACAGCATGTATCATTGTTTTAAAAATAAGTACAGCCAGGCATGTTAAAGTAGCGCTCTGCATATTGCTTTGTGTTAGATAAGGTATAAGGTGCTCCTGTGTTTTTCACTTTCTGTTTTGGGATGGCAAGAGGCTAGAAGGGTGAGGAGGGGACAGGGGGGGCAGGCTTTAGCAGTCTGGGATATTGGGGTCTTTTGAAGTCATCTGAAATGCTTCTCATTCCCAACACGGTGTTCTTAAGGACTGACAAATTACCTTCTATGTAACTTTTTTTTTCCCCCCAGCTTATTTTGACTACAAGGATGAGTCAGGATTTCCTAAGCCTCCATCTTACAACGTGGCCACAACACTGCCTAGTTATGATGAGGCAGAGAGAACCAAGGCTGAAGCCACAATTCCCTTGGTTCCTGGAAGAGTGAGTATGCTTGGCTGGCTCTGTCCTTCACATTTCTTCTGTAGAATTTCTGGTTTAACTCCTGCCGATCAAGTGTCATGACTTTTTTTTTTTTTTAAGCTTTCTGGGGTGGTGATATTACACACTCCCAAGAGTTCTGTGGCTAATTTTGTTGGTTTTTTTTAACTTTCCTCTGGGCAGCTAGGATGATGTAAGACATCTCAATAATGCCAGCATGTGCTATCCAGATTAGTTTGGCAAGCTGACAGAGGAACTGTACTGTATCTGTGTGCACTGTCACTGTTTGTTTGTTTCTTGTTTTTTTTTAAAAGATTTAGGATTAATTGTTCAGCCATCTAGCATATCTACCCTTGATACTCCTGCCGCTTGCTTAGTTGACTTTTCCAGAGGTCAGTGTAGCTGATACAAGGATGATAAAACCATTCCGTCAGAATAATTATTTTTTCATTTTTTATTTCTTCTTGTTTTTTCAACATTATCTCTTGTTCAGCCTCTTCCTCCACCCCTGCTAGCATTAGATGTCTACTGCTCGTTATGCTTCTTCATAGAAGCCAAATTCCTTGCTGAGATGACAAGTTTAATTTTTTTGATGAGTAGGGGAATTCTCTACAGTGAGAACAAGAACATGCCCAATCTTGACAGTCTTAAAAAAACCCGACGAAATACTGCTAGTGACTTAATATTTCATGCCCTGAATCATCTCAGGATGAGAAGCAGGAATTTTTCCTGCTTGCATGTGGAGCCTTTTGAGATTTAGGATTCCACCCCCCGCCCCGTGGGGGGCTTTCCTTAAATTTAAATGAAGCATTTTGTATCCCTCCATTGTACACTGCTTTTTGAGGGCTATACAATTTGCTGGCCCTTTCTTGAAGAGCCACGTGCACAGCTGGGATTGCTGTATGGACTGGACTGACTTAAATCCACCCACGTCTTGCCTCCCTTTGATTTGCAGGATGACGACTTTGTGACACGGGATGACTTTGACGACACCGACCAGCTGAGGATAGGAAATGATGGCATTTTCATGCTCACTTTTTTCAGTAAGTACATGATGGAACTTACTTTTTTTTCAGGCAGCGACCCAAAATAGCTAGAGTTATTTTCACACTTATGTTTATGTAGCACCAGGAAAAACCTGTGTGCAAGGGTTTTATGGGTTTTGTTTTTTTTTTTCCCCTTGGAATATAAAGAGGGCTTGACCTGCTGCTTTTCTCCTGCTTTCTCAGTGGCATTCCTCTTCAACTGGATTGGATTTTTCCTGTCTTTCTGTCTGACTACTTCAGCTGCAGGACGATATGGAGCCATTTCTGGGTTTGGCCTGTCTCTTATTAAGTGGATCCTTATTGTCAGGGTAAGTTGTGTAGTGCAAAAACACGTTCATAGACACTGTTACTCTTTTTCCCTCGCTCATTTTAGTTCATTTATACTGAAGTTAGTTATAAATTTAGCTTTTTATAACGAAATAGATTTTGAGCCCCTTACTCACTGAGAACAGAGCTTTTTCATCATTCTGTCCTGTTTATATGCTGGAATTATTATTGTAATAAAAGAATAAAGATTGCACACCCAAGTATGGCTGTCTCTGACAGGCAAGTATGGCTCTCTCTGCTGTATTGGATCAAAATGTGTTTGTGTGTTGAGCAGTAACAATGATCTGATCTTTGTAAAACATTTGTAAAACATTTTGTAAAACATTTATCCAGAGAAAGCAAGCCCTCCCGTCAGCACAGGGACGTTTCTCTCCAGTATGAAGTTCCTTAGGTGCTCCTCTGAAAAACAAACAAACAAACAAATTTCTCTAAAATCAGGGGTAGCCGATGAGGAGAGGGAAATAGGGACTTAAAAATTAGGAGGTGTGAGGTTTGCTTTTCGCTGGAGGAAGAAGAGGCAGCCACCGCTTTGTCACATGGACGGGAGAAGCCCGCTGGTGCCCTCTGGTGCGACATGCCTGCGGCACAAGCAGCAGGGGATCAGGAAGAAGCACGCTTTTCTGTTTTGTTTTATTTCCATATAAACTCTGGGCATATCCAGGCTGTTAAAACATCCACTGTGCTCCCCTCCACCAGATCACACAGGGAGAGGAAGGGGATGACTAATCAGAACTGGTTTGTATTATGGAAGCCTGGGTGCAAGGATAGGGCCCTGCTGGGCACAGACCCCTGCCTACGGAAGCAAGAAAGGCTGACAGGCTGACGTAGTGTTTTTAAAACTTGGAGGGGGAGAAAGAGAAACCTTTCAGGGGGGGGACACGGTGGGGGGATATAGATGTGCTGATGCTGGAAGGAGTGGGAAAAAAAAAAGTCAAACTATTTTTTGGAGGGACTGTAAGAAAATATCAGAAAAGCTTTATTTGGAGCCCATGAAAAGAAGGTGTTTGTGAAAATGGCATGCAGACATCCCAGGCCAAATTTGGAATTTCAAGCAAAAAAAATCTCATTAGCTGTGTGTAAGTAGAAGTAGAGAGCATTAGTGTTAGGGCTGTCGCTTCACACCTAATCTCTTTGGGCTAGAAATTGTAATTTGTAAATACAGCATCTGTTCACTTTTTCTGTAGAAAGTTAAGATTTTTGGGGTCATCTTGTCATGGTGGTGTTAAGAACTATTTGCTGGATTAAGAGCTATGACAGAAACAGGTGACCTTAACTGTGGATTTGATTTAAACTTTGATAACAAGCTTACCTTTTGTTAGGTTTTTAAACTTGAATAGAATGAAAACAAAAAAAATTATACTGTATTTACCACTGACATAGTGAACTTTGGTGCTCTGATAGTGTCGGTGCCTTTTATTCAATAGGCAGTAATTTTCACAATAGAAAATCTTGTCAGAGGGTTCCACAGACCTGGGATTTCTTTGTCAGCTGTACTTTTGTTTGCTATACTATCCAACCTTACAGTGTAATTAGCGTGATGCACTGCTGCAAACCTGGTCTTCCCTTTCAGAAACTGCAACTGTGGTTTATAAGCATCAGAGACCTCAGGGAAAACAGGAGCATTTGCTCAGTAGTGTCTTTCTGCTCCACTCATTGCAAGAGTTTATGGCTGGGTATTGAATCTGTTCCATTCCCCTTGGTTAGAGTTGGTCTGACGTATGTAGAAAAACCTTAAATGAAAGTTCGTGGGGGTAGCTTGTTCCCTGCACTCCGTGCAGTTGATGAAATGTGGCATTCTATAAGCTCTCTTGTATGCAGCAGGCTTTATCTGGTTACTGCTGAAATTGGTGATAATAGATTTGGGTTCAGAAACTGCCACGTGCTCTAACTTGTTTCTTTCCTTCTTTTTTTTTTTTAGTTCTCCACCTATTTTCCTGGTTACTTCGATGGCCAGTATTGGCTTTGGTGGGTCTTCCTTGTACTAGGTGAGTGTTTGTTCTGGGGGGAAGAGGGAATGCATACTTAAAACTTTGCAAAGTGCAATTAGGGCTTTTGTGAGCATAGCTTTACTAGCTATTAAAATACGTGCGTATAGATGTAAAACTGAAATGTAACCCTCAGAGTACTCCTCCTCTTACTGAATGCCTGCTGCGTTTTAAAGGTACACATAAACATTGTCCTTTTGTTGTCATTTCTTGGTGGCAGCATCCTGTTCGTCATCCAGAAGGAGTAAAGAAGAGAACAATGCTTGTCTTCATAGTAACTGATGATGTATCTGTTCTTATATCTTAAATGGAAGGGTGTGTTGTGGTCTGTCTTCCCCCCCCCCACCTTGGAAGCGACTGGATCTCATTTGGAGTCAAAAGTTCTGTGATTGCCTAAGGAAAGTTTGTTTTTGAGATTGCCTGAAATTGAAAGATTAGATGTCATTGATACAAAAAGAAAAAAAAATCTTATATTAAATCGACTATTGTGTATCCCAGCAACTTAGGTCCCTCTGTACTAGTAATGGTGAGTTGAACTGCTCCCTCTCTAATTGAAGAAGCAACACCTGTGTTAACTGGACAAATGTGTTTCTTCCATCTAGGTTTTCTGCTGTTTCTCAGAGGATTTATTAATTATGCAAAGGTTAGGAAGATGCCAGATACTTTTTCCACTCTCCCCAGAACCAGAGTTCTCTTTATTTACTAAAGGTAAACTTTCTGCTTTCCTGAATTTGTTCTGTTTTGTTTTTAACTCTATTTAGTGACTCTCTTAGGCTAGACTTTTCTTCGCTTGAGTATTTTTAGAACACAAGGCAGCAGAAAACAGTTGTTTCTTGGTATCCCATACGCAGCTCCTGTTTCTACAGAGTCCAGACTGGCATGGTGGGGAGCAGAGGAATACTTGACATTTCTTCCTGAGTTTTTGCTTTGAGGAGTTGTATATTCATTAGATTGCATAACTTGAATTGTAAGAACAAAATCTTTGCCCCTTGGTATTGCACTGTATTTGGCAGGTGTGTCTTTCAGAATAAATAGCACGCCTGAAACGTGGTGTGTCCTAAACATGAGTAAAGGTCATAAAACGTTGTTAGAAGACTGTGCCAGTGTCTTTGCCTTATGTCCCACAAAGAATAATTTGTCTGAATTTTGCGTGCTGTTTGAATTTTCTGCCAAGTTCCTGAAGAAATTAAACTCTTGCGCACCTTTGCTCGTTGAAAACCCCTCCCACATACTTGAACATGCTGTCCTGCCTGAACATCTTTCAAAAACCTTAATGCCTAAAAGCCTTTCGCTTTAAGGCTGAATCTTAAGGTTGCTGCCTTCTGAATGGGACTTTAAAGAAGGAGCCTTAAGTAGTTGAACCCTTCTAGCATAATTTCCTGCTTACAGCAGATAATGGCCTTGCATTAACTGTCCCTCCCTGAGGGGAAGGAAATCCTGTAATAGGTTGCTTCCCAGATGGCGAGTGCAACATGGTGCTCCCTTTAGAAATATCATAACACTAGATTTCCCCAAGACAGGGTTGAAGCAATTGCAGCTGGGACAGTGGTATAAAGAAACCAAACAAACCCCAGCTTTAAATTGGGGGTCATTAAATTGTTCAGCTTTTAAAACCGAGGCTTGATTTTCCAAATGCACTTCCCTTTTATTAGAAACTGCAAATTGCGTAAGATGCTGCTTCGTTTCTAGTCTGTAATGAGAACATGCTGCACAAAACGGGTATTGTGCAGTGTTTTCCAGCTTGAGTTTTCCACTGGTGATAGTGTGTAAAAATAGTTCAGTCAATTTATTTAAGTGTTTCAGTTCTGTTTAACAGAGTTACGGTTTATGACCTCCTCCGGGATTTGTAATATCCTCTCAGAATGCTGCTGAATCACCAGAGGGTTTATTTCCCCCAGTTGTATGGTCACATAGTGTGAGCGTTTAAGCATCAGCTTTATCATCTCTGGTTTGTTCTCACTGAAATTTTTTTTTTTATTTTGCTTCTTTACTGAAACTTAGTTCCTTTAATAAATGAAAAATTGTGTGGTTTCTTGTTGCACAGGCTTTTCCTATGTTTGGAATTTGAAATGACAGTTTTAGAGACCTTGCTTGACTCCTTGCTTGTGAGGCTGGAGGTGTAGAGGGTTGGGGTTTTTTTTAATAAATTTTTATTTATTTGTTTGTTTAATTTTTTTGTCATTCTAGAGCTTTCAAAAAGCACTCTCTCTTTTAGATAAAATTGTGTGGTTTCTTGTTGCACAGGCTTTTCCTATGTTTGGAATTTGAAATGACAGTTTTAGAGACCTTGCTTGACTCCTTGCTTGTGAGGCTGGAGGTGTAGAGGGTTGGGGTTTTTTTTAATAAATTTTTATTTATTTGTTTGTTTAATTTTTTTGTCATTCTAGAGCTTTCAAAAAGCACTCTCTCTTTTAGATATATTGAGATAAATGTCCAGAATAATCTCTAAATATTACGACTTTGACACTTCCCCTGAAAATAAATCTTTAATCCTAAATTCTGAGCAGGGAAACCACAAAAGACTTGGATTTTCAGTGTATTACTGTTCTTAAGATTAGATTTCCTCTGCAGGACATAATGAAAAGGGCATGGTGAATGATCATTTTCATTTTAAAGCAGGGATAATTTTTAGAAAATTAGGAGGGGAGGAGGAGAGGAATAATTAGTGCAAACCAGAAAATAATAACTGGTGGAAACGAATCTAATCGAAAGCTTGGTGTTTACCATTCACTCTGCGTGTGCTGGTAACGGACGTGATCCTCGGCAGCGTCTCGGCGGAGTACCTGCGCTCTATGGCAAGTGCGAGTGGTTTGTGCTGATCTCAGGTTTAAATAGTTCTGGCCAGCGTGGCTGGAACAGGCAGTTTGTGAGAGCTGCTGTCTCTTTCGCACCAGAACGCTTGATAGAAAGATATAAAAGTCATAATCATCCTGGGTGGATGCAGCAACTAAAGACCAGAGAGTCCCATTTTGTTCTCGTAGCGCAAATGCAGTGCAGTTCCATACACCTGCATGTTTTTACGCCCATGTTTCTAAGAGCATTGTCTCACTTGGTATCTGTTTTCCCCTAAGGAATTTTCACTCTTCAGAACTGTAAAATACGCACAAAACTACTGAGTGTTTTGCTAGAGTCACGTCATTGTGTACTGAGATACTTTATAAGCCTTTAGACATCCTGCACTCTTTGTGAACTACATCCTCCTGTTATCCAAAATAACAATCTAACTATAGTTTCAATATTCAATATCCTTCTCCGACAGATGTTTTCTGGCAAATGTCTTCCTGCATTAGTGAATTCTCCCTCAAGAACAAACAGGGCACCTGCAGGAAGTGAATCAAGACTCTGGAGCAGAAGAAAAAATAATCACCTGCTTTAAAATAAATAAAAGTACTGTTGGAAAAAAAAAAAAGGAGAAGCATTTCTTTCTATTTGTTTCTAGGTGTAAAATTTTAATAATTAATGCAGAATTCTGTAATCATTGAATCATTAGTGGCTAATGTTTGAAAAAGCTATTGCAGTCGAGTCTGTGACGTGCTAATAAAGCCTTATATAGATCGTTTCTGTAGTGATTTCGGTAGCATGAGCCCTGCCCCCGGAGCCAGCAGGGGACAGGCTTGCTTTATTTCCTCCTCCATCCTGGGAGCGGGTTTGGACGCCGGTCTGTCCTGTACAGCGCGCGTAACGCTGACGGCCCGAAGGGATGATCTCAAAAGTCGAGGTGACGGCGTGGCTGTGGTTGCACACCTTTCTGCTGCTTCAATCCAACAGCACCTGTGCTGTCTGCGGCTGAAAGGAAAAACGGGTCTGTGCGGTACAGGTTCTTGAGGTGTAGATGGGAGAGTGTTATTTTGAAGGTGGCACAAGTATTACTTTTTTTAATAGTCTGTATTCTCCATGTTGTAGTATACTTTACTTTCATACTACCTACTTTTTGGACTATATAGGGGTTTTCGCGGTACACGTTGGTAGTGTGAAAATGAAAGATCACGTTGCAGCTTTGTATAAAAAAATTACCTTGCAAAACAAAGGCCTTTTTCTTTTCTTTGGCTTGGGACTTTTGAGACAATTCCTAACATACCTGTAATTCTTGCTTTTATAATTTGTGTTAGCAGAGACTATGATGCGTTATAAATGTAGATTTAATGTGCACTTCCGTGCTTTCTGCCAAGTGGTAATTCACTTTGGAGTTTTACTATGTTAAAACTGTAAATATAGCGGAACACTAATAAATGTCACTTATGTAGCAATTTTTGCTGTAGAACAGTGTTTAATTTAGTTTCCATGCTTTATTGCACCTGGTTATTGATTACAAATGCAGGTTATCCGTGGGAATTTCATTACTTTTCCACCGAAGGTGTAACACAAATCTCCGCTTCAAGGTGTCTGTCTTCCTTTTTGTAACCAGGTTTTCAAGCCCTGAGGCAGTCTTCAGTGCCGGCCTGGCAGGTCAGGAAGCGGCCATTCCATACGCTTTTGGGGGTGTGTTGGGTTTTTCCGTAGTCTCACATACATAACTTATCTGCCTCGTGTCACCGTTTGTTCGTGGTTTTGGTTCACGGCTGAACTTCTCAGATGTGTAGTCCTCACAAACAAGCAGCGGGGCTGACAAAGATGGATGGAGGTTACACAGAGACTTCCTTTTTAAACAAGAATAAGTGTACACAGAGAGAATTATTACGTTTATCCTGCAAGGCAAAATCTGTAGCATTAGGGAACTCTGAATCACATTTGCCCAAACTTGGTAGATCAGCCTTGTGTTTACTCTCTTGGCATCTGGGCCTTATTTGGTCTTGTATATTCAGAGAACTCGAATATTTGGCATTCCTGTTTCTCTTCATTCGGTGGGCTGAAGCTGCAGACACCTAGAGCTCAATCATTCCTCTGCATGACAGCGGTTCTGGGGGCGCAGGGGAGGGATGTGCTGCCGACAGCGGGTGGGTGACGGGGTCTGAAGCAACCCACGTCTGTGGGTCTGAGTTAACACCGACTCCAAGCTCAAATAATTATTTTGGGTCTGTGACAGCTCAGCCACTTTATACCACGTAAGTGGCAGGTCTGTGGTCATCTGCAGTGACCAAACAAATACCTTTGGCCTTCCTGCCCGCATCTTGTCAGCCAGGTTGTTTTCTCCTTCCAGCATTGTAAACCTCTGAGCAGGTTCAGACAGGATTCAGACTTAATCTCCCAGAAACAGGTTTCATCATTTGGTCGGGGAAAACAGCATGCTCCGTCCTTCGGAGAGGGGAGATGGCCGTGTTGGCTCGGCCCTTCCCATGGGCAGTACCTGTGGTTTCCGTGGAGGTTTTAAAATGTGCTGCCTCACACGGTGACCTCTGCGGAAGACACAGCAATGTGATTTTTCCTGAAGCTTGCTTGGGTGGGAGGGTTTGCATCGCACCTTTTGTAGTGCGTGTGCCTGAAATGGCATCTCTGAAACTTCAGCGTCACGTCACTGCTCCCCCTCACGCCCCCACAGCCCCCCCCAATTTAGATTTGCTTACATTTTGATAACCCCGGGATTTCTTGGCCTGTGACCATCTATCTGAGTCTTACTTGGGTCAGGCTGTGATCAGTGCATTGGAATGCTGGGATGCAGCCTCTGAGTGAGGGAGTGATCCCGGCAAACACAGGACCTCTCCTTTGGCCGTTGGCCCTGGAAGGGGGTGACAAGAAATGCTAATAGAGATTGAGATTCTGTAGCAAATCACTCTAAATTTAATAACCTCGCCATTTCTATGCAAGAAGCACCAAGCTCTCTGGTATTCCTTTTAGCTAACTGTGCCTGGAAGAGGGATGGAGGCTTCGCCTGCTGTTGAGGGCACACTGGCTGTGGAGGGGCTGCAGAGCGGCTGTGCCTTGGTGGGAAGAGAGCTCCGACAGACAACGACGTTGCTCCCTGCTGCCTGCATTAGGGCTCGCACTTGGCCCTGGCCCAGCACTCGCTGTTCCTTTCCGAAACCAGCTCTGAGGTGCTTCGGGGGGCGGGGGGGGGGGGG
>NW_008796044.1:18330701-18334868 GCF_000699145.1 Aptenodytes forsteri
AAACACGCCGGTTGTTCCTGATGGAGGCAGAGGTTGGCGTGTGCGAGGAAGGGGAGCTGCCGGCCGGGAGGTCGTGGCTGCTGGCGCAGGTTATTCCACGGTAGGTCTCAAAATGGTTAAACTATTTCGCATCAGTAACAGTCTTATGCAGAAAAGCTCAGCTGTGTTACAGAGGAGTCTCCTTTTTTTGTCCAAATACCAGAATTGTTTGTACAATTGATTTTGTAAAATATTTTGCAATCATTTGAAAGTTGCTCTAAGGTTATTTTTCCAGGTATTGTAGGAAGCGCATCTTGAGATCTTATTTCCAGTTCCCATGAAAGAAGGCAAAGCAACCCGAGAGGAGAAGGATCGGATAAAGGGAGAACAGCACGTGCTGGAGGAAATCAAATCTGCCTACGGAGAAGGTAGGATCGCCGCGGAGGAAACGAATGGGATCTGCCCATTGTCCGTGCTCTTCCGCCTGCTCCGGTGGGAGCTCGGCCTCCAGTGAAAGGATTGGTGCTAGTTGTCCGTGGCGTCCATGTGAAATAGAGGATTAAGCTGAGGAATAAAACCACTAAATGGGAGACCTCCCAGTTACTTAAAAAAGACTTTTTTCCCCCTCCTCTTGCTCTAGCTAATACACAATTACATTTCCCAGAAGTTGATAAATACTGCTAGATTTAGGAATGATTTCTATAAACCTTTTTGCTTTACTGCAAAAGTCCTTTCTCGCAAGAAAAATGCTGCAATGAATTCATCGCTTTGTGTTTTGGCCGCACAAAGCCAAGGACTGACTCATTTTTGGTGGCTTCGTTAGTGGAAATGATTCACGGGCTGGGTTACCATGACCTCTTCTCTGGGCTGGTGCACTCTCCTCTTTCAAGATACTTGTGACAGCAGAGGGGATGGCCCGGAGATCCTGAAGCAGAGGGTGGTAGGAAGCACCTGAAAGGGCCAGAAAACGTAATTCAGTCAAAAGCTCTCGCCCAGCCCGCGCCAGCACAAGGGTGTAGTGCCTCCGTGTACTCGGACCGTGTCTGGAGGGGCTGCGGGACTTGCTGCCGTCTTTTTGCACGATGAAGTAAGTTTTCATAGTACCTACTGTTGTTTTCATTGCCTCGTGTTTAAAAGATGGATAGCTTTAATGGGAAGGAAAGAGAAACAAATGTGTTGCAAAAATACACACAATAAGCCAAACCTGGCAGCAGTTGGATTAATGAACCTTTTTAGAAACTCCTTGAATGCAGAACACTTACAAGGCCATTTTAGTGGTGATACTTATTACTCATCACGTAAAAACATCTCACAGTGCGGGTACTGGCAGGGTCGTTACGCTCACCCAGCCCGGTCCTGTTAACGCCGGAGTCCATTCACTGCTCCAACTAGTAAGTTTACATCAATTCAGCATCTGTTTCTCAACAGTAGGTCAGTAAAGTTGCATATATTTTCATTTTAGTTATCTCCTTTGTCCAAAGGGTTGTATTAGGAGTCATTCTTATCACATGTATTGCTGAGAAAATATTATGCTGAGAGTTGCCCTGACCTTGGACAATGAGGAGTTTCTCTCTCCTGCAAATAGTTCTTAGCTGGTTTCCTTGCAAATAATTGTATATCATTTTTTGGATAATCTCTTGCGTGTAAGCACCAACGAACTTTTTGGTGTGTTTTTTTTCTTTTTTTAAATTCAAACCAACGAAAGTCATGCTCAAAGTGTCAGCTGAGTGTGTTATTTCTGCAATTTATCCAGTCGGGTATGTTTGCTGTAGGGCAGCGGAGCTCCTCGGGAGCAAGGAGAGTACATCAGCTTTGTCCCTGCGGCAGAGCGTGCTGGCTGCGTACAAGTGTCTCAGCCTCATGCCCGGGCATCCTCTGGCCTGTGTGCTCTATGAAGAAACACACTTTGATTAACATCCTAGGCTTGCTTTACCTTCGTGAGTCTCATAAATGTATGAAAATGCAAGAGAAATCAATGGGAAAGCCCATGGTTTTCTCTTTTTTTATGAACTGTTGGATCTCTGTAGCAAGCTCCCGTTCACATGAGGTCCTGGGCTTCCTGAGACACGTTGAGCTCCGGCACGGCCGTGTCCGTCAGTGTTCCCATGGGGAAGGCAGAGTGACTTCCAGTCGATGGCTGTGTCCGCAGGAGAAGCAGCTCGGGGCTGGTACGGCTTCCTCCTGCAACGCCTCGGTCGCCTCGCAGGGCCGTGCCTGTGAGCGTGTGTGTGCGATAACCGCTGCACATCTGCGCCTGGGCTTTGCCCAATGCAAAAATTACAGTCAGCTGGCTGCGAGGACGGGGCTCCGGACGCAGAATTAGGCTTACAGGGTTTGGGTAATGGAAAAGAGGTGCAGGAATGATCACTCGGAGGCTTCCCCATATGACAGTGTTCCCATCGTGTGGCTACCAGAGGCAATTGGAGACAATCCAGGTGATCAAAATGGTCAGATTCTGCTGAGGTTTACAGTAAAATGTAAGCCTTATAAAAGCACTACACGATGTGGCTGTAGTTGGAGTAGTCCTGCCCCAGCCTGTGGTTTGATTACACCCCATCCCACAGCCAAGGGTGGGGGCACGGAGCCTTTCCCGTGATGGGACTGGCCTTCCCCTGCTCCATCTCTGCAATAAAGTTCCTGCGACAGCAGCTGGGGAGGGGAGATGAGGTGCCAAAACATAGACTTAATCCACAAGCAGCTAAATAACCCAGTCTCCTGGTAACTGGGACTCGGACTATGGTGAGAGAGCCGTACCCAGCTGGTGGCAAATTTCTCCAGGTGTTTAAATACAAAATACGGCCCCGTGTGTGTGTCTGTGCTTTGGGTTTTTCTCCACCTCGCTGAGTTGAAACTCCCAGGGAACAGGGAAGGGCTGCAGGGGGCCGGGTCGAGCTGCTTTTGGGCATCCCCAGGTAAGGGAGGCGCTGGGGTAAAAGAAAGCACCTTTGGGAAACACGACAGAGTTTTCCAGAGAAGCGCCGTGGCACCGGTCCTGCCGGAGAGGGGCCCCGTGGGGCCGTGGCCGCTCCGACCCTGCAAGGACGAGCTGGTCCCGGGAGAGGTGGGCAGGGGAGCAGCCCCCACGGGACCCCTGCGCTCAGCCGGCCTGTCACCCCGCTTCAGCTGCTTGCTGCTGCGATGCTCAGGACGAGGATTTCCATTTTGCTTTTCTTTCTGAAATTTTTGGGGAATGGACAAAAGCCAGGGAAGGAAAATACCAGGGTTTAGTCACTGTTTAACGTAAAAAATCAATCACAGGATGTATCCTAGAAACTATTTTTAAATCATAGGACCTACACAAACACAAGCCTTACTTTGCTAAGCTTAAAATACGTTAATAAAACCTAATAGCAATGGATATAAGAAATAAAGCAAAAGGTGGGGATCTCTGCCTGGGGTCTGGAGCGTCAGAAGGGGTCTGCGCCGGGAGCCAAAAGGTGCTGTAGTCACCGGGGGCGAGTAAAACACCCTCCGTGTCCCAGGGCCAAGTGGAGCAAAGTACAAGAGCACTCTGGACTGCATTTTTGAAAAATGGAATTACTCAACAGAAGTTATGCTAAGTAAGAAATCAGTGTTTCCAAAATATCCATCATCTCTCAGTGAGCTCTAATGGGCTCCTGAACCCTGACCTCGCGTCTTTGTTGCCTGGAGCCACCTGGGCACCAGGGGATGGTCCTTGGAGCATCCTTCGGGCAGCGGTGGGTGGTGTGCCGGGGCGGTGGGCGAGGGCAGCGTGCCTCCTGCCCGTGGGCATCACCCCGGAGCCGTGTCGCCTGCGGCAGCTGCTGGGTCCGGAGGCAGCACGAGGGGCTTTGTGGGCCAAAAAGCCCTATGCCCGCAGTCACGCAGCACATGGACAAAGCAGGCAGCAGATTGAAGAGCCGATGAGAAGAAAAGCCCATCTTCAACCAGATTGTGTGTTTGTTTTTGTTGTTGCTTTAACCGAAGTGGCTGGAGCACGGTAATTAAAGGCTCAGTGGCTCTAATTGGAATAGGTTTAAACTTGAGGTCAAAATCCCTTCTGGCACTTCCTCTGCCTAATAACCATCAACAGAAATCAAACAAATCCAACTGGCTCCAGCCACTAATCTGCGACCAGCAAAGGTCGCGGTGGTGATAAGGGAGCGCAGCGGCCGCAAACAGCCCTGCGTGGAAACACCCGCTCCGGCGGGTCCGACAGACGGACGC
>NW_008796044.1:18334968-18340357 GCF_000699145.1 Aptenodytes forsteri
AACCACCCCCTCCGGCGGGCCCGACAGCCGAACGCCGAGGGGACAGAGCCTGGCCCCTGCTCGGGGCTGATGGGGATGGTTTGACTGCCCCGTGTTGGTGCCAGGGGACAAGTGGCAGCGGGGCAGTCCCTGGCTGCGTGTGATGGGTCGGACCCGGCGCTGCCGGGCTGGGGGATGGAGAGAGGATGGGGCATCTTGTGCCTGAGCGAGCGGTGCCAGCGCAGCGCACGGGACGGTGCACGGGACACTCAGCGTCGCTCAGCACAGCCGTTTCACCAAAATGCCTCTTTTCTTTGAGCAGAGGAAACTGAGGCTGTGGTGGGGGTTGGAGAAGGAGAATTTGCAACCGAGTGCTAATTCCTGGACGCCCGGTGGGTGTTGTGCACAGAGCGGGTGCAGGGCTGCACCCCCAGCCCACCCACTGCTGCCGCTTCCTGCCCCCGCCGAAGGTCACTGCCCTCGCCAGGTCGCCGCTTTAACTGCTTTTCTAATTATGCCCTAATCTGAACCTTTAAAGTGATCTGGGAGGAGAAAAAAGAAAAAAAGAAAAAAGAAAAGAAAAGGGGTTGCAGATGTGCAATGGTCAAGCACCGTGGGGCTGGGATGCAGCCGGGTGTGCACAGGGCCATCCCTCCCTGCTGCAGGTCTGCCCGTCCTCGCTGCCTCCAGTAACTTTTGCCTACAGATTGCATCGTTTTAATGTTTTTGGGCTCTTTGTCGCTGCTCCCCTCTCTGCCAGCCCACTCACGCGCATTGTCCTGGCTCAATTAAAAGGATCTGGTGGTGAGTTACTGCACTATGCCCTGGGTTTAATTTGGAGGGTTTGCTTTCCATGCAAAGACAGCCCCTGCGCTGCGGCCAGCTGAAAGCTGGGGCTGCCCCGAGCTTGCCACATTGGCCGTTTACGAAACACACTCCTGCATGGGATGGAAACACAAGGTACTGGGCCGGGAGCAAGGCGGTGGCTGCCCCGGCTGCTCTGTTGGGGTTGCAGCACATGGCTCCCTTGTGCAGAATCGTCCTGCCCAAAAACCAGCCGTTCCTGCTGCAGGTGTCAGAGGATAGAGAAGCTGAGGCTGCCCTCCCGCTGCCACTTTGCGAGAGGCTCCGGTGCCAAAAGAAGCACGGTGTGGTGCGGTGCCAGGGCCGGGTCTGGCGGGCAGCGCTGCGACTGGGGTTGCAGATGTGCAATGGTCAAGCACCGTGGGGCTGGGATGCAGCCGGGTGTGCACAGGGCCATCCCTCCCTGCTGCAGGTCTGCCCGTCCTCGCTGCCTCCAGTAACTTTTGCCTACAGATTGCATCGTTTTAATGTTTTTGGGCTCTTTGTCGCTGCTCCCCTCTCTGCCAGCCCACTCACGCGCATTGTCCTGGCTCAATTAAAAGGATCTGGTGGTGAGTTACTGCACTATGCCCTGGGTTTAATTTGGAGGGTTTGCTTTCCATGCAAAGACAGCCCCTGCGCTGCGGCCAGCTGAAAGCTGGGGCTGCCCCAAGCTTGCCACATTGGCCGTTTACAAAACACACTCCTGCATGGGATGGAAACACAAGGTACTGGGCCGGGAGCAAGGCGGTGGCTGCCCCGGCTGCTCTGTTGGGGTTGCAGCACATGGCTCCCCTGTGCAGCATCGTCCTGCCCCAAAACCAGCCGTTCCTGCTGCAGGTGTCAGAGGATAGAGAAGCTGAGGCTGCCCTCCCGCTGCCACTTTGCGAGAGGCTCCGGTGCCAAAAGAAGCACGGTGTGGTGCGGTGCCAGGGCCGGGTCTGGCGGGCAGCGCTGCGACTGCAGATGCGACTCCTGCCGCTGGCTTTACCACTTCTGACGCCTGCACGGAGCAGCCAAAAAACGGAAACAGTGTGAGAGCGGTGCTGCCATAAGAGGCCGTGCAGTGCCATGGGAACCTGTGCAGTGCTGTAGGATGCTGTGCCGGGCCATGCTGTGCTGCAGGATGCCGTACGAGGCCGTGCAGCACCGTGGCTGGAAGGCAGCAGCTGCAGCTGCCCCGGCTGAGCCCCGCAGTGCTCCCCGGGCAGCAGCTCTGGCCAGAGCCACCCTGGCCCCATGGAAGGCTGCAACGCAGCTGCAATTGCTGCCGACTCCCTCCCACAGCTGCGACCAGGGCGGGAGTGCCCAAAAGCCCAGGCCACGCCTGGGTGTTACTTGCTCTGAGGCTTCCATGTCTGCAGCAGGTGATGGGAGCCCTGCCTGGGGGAAAGCCAGCTCCCCTACACCCCGCTCTGGCTCTGGGACCCCCAAATAGGCTATAACCTGCAGCAGCACCATCCTTTGCCATGGGGTGCGTTCCTTATTTGTGCAAGGACATGCTTGAGTTACTGCTTTATTTCTTCAAGTGGCATAGAGGTAAGTGGGACCAGCACAAAATCTTACTGCTAACATGGAGCATTGTTAGGATTTGTCCCTCTGCATGGGAGCTGGTTAGGGTGGTGAAGCTATTGATGGGCCTGGGTTACTGCTGGGGGGAGCGACTGGTGGTGGCACACTGCAGCTCAGGAGAGGGGCAGCAGAAATACGTTAATGTAACTCTAACCAAAGCCTTAGCCCTGACTTTACAAAAAAACCCCAAAAACCCAACCCACCGATGCCCAGCAAATCTAGAGGTTGGTTGAAGTCTGCAGGTGCAATCAGTAACGCAAAGAATAACACAAGAGCTTGGCTTTGACAAGATGATGTTTTAAAACTTCCAAAAGAAAAGTAAATTCAACCCACTGAAACAGCTGTAGGTTAAAATATAAAGTACGGGACAGTGACTGCAGCAATGGTGATAGAACTGGGGTTCACTCTGGAATAATTAGCTGATGTAGACGTGAGCTGGTTCTCCTGAGTTTGGCTGGGAGCTCTTCGTGCCAATGTTCTGGGTTGTAGCCGGGACTGGTTTCTCCTCAGACTAGCTCTTGGTTTCAGGGGCTGGGCACAGGGGGACTGAGGAGCCTGGAAGGGCAAATTCCAGTTGCCGGAGGAGAAAGATGAGGGGTGGGATCTTGCACTGGCCAGTGCTTGGTTTGGGCTACCAGTGCAGAGCTGTGGCTCCTGACAGCCTCCTCTTGCTCTTCTCAGTGAGGTCACTGAAGGATGCCATCAGCGATTTCACTAATTCTCCATTTTCAGGTGTCTCTGTGGCTCCGTGCGAGGTGATGGGCCAGGTCCCAGCGGTGGAGGCTGCAGACCTGCCTGGCTTTGCCAAATCCTGCTGAGCTGGTGGAGGTGAGCACAACACTGATGCGGAGGGACCTAAATGTCTGGTTCATACAAGCAACTGTCTCTGCTAACGTCTACATCGAGGCAAATTAGGCTTGGCTTTAGGGGTAGGGTTTGAGAAAAGTGGAGCTGCAGACGCTGCAGCGCTTTGTGAGTGCCCGGGGTGAGTGAGAGCCGGCTGCTCAGGTGCAATGAGGGATCCGTGATTTCTAGCTGGGTGCACGACCCAGTGTCTGCAGCTCTGAGCTGCCCTTTGGGTCCTTTGTGAAAATCCATTTCTCTGCTCCGTCGTGGCTGGGTAGCATGAGTTTGGACCTAAATATTCCTGATTAGGTAAAGTGATTTTGTCTGTTATAGTGGAGCACTTTTATCAGGGAACTGAGAAGCACATTCCGGTAAATTGTATCATCCCCGTTCCCAGGACGAGAAGTCGAGGCACAAGCAGAGGTGCTGGCACAGTGAGGCAGGGACAGTCCCCATCGCCTTGTCCGGCTACTGCTTCCTTAGTCCAGGACATGCAGGGCATTGGGGTTGAAAAGCAAAGGTCTCGGTGCTGTTTCCCGGTGCCAGGGTGGTTTGGCGGGTGGGCAGCGAGCGCCCGGGGCAGGGGCTGCCCGGTTGCCCTGTCCAAAAGGGGCTGCTGCTTGGCATGGACGGGAGTTTCAGTTTTAAATGGTTCCTAGGGAATGGTTTTCCCGTGGTGTGGGATGCAGAGCCCTGTACCCGGACTCCAGGATGAGCTGCTTGTGCTTAATTCCTACAGTTTGCATGGGTGTTCATGTCGGTGTTCTCATCTCTTGCTGGTTTTAGTTTGTTTGGAGCAAAAGCTCCTAAATTCTTGGAGGAATCTTACTGCCCTCTCAATCTGCAGCTCAAAGGACATAAAGCGGCTCCAAAGCACTCGGGATAAATCCAGCGCCGGGTTCTGGCGCAGGGCAGCAAAGTGGAGAGCAGATGTTATCGGGTACCAGCAGCCCCTTGTCCTTTGGTCCCACCTCATTGCCGGTTTTATAGAAAGGCTTTTATCAGACAATCCGGATCTATTACCCCAAACTTTCCAGCTGGAAACAGGGAGGAAGAAGCACTTTACAGGCCCAAACTGCCCGAAGCTGCTGGGAATGACCTCATCCGTACGTTAAGCAGAGCCTGAGCCAGCTGACAGCAGGCGAGAGCAGCGCAGGCAGGGCTCTGCCGGGAGGAGGAGGAGGAGGAAGAGGCAGAGGAAGGCTCTGCCTGCTGCCTTTCCTCTCGGCGATCTCCTCTTTGGCCCGACATGTTCCTCCTTATTGGGACATGGCTTAAATCTCCCAACAGGACCGTGCCCGTGTTGCTCTGCTGAAGGTGCGTTTGCGCAGCAGGCAGGACTGACTGACAACCGAAGGGTTATTTCAACCCGTCTCTCATAAAACAGGCTTTGAAAGTTCAGCGAGTGCCAAGAGGAGAGATGCAATTAAGGGAGCTTGCTTTTTTGGAGATGCAATACTTCTATTAAGCAAGCGCTCTGTTTATGTCCCTGCTAATTGAAGTAAATTGCTTTCCGCAATCAAATTGGGAAGCTCCCCTTCCGATCATGATGCAAGTTGTGCTTTAGTACATGATTTCCAGTATTTAGTCTGCTTTTAGTGTTCTCCTTTAATTAATTTCGTGTATTCAGTCAATTTCTGCGAGCCTGCGGTGGTGGTGGTTGAAGGGCTCTGTTGCTTTTTAGAACAGAAGGGAGACAGGAGAGATTTCTTTGTCTTGCGTTTCTTTTTCTCATCCCCCAGCCTGTGTTCCCTGGTGCATGGCTGAGGTAGAGCTCGGATAATTTTGGGGCTGGCTTCGTTCAGCCTTTAAACCCAAGCAGTGGCCGGTGCTCTGAGTGTGGGCTGCTGGATCCCTATGGGCTACAGGCTCAGCAGGAGGAGAAATATTTTTAATCTGGTCCATCAGAGAGTTACTTTTCCAGATTAGAAATTAAGACCATCAAGCAGGCATGAGTCATGCTATTTGCTGTGGTCACAGTTTTTCCTCTCGGTAATCTTACGGCCTGTTTTCACTGCTGCACTCTGAACGGGAGAGAAGACTGCTAACCATAATGTAAATGCCGTCTCCCCAGTCCAGCAGCTCTCGTCTGCTGCTTCTCGGGCCATGCACAATTGCCAGTATCTTTTCTTTTTTTTTTTTTTTTTTT
>NW_008796044.1:18340404-18343885 GCF_000699145.1 Aptenodytes forsteri
GCACATTTGCCAGTTATCTTTTTTTTTTTTTAATTCTTTCTGTTCTGTAGAGTATCTCAATGTTGTCCCAAGTGTTTTGCAATAGCTGGGTTGAAAAACAAGGCCTTATCTACAAGCAAGCATATACCATTTTAATTTAGCTAGTGCAAAGCCCCGTTTCAGATTAATACTGTTTTATTGTGGTTAAGTTTAAATCGATTTCAAACTGGCATAAAACTTAAAGGAAAAAAGCACTCTTGAACTGAAATAAGAAAAGGCACAAAAGACTTCACACCTACACAACCAAACCAGTTGCTTTCGCTTCTTAAGATAAAGCGGTGTCAGCCTCTGCGGATGCAAATCCCCGAGGCAGATGGACCTGGCTGGGGGGAGCAGCAAGACAAAGCTGGGGAGGGGATGGTACCCCAGCCTGCGGTTCTCCAGCCCGGGCGGTGGGACACCGAGAGATCAGCGTGGTCACAGGGATTTGCACTAGCAGCAAATAAACCAACAATAAAGTCCATTTAAAACATGGTAAAGGCGAGCAGGGCCTGCGCCCCGGGCAGGGCTCAGCCTGACCCGCCGCGGAGCCTGCCCGGACGCTGCAGAGCCTGCCCAGCCCTCGGCCGCCCCGGTGGCACTGCTCGCCGGGTCAGCACGGGGGGGACACCTCGCCCCCGAGGCAGGAGCCATGTCTCTTGGTGGCGTCAGTTCAATTAACAGTGCTGGGGGGCTGAAGGGTGCGCGTGACAGCATCTCCAAAACCACAGGGGATGCGGATATGGCTGCCTGCGGAGGGATGTGGCCCCGCGCTGATCCGGTAACCGGCAGGCAGTCAGCCGTCTGTCCCGCAAGCAGCTCTTCCCGGAGCATTTACACTCTTCAGTGGGTAGGAGAACTTAGAAAAGGGGCAGGGGGTTTGCTGGGCTGGGGTCACTTCTGCGGCCAGTGCTGGCTTTGTGGCTCTCCTTTGGCTCGGCACGGTGCTCGCAGGGCCACGCGAGCTCTTGGTCCACCTTACAAGCAGGTTGTGTGAATTGAGGAGTTCAGTTTAGCCCTGCGGTTTCAAAGTCTAAAGCCAAATCCATCCCTGGGACAATCCCACTGTAGGCATCGGTGCCGAATAGGCACGTCCCAGGGTTTTGCTTTTGTTTGCGGTAAGAGCAGATTTGGGTTGCTCGCGGTGACTTGAATTACTGTCTCTGTGGCCAGTAGTCAGAAGAGAGGAGCCAGTTGTATTCTGGACTGCAACAGCTCTGTACTGTGATGACATGATCAAAACATTAAGGATCCTGCTTCTTGGGGAAATGCAGGAATCCAAAACATCTGGTAAGTTTGTTTGTGCTTGTGTTGCCTTCCTTCGTGCCTTTGTTCATCCCTTCCAATTACTGCTTCTAAGTATAAACTTAAAACAGAGACTAGGCTGAGTTTGTGGGGAACATATGGACAAATGGAAAATAAACAGCATGAGGAATTCCTGGCTAATGAGCTCTTGGATGATAAGATACCACCAAAAAAAAAAGACGACGACAGAGGTCTGAGCTTCAGCTCTGTCGTATCATGAGAAGAAAATCTCACTAATGATACCCAACAACACTTTGATGCTGCGCTGCAGCGTCTCTCTCTTACGGTCTACTCAGGCTCCAGCCTGCTGAGGACACGGCTGTCTGTTGTCTGCGCTGGACCCGTACCTGGAGGCTCGTTCCAGCCGTACAGGGCCCACAGCTGGATTCAGGCCGTGGCGATGGTCTTCAGCCGCCCGCCCTGCTGGGCCGGGTCCCCGGGAGCCTCCTGGCAGAGCTACAGCTGAGGCGATGGAGGAGTCGCACCTTCCCCAGGCCCGTCCCGCCAGCGCCAGCCGGTGGCACTGGCTCCGTGCTGGCTTTCCACGAACAGCACGTGTTTCCCCTTTTGGCCTCTCTCGATACATATGCAATTAATTACTCCAGCTGAACAACAGGAACCCGGTCCTTCCTCCTCAAGTTCAAGGTTCGCGTCTCTCTTTCTTCCTGGCAGAAGAATAGATGCTTCCTTACACTTGAGGCAAGAGTCACCCTGCTAGCTTTGCTATTTGTTTGTGGTTAGGCGGCTGCTTGGCTCATTTTTGGTTGTAGGGTTTCTGATTAGCAGTTACACTCACTGCAAGTCAAGGTGTTCATCTCTGCTCAGCTTAGGCACCCAGATCTGATCCTCAGTGCTTCTAAAACTCTCTTGACTTTCTCTAATGACAGTTAAAAACTCCTGGAGCAAACTGAAGGCTGGCACTTCACATCTGAGTGTGTATCTCGTTTTTCAGCGCGGTGATTTATACTTACAGATCCTTTGTAAGTTCAAGGAAATGGCATGTTCCCATCCAAACACCGCTGGGGACAGTGGAGGACGCAAACGCTGGGGCCACGTGGGAGCTGACCACGCACGAGCGCATCGCCTGAGAGCTCCCGTGTCCCCGCGGGGCGAGCAGGGACCGCTGCCTTGCTGAACTGGACTGTATGCACGAGCGCATTGCCTGAGAGCTCCCGTGTCCCCACGGGGCGAGCAGGGACCGCTGCCTTGCTGACTGTCGTCGCTTTCGTTCCCAGCTCCTTCTGCTGGTGCCCAGAGCTTCCATGGCAGATGGTCACAGACACCAGTGGAGGAGGCTGTCCTTGCGGCTGGATGTCTGGCTGCGGGGCAGGGGATGGCCGGGACGCTGCCCACGGGCAGCGGGGAGAGGAGCTGTTGGGCAGTGGGGAAGGGGATTGTACCGGGGGACGAACGGGCAGAGAACGTGCCTGGGGATGCGGGGGATCAGAGCGGGAGGCACAGCAGGTGGGACGGGGAGAGAAAAAGATGAAATCCCTGAAAATAAAAGCAAAGAATAGAAACGTTTGCCGGGAGTGTGTGTAAGCATCGAGGAGTTTCTGCCCCGGCAGCCGGTGCAGGACTGTGCTGGGCACTGGCTGGGGGCTGGCCCTGGGTTTTTTTGGGGGTGTGTGTGTATATTTCAAGCTGCTTATGTGATCCAAAATAGCTGCTGTTCAATAAATGCAGCACTAGACTGTTTCCCTCCAGAGGGCAGGAATGCAGTTATAAATGCCTCTATTGCTCTCTTCTCTCTGGCCAAAATACTATTTAAGCATTAAACCACACTGACCAGAATGCGGTGGCAGGTTTTGCTTCAACTCGAAAACAATTAGTTAAAAATCAAAGAAACAAGAGCATTGTTCGTTACCGGTTTATGCTTTTTTCCAGGGGAAATTGGGATTCTTTAATTGGCTCAGCTGGAGAAAAAAACCCCAGATCAAACAGTGAGTGAGCTGGAACAACAAAGGAATGTCCTGGTATTTCTTTTTCCAAGTTTAGAAATGGAAGTCAGGGCAGCCTTGGGATTTGCGGAAATTCCTCTGTGCATTGTTAGGAGGTAGAGGAAGTGGTTTAAAGTTTAGCTACTGGATTCTGCATTGTAAAGCTGGGGCCGGTTTCCACTTACCCAACTCGGGTTGCCCCTGGCTTGGCTGGCAAG
>NW_008796044.1:18344000-18356321 GCF_000699145.1 Aptenodytes forsteri
GTGATGGCAGGTGGCCTAGGAAAATAAGTGGAAACATTTTTCCATTCCTGCTGGTATGTATTTCTTGCAGCTGCTTGGCACAATCAGAGTCGGAAAAGGTTGTTTTCAGTCCACTATCAGCTTCAGGAAGAACTTCTCCCGTTTCTATACGAAGCTGTTCATGTGGATATAGATCACACTTGTAAATTTTTACTGCCTGTTTCCCAAAGCCATTAGGGTCATTAGATAACAAAAAAGCCTACAAGACCCCCAGGCAGATTATAAATATATTGGGGGGGGGAAGAGAAGAGAGGTCCTGGTTTAAAGCACACATGCTCTTTGTTTTCCCTGTTACAGTGTAGATGTTTTGTTGGTGGTTTTCGGGTTTTTTGTTTTTTTTCGGACAGCATGCCTGTGCAGCTGGAGGGTAGAGCCTGTTCTCCGCCGGCCAGGCTGGAGTCGAGCGAGGCCGGGAGGCAGGACATGAAATGGGATGCGCCTCCCCCGTGGCCTGGAGGTCCCCTGGGGGGGATGTCCCCCCGCCGGGCAGGAAGCAAGAGCCCCATCGGCTCCTGCCAAGAAAAACCTCTCCGGAACGTCCTCTCCACTCTGCTGAGACTGGATGATTTTCACTCTGCCGTGGCTGCGCTCTGCCCCGCAGGACGGGTGTAACTTTCCCATGAGGGCTGTCCCCAGGTCAGGGATGGGGACAGCTCCTGCCCCCCAGGGCCACGCTGCCGCTCTGTGTTGGGGGGGGGGGTGTGTTATAGCTGTTGCCTCTTGCTGCTGGCAATTAGTGGGGTGATGTCCTGGGGAGCAGCTCCGGAAAAGTGATCTCCCTAGATGGGTCACAGCAACCGGCCGTGGGGCAGGAGGGGGGTGACGGCCCTGGCCATGGGGCAGGAGGGGATGAGCTGCAGAGGGCGGCAATGGGACGTGCAGGGCTGTGGTGGAAGGGCCCATCTCAGCATCGCTGCCCTCGCTGCCAAGTACCTCGTGGGCACCCCGGGATGTGGAGGGACAGACCCTGGCCCCATTGTGGGGACCCAGCGGCTTCGAAGGCAGGGGCAGAGCTCGGATCTGCTGAGCTGGCTGGGGCCGAAGCTGCGGCATCCAGCGGCTGCCCGCAGGGCTGCCCACACAGAGCAGCCCTGGCCAGCGCCACATCATCCTTCCCCGCACGCAAACGCTGCGTCCTGCATCGCAGCTGAACGTGTTTCCCACCTAACGCCTGCACAGGCTCTCGGGGAGGCTTTTCCCAGACCAGGCAGGGTGTCAGCGTGGCTGTACCGCCGTGCCAAGACCCATGAGGGCTCCTCCGTCCCCGTCCCCGTGTGCTTCCCAGAGCATCTCCTGCGCCGGGACCTGCCCTGGCTCCTCAGCCCGACCTTCCAGCTGCCGCCTGCAGCCGAGCAAAGCAGAAGTGGCCCAAGAGCACGAACCCTCTGTCCAGCTAAGGGCCCTGGGTGCAGCAGAGCTCTCGATGGATGAGCAAGGGGGATTTTTTTTTTTTTTTTCTCCTAAATAGCTTGTGCCTGTGGGCTCTGCTGGAGGGCGGCAGCATTGCAGCTGCCTGAGGCTGTGTTTCCAGATCAAAGCCACCCCTGCCCAAAGGTGCCCCAAGAGCAGCTCTGTCCACCACGATACGTTTGCTCATTGTCAACTCTGTAACAGTGGATGATTTCTAATATGGCTTTTTTACATATATATTTTTTCCATACGTGGTTGATTTTTTTTTTTTTTTTTTTTTTTTTTTTTTGTTCTGATGTTTTAATGCAGCTTCTTCCTACAGCCAGCGAAGTGCTTTGGAAGTTAATATGAAACAGTATTACATTTTTGTGTGTTTTGGGTTATTTGTCTAGGCTTTTATTAGGCTTGTCATGCAAGTCATCGCGCAAAAATGTAAAAGAAAAAATTGCGTGTGTGTGTGTTCGTACTGGGGACCAAACCCAAGACCCATCAGTACATGATGCAGGGAATTGTTCTTTGTTTTTCAGGGAAATTAAGTCCCGGTATGGGGAAGCCCCCAGGGCGATGAGTGGTACCTATTGTTTTATTCATGCTCTCTGTCAGCCCTGTCTTTCCCAGTGCCCGCCACATGCTCTGTGTTACGGAGGTACTGAAATTGGGATGTGTCTGATGCCGCATGTGAGAGGGGCTTTGAGACACGAGCAGATCCCAGGGGACCCACACCGGGTTTTTTTTTCCACTGGGTTTTATATAAATCTGGGACTTAGGAGCCAGTTTGGCAGGGCCAGCGCAGGCACGGCCAGCACAGCCTGCGGGCACGGCCCTGGCTGTGGTTTCAGGCTGGCCCAGGGACAGGGCGAGCGGCACAAGCCTGATGATGCCTTGGGCGAGGGTCTCCACCCTCGTGTCTGCGTCGCGTGGGTGATGCCATCCTCTTGCTCGTGGAGGAAGCAGGAGATGCGTTTTCGGGTGGGTGAGTTTCCCGGCGTTTTTGTTGTGGGACTAACGCGTGATCAGCTTTGTAGGAAATAGGAAAAAAGCAAATAAAAACTAGAAGAGGAGGTTTTGTGTACAAGTTGTACTTCAGCTCCCCTGCCTCTGGCTGAGGCAGAAAAGGGAATTATTTTTTTCCCCACAGCTTTAAAGTAGGTGGAGGTGGCAGGAGCTGCCGGCGAGGCTGATGCTTGGTGCCAGGCAGGAGAGCCCCTGCCCCAGTGCTGTGCCCACATCTGCTGCTCGGGGCCAGAGACGGGGCTCGTGAGCGTGGCGGCTCCCCGCAGACATGGGTTGCACTGAACACTTCGGTGGCCGTTCGGCTTGTGGGGAGGGTGACAGGATCGGGCCCCCCGGGTCTGTTCTCAGTTGTCATACAGGTGATCATATATTGAAAGAACGTGCCCATTACGACACCCCAGAAACTGCAACTTGTGCGGATGCTGAAAATGTTTACATTATTTTGATTTCATTTTAAATATCTTTTTAATATTCCTGAGGGGATGGAGAGGTTTCTGTGACACTTCCCAATAACTGACAGTCTATACAAAGCTGAGAGTTTCAAGTGGTGCTGCTGACCCTTTGCTGAACGTGCGTCTGCAGCTCCATCACCGCTCGCTTTGTCTGGGCACCAGGCTGGATGCTAAGGCTGGTTTTGCAGTAAATTGTACCCACCTAGGAGCTCTCGAGCGGTGGTACAGATCTGTGCAGTGCACGTACGAGTGAAAGAGACTTTCTTGACGTAAAGGGTACAACTTTCTGAGTGATTCAATCTGAATGAAAAATTCAGCTCCAGGCACCCGTCTCACGGAGGCACTGTCCTCGCTTTGGGTACAGCGGGTTCAGTGCCCTTGAGATGCTCTGCTCCTTCTGCAGCCATTTGCACTGGTACAAAATAGCTGTAAAAATCCTGTTTTGGTTCCACTCCATATCTCACACTGTTAGTACTGAAATCCTTTTTTTTTTTTTTTTGTTTTTTGTCGGCGCTTTCAGCCTCGTCGGCAGCGGGGTCCCTGCCTCTCCCCCCACCCCGCCGTCCTGGGCACGGGGCTTCTCCGGCAGGGAGGCGAGGGAGGTGTTATTGGTGATGAAAGGGGCTGCTGAAGCATGTCCTCCAGTTAGTGCAAACATAAAATTATAACGCTTATGGTTGACATTTCAGGGTTTTTAACTCCCTTGTTTCTTCCACAGTATGTAATTTTGGGGGTAGCCTCTTTGTTGTAGCATAATCATTATTATAATAATTTTATTTCCAGTGCTTGTGGCGTGGAAACCAAGAAATCCCGAGGGAGCGGGAAAACTGTTTTGTGAACTGACAGAACGAATCGTGTGAACTGAACAGACATTTCAGTGGAGGTGCGCTGCTGAGAGCTCCCAACTCACGGGACCTGCTCCAGGCTGAGGAAGCAGCACAGCTCCTGCTCCGGTCTGTCCTTCCGTTAAAGCTCTAGAAACTACGTAACCGGTCAGTGGCCAGTGGTTTTTCCCCAGGAAAAAGGCGATGAGAGAATTTTGACAGTAAACACACAAGATTTAGTCTCCGTTGAGCATTGCCAAAAGCTCAACAGCATCATGTCAAGGCGCTGCGTAGGGTTACATACTGTTCTCCCAAAGGCTGGGTACTGCGTTCTGCTGTCAAATGCCACTTTAGAGCGTCTTACAATCCTTATTTGTATTTTTACCTCTAGACAGAAAGTCTCTAAATATGCAAATGTGTTTAGCCAGTGTTTTACTTGCAGCTTAGATGAGCTGTTCAAGGCTGGCCCTGGTTTGAGTGAGTCTGGGTGGCTTCTCTTGAAGCCATCTGAGATCCTCTGTTGTTGCTTATTGGCTTTCACATAAAAATCAAAAAAAGCTTGCTGTTCCTGGTTCTAGTTTGTGTATTCCAGTTGTAGCCAGGAAGCATGGGCAGAGCATCCTTCCCCCGGCTTAAAGAAGGCATTTGCACGGGCTCTGCCTGACCAAGGGGTGATGGTCTTTGCTCCTGGGAGTACCTGGGTGCTTGAGCAGCGTCTGTCCTGCCGGAGGGGAGGGACTGCGCCATCCTGCAAACCCACCGGCAACCTGGAGGGGAAACCTTGGCTCTGAAGTCAGAGCACAACGTGGGGTGACGGTGGTGGTGCGTGGAGGCGTGATGCAGCTGTTGGCTTCCCAACATCCCGGCATGGCGGGGCACCCTGGTCGGAGCAGAACAGGCACGTTGGGACAGGTTAAAAATGCTAAGAATTAAAAATATACATTCAAGAAAGAAAATCCTCACTTGCTGAAGGGAGAAAGGAAGGATGATGGGGAGAAGTTGTTTGTTAATAATAAAGAATGAGCTTTTACAAAGCCCTCGTGTCCAAAGCTCTTTAACTTTTCCTGGCATTTCCCATCCATTCCATTGTTAAGCCCTCCGCCGTCGGAAAACAGCGCCGGCCCAAGGCACTCGGTGATCTCACTGCGAAGGCTTCTGCAGTCGCCTCTGTTTACGCGCCTCGCAGCATTTGCTCCTCAGAGTTGGTTTCCTACTTTGAAGGAAGAAAAAAAAAAAAACCAAAAATCTTTCATTTGTGCAGCGAGCTCCCCCCGCCCCGGGCGCTGGGGCTGTGAGGAAAATAGCACCTCGCTGGTTTTCAAGGAGAGGATGGACCACAGCGGATTCCCACAATTTATAAGAGGAGACAGGAAGGCCTTAGTGACTCATAAACACTAACAGATTCTGTGTATGAGTTTCTCTTTGTTGTTTGTTATCCTTAATTTCATGGTTTTCCTTCTTTTGAGCTTGTTTGTATATTTTAGATGATGCCATCATTTTGTCAGGACACTTTGTGTGTGGTTCCCACACAGGAGCAATGCTGTCTGCCTGACGGCTGTGCTCAGAAAAATAAAAAAAGCAGCCAGTGGAAACCCTTGAGGGCTCTGTTTGGTGCCGCATCCTGACACGCGGATCATGGGACAGTGAGAAGGAGTGGGAGGGATGGTTCCCTGGCATGTGTCAGCCGTTGCTTTGCACCGAGGGGGTCAGGACCTCGCGAATGGGAGCAGCTCAGAGGCTTGCACTCAAAGCTCCCCGGCTGAACAACCCTAAATCCATCGCTCCTTGGTCATTCACATGGCACGGGGAGGGTAAGGGCACCGTGGCCAGCGCGACCTGGGCATTTAACCATCCCTCCTAGGATGGTTGTGCCCTACCACGGCTCTCGGTGCTGCGCCGTGGGCTGTCAGCCCCGGTTTCTCTCAAAGCACCCGAAGGTTGGGTGCGTCTCTGTGTGCTGCCAAAGGCTGGATGGGGACGTGGTTGTCCCAGCAAAGGCACAGAGTTTCCTAATTTATTTAAAAACAATTATTTGTCAGAGGGATGGGATGAGTTTCCCTTGAGCAAGGAGGTCTTTATTGCTTTGTATGGATGTTTGTGTTGTTGGGTGCGTCCTGCCTTACACAGGGTGCCAATTTTCCTTTTCCCCTTGCCCTCTGACCAAAATCTCCCCCTCTTCTGCTATTGCAATGTGCGTGAGTTGATGACTGCACTTTGTCTCGGAGCTGGAGACAGTTTAATCCTGCTGGGAAGCCAGCGTGTTGTAAGGCATGTAGAAGCCCCTTTTCAGATGAGGCATTTCATTGATGTAAGATACAATTTAGTGCAGCGACATAGCTGTCAGCTGTTGGGATCACTGAACTGCGACGGCCAGATCCCTGTGTGGCAGGAGCAGCTCTCGGCTGTTGGTGCGCCCTGGCGCACGCAGCGGTCTGAAAAACCTTTTCATGCTCTCCTCTGGATTTGGGGACAATAACAGCGCAGCTGTTTAAATATGCTCGAAATTTCAGAAACACACAAGTAAGCACTAAACTTTCCCAAGGTGGCTGAGTAATCTTGTTTGCTTTAGCATTTTAGTCCCCCAATTACCCAAGTGAAGGATATTGCCTCTTTAAACAGAGTTCAAAAAGCCCAAGAATTTTTTATAAATAGCTCACATCCTCTTGATAACAACCAGGCTGCTATTTATTGCCCACTTCCCCTCAGACAGACAGGTCGGAGTATTTAAAATCGCACTTCCCATGAAATCCAGAGGAACTTGGTTTTTCAGGTTCCTACAATTGTTTGTCATTCTGGGTTTCCTTTGCAGTTTACAGCGTTTAGCCAGGCTAACCCTGAAAAGGAGCCGGCCGAGGGATCGTTAAGATATATTGCTGCCTCGCTGGAGTCCTAACCCGCATTTTCCACTCACTTCTTTGGGACCGGCAGAAAAGCCCGTCGCTTCCCAGCAGCATGGGGTCTTTCCAATTCTTTTTTTTTTTTTTTTTTTCCGAGCACTCTCTGGCCTTGTTTTACACCCCCACCTCCTATTCACTCAGAAACTGTGCGGCCAAAACCCCTCTCTCCTGGCTGAGAGTGGGTGGGTTCCGCTTCCCGATGCTCCCCTGGCTCCAGCGAGGAGGGGTGCCGTGGGCGGCAGGGACCTTGCCGGGGGTACCGCGGTTGCGGAGGTGCCGTTGCTTTTGTCAGAGTTTTAGGCAGATCTGTGCTGGTGAGCTGGGATTTGTCCTGTCCATAATTCACAGTAACTGAATCCCACTCGGCAAGGCGCGAGTCCTTTGCTGCGCTTCAGTCGCTCTGAAATACGGCTGGCGGTTTCTTAGCGGTGGATACAGACACCCGTGTAAAGGAAAAAATAAATTTGGTAGTTGTCTTTATAAGGATTATTTACAGGGACATCAGGAGAGCTGGTTCATGCCAGCCTTCAAGCTATTTGCAATAGTGCAGCAGCGCGATGAGGCTGCTGCGGAGGGAAGGTGAAAGGAAGCTGGTGAAAACAGAATCGTAACTCCTCGTCCCTGAACTCGAGAGATGATAAAAATTGGGGTTTGGTGGGGCCCTAGGCACTTTAGACCGTAGACCCCTGTTTAGACCCCTGTAGGGTCTAAAGTGGAGGATCTGTGCTAATAGCTCACCCTCTTCATGAAAAGCAATTAAATACTCGTATCAACAACAATGGATTTTTTTATTCATACATTCATGCTTTAGCATCTGTTTGGCCAAGATGGCTCCACTGAAGAGGCAACGTGAACCGTTTCCCTCCCAGCTCAGAGCAGGACATTTCTCAGCGGAGGATTTTGCTGCTCCGCACTTGGTCGGCCGCTCCAGTGCGGTAATTGGAGCGAAGGGACGTGGTGCAGAACGTCCCAGTTTCATGCTCCAAGAATATCATGTTTCTGATTAGGAAAACCCAGTTACATAACTGCATCACATAATCACAAACATACCTGGCATTGAGCGGAACTTGGTTTTATGATTTATTCATAAGAATTTCTTCATGCATAAACTTCTATTTATTCCCTGTTGTAAGGGAAGAAAAATGTCAATGAAAGCTGCAGTGCTATGAAGCAAACGGGTAGCACACACTTCAATCTTCCCTCTATTCAGGTATACTGAAAAGTAAATTTTTTCAGGCTTTTTATTGAGAAATTCCTGGACCTTTGTGCTCGGGAGCACAAACGCCGCTTGGGTTTGCAGAGCCCAGCCGGGCTGGAAAGGGAGCGGGAGACGCTGGGGGGAGGCCCACCCTGCCCGGTCCCTCGCTGGGGCTGCACCCCAGGGATGCTGCCCCACTGCCTGCGTAGGTCGGTGGGGCGACGGTCTGGCAGAAGCGAACAGAAACCTTAGAGACTTGAAATCCTGGCTGGTTTGTTCAGAAACTCTCCATGATCTCTTTTGCTTTTTTCTGGGTTTAGTAAGCAGTGGGGATTGCTGAGTCGGGCTGAACTCTGAGTCCTGAGCTATTGTTCAGCCCAAGCTGCCGCTGGGTGACTGCTGAGCCTGTGTGAAATAGATGCAGCTGTCTTGACACCAGGGAGACCCTGGTGGTTTTTTAAAATTTATTAAAAAAAAAAAATCTTGTGAAGAATATCTCCTCCAGTCATGCCTTTGGCTGCTGTTTCTCAGCTTGCTGGTTATTTTTTTACCTGTGATAACAACCCCCGAGGAAGCAGCAGAAGCCTCAGTGTGCTCGGGTTGGGTGCCCAGGGCTGCTTTCCCTCGGGCCACGATGGGCTCCGGTGGCCTGGGCATGACCAGCACCTTTTGTGAACCCCCTTCACCTCCCTCTGCATTAAAACCCGGCATCCAACTCGGGCCCCCGGCATCCATCTGTTCAGGGCGCGGGTGGCTCCGTGCCCCTCCGCCCCGAAGCCTGTCAAGGCTGAGCCCCGCGCTAGCATGGGGTGCAAGAGGAGGGGTGAGACCTGTGTCTCCCTGCTGAAAGGCTTTGCCTTGACCTTTACAGCCATCTCATTATTTCCCTGGAAAGGAAGCGTTCGCTTTGTGTGGGAGCGCAGGTGCCCTCTGAAGGGTTGTGGTTGTTCTCGGCTCTTTGAGGAGATCCCTAAAGTTTTACGGCACTCGGCGGGGGTCGGAGCGGGCAGCCCCGTGATTCACTGTCTCACACAGGAGGTTATTGTCATTAGGAAGTAAAACAAAATGTGAAGGCAATTTATCTTTATCCCGGCCATTTGTCTGCTGCTCACAAAAGGCCAAACTTCATCCGTGGGTGACATGTGCCGGTCTGTGGATTCCCTGCGAGGAGCCAGCTCCTCATCCAGCCAGGCCACGGGTCTCTCCCTCCTGGCACAGCCACCATCGTGACCATTCGTACACGACTGGCATCTAATCCTGGTGATAGAAATTATTTTTTACTGGGAAAGAAGCGCCATGGGAGGTGGTACCCACGTGGGAGCAGCAGCACAGCCCTCCCGTGCCACAGCCGGGCTCCTGCTTGCCACTTGCCCCAGCATCACACCTGGAAATTCAAGAAATGAAAGAAAAGCTCCTGTATCAGCAGCATGATCACGGACGTGGATCTGCTGGCTTTTAATAACTTTTTTTTTTTTTTAAAGACAGGCCAGACCTTGAATCCCTTATCTAGTTTCCGTGTAAACAGACCAGAGGTGCTCACTAAGGGGAACGGCACCAAATAATCCCACTCTGGCTCCGCGTGTGCGTGCCTGCGTGCGTATCTGTGCACCTACAGGCGTGTGTACACACGGTGGGAAAACATTTGTATAATTGTAAAGAATTAAAAAAGATCCTTTACTGGAGAAGCTTGGGCAGGTTGGTGTTACGAGCCCCGATGAGCTGCATGTGGGGGACGGGTTCTGCCTCGGTCCCGGGGCTGAAAGCGAGTGGTGCTGTGCACATGGCCTGGGAGGACCGGATCCTGCTGGTCCACCATGGCAGGGTGCTGAGCAAGCCCTGCACGGCCTGAGCCCCAGCTTTCGAATTGGGCATCCGATGCCCGCTGCAGTTACTGCCTTTTCCTGGATCGCGTTGTGTCTATTGTTCCCCTTGCTCTTGCAGAAGCGTCTCACCATGGAAGAATGCATCATGCTCCCCAGCCAAAAAAAACCCCCCACCTCAGAGCTGCCAGTGAATAAAAAGCCCCATCTTCAGGGCTTTATTTAGTTTTTGGTGTGAAGCCATGTTATTGCCGTGTTTGTCTTCGAGGATGGCCGCAACTTTTGCCCAACGTTGCTTGTTTGCTCTCCCGTCCCCTCCTCCCACTGCTGGCAACGCTGACAAATCTCACATCTCATCAAGGGTGTTTTTTAAACCCTTGGAAAAATCTCAACATATTTATTAAGTACATATTTCGGCAAATTAGTTTTAAAGGAAATTTCAAAATTAGCTTTTTATCTCATTTCTATAAGTTTCAGCCCATTCACTCAGAATTAATGCGTTGCTTAATGGGTATTTTGGATGCTTTGATTCACCAGAAGTTCCCGTTCTGGTCTGACCTCCAGGAGCTGTGGTTGCTTTGGACCTGATAGTGAACTGGGAAGTCTGTTACACTTTTAGCTCTGTATATCTCTTTGCCATCTCATAACCTGTGCTCATGGTGTTGGAATTGTTTTCCTTCAATGGTCAAATGGTGTAAAAAATGATTTAAAAAAGGTGATAATTCTGATTGAAAAAATATTACTTTAACATCTACTAGTCAAATCAACAAGAGTGCTCTGGTTTGCTTCCAGCAGAGAGACATGAACGCCGAGTTGATATTTTTAAAGCTTTATGTGCAAGACATCAGGCAGTGTTGCCAAACTCTGATTTGAATTTATACATCCTGGCTCGGTCTGTTTGTTTAAAAAAACCCGCCACCACCAGCATAACAAATTCAGCATCTTTTCCTTATTGCAAATTTTTTAGCATCAGATGTCATGATCTGTACAGTGTAGTTATTGTCTCTTTATCTGATCCAGTGACTAACTCAACATTATTGTTTCAACGATATTATTTCAGGCCAGGTAAAGCACTCGGGTTACCTTTGCGGATGACACAAAACATTGTATGTCTTTTAATGAGTCATAGCTCCGTAGTGCGTGCAAATAAATAACAGGAATGGTGAAAAATAACCTGGATAATTTATTTTTAGCAGTCTCACGTGATGCTGGTGACACACGAGACAGCAGCCGAAGCCCGGGGGGAGGCAGGGTGGTGTGTGCTGGCGGATGGGAGCCACGGATGCTCTGAATCCAGCCAGGGCCGTGGTGGTGCCCGTTGCCGGTGTTGGCAGCACAGCCCCACCTGGGTAAATCATGCTGTAGGAGCAGCTCTGACTTTTTCTCTCTAAAAATAAATAACTGTGAAGGAAACAATGCCCCGCTCTTTGGCGAGGCGGCTGCAAGCGAGTGGCCGCTCGCATTCGCACGTGAGTGACTCGGTGTTGTCCTCGGCGTGCTGTGTGCTTGGAGCCGGCTGTTGCGTCCTACCCCGCGCGCCGCCGGTAAACAGGGCTGGGGTTCGCATCCTGCCCCGCATTGCCCTCCCTCGGGTGGAGTCTGGGCCATGGCTGTAGCTGCGGAGAGCTAATATCGGTGTCAACGCGGGAAGAGTTTTCTAATGACTTGGGGAAATGAGGGAGGGGGGGGTTCAGTCCCCTCCTGCTCCCTGTGTGCAGAGGTGCCCCTAATCATGGGCGCCCGGGGGTGGGAGGCGTGGGTGGGCAAAGGGGAGGACGCGCCGCTGCGGGATGCGGAGCCCTGCAGAGCACCACGCAGGCAGCCGAAATGTGTGCAAACACAATAAAGCCTGGAGCTCCCTTCCTGTCCCAGAGACTCATAAATTATGAAAATGACACCTGCCTGAGGCCACGTACTTACTGTTTTATTAACGTTAGGATGAGAGCAAGAGGTGGTGATGGCGATGGGAGGGGAGAGCCTTCCTGGTCTTTTCCTCTGACCTCCATCCCTGTCCCGGGTGGTCTGTCCGTGCTCACCCCATCGGTGTGGCTGTGGTGTTCGAGCAGACCCCATCTCTAACTGCTCGGTGTACAAAAAGCACGGGCTCTGCTCCTAGAAATGAGAAGCACGACAGCAGGGATTGGGTCTGAAATGTCGAGGGGGGCTCTGTGTCTGTCAGCAAAAATCCCTCTATGTGGTGGGTACCACTGACTGTGGGTTTGGTTTTTTTTTTTAATCTCTATCCAAATTTTCACACTAAGGGCTGAGCTTTAGCCCTGTGGAAGAAGCAGCCTGGCATCAATGCAAGTCTCCCTGGCATATTTTAGAGGCGGAGGGAAGGAGAGAATTGCTCCTACAAGTGGACAGAGTAGGGCATTCTCCTCACCGAGGAGCTAGCTCTTCCCCACTGCAGGTGAATTGCGGGATATTTAAACGATGTGCACTCTGATGAGCCAGGCCGTGGGGCGGAACAACCCCAGCATCACCCTGAGTTCCTTGGCCGGAATAAATCGGCAGGGCCGGAGAGCATCCTGGCGAGGGGCCGCGTGCCTTTGGGGCTCCCGGCGGCAGTGGGGCTCCCCTCTCTCCGGCTGTTGGTGCAGGAGCTCCCTGCCGTGCTGGGGGCTCGGGGGTGCCTCTTAGCCCGGGAAGCGCTGCCCAGGCCAC
>NW_008796044.1:18356402-18362180 GCF_000699145.1 Aptenodytes forsteri
GTGGAAGGGGCCATCCGCTCAGTTCATATCACAACCATCAATGGTGCGTATTGGGGTCTGTGTTCAGGTGAGGGGTGACTGCGCCCATGTGCCGGTGTCCCCTGTCCCCAAAAAAACCTTTTTTTGTGTTTTTTTTTTTTAAAAACCCACACCAGCCATTTATATATTTAACAATATATATTTATATATATATATAATTTCTAGATCAGTACATTCATCAGTACTTGTTTTTCTTCACAAACAGAAGAACTCTTACAATAGTAGACTTTCTAAAATAAATACTATTAAAATAGAGCTTCAAAATAAATATTCTATACAAAGAAAACCTTCTGTGGTAACTTTTCAGGGTGTATACATGGTGGGGTGGTAACAGGAGAAGGGGGAAACCTTTATCAGCGTGTCTGAGCGTGGGAGGGAAGGAGGAATACCCAGTGCTGCGAAAGGGTGAGGACTCATCCGGGTGAGAAAGCCGCTGCCCAGGGAGCAATCGCGTGAATTTAGTAGCTACTCCTCGTACCCGGTGGGCGCTGGGACAGAGGGTGCGGTGAGGGTTTATTCGGCTGTTGAAGCCACTCTGCTGACGGTGAGCTCCAGCTGGGGACACGGCATGGCACTGCCAGCGCGCTGTAAATTCACTCCTTCTTGCTCTCTGGGCCTTTGCTTCTGTGTGTGGGCAGAGGACAAAACCCGGCAATGAACCTGCTACAGCAATTAGCATTTCAGGGTGGTAAAGCTTAAGCGCCCTGCCATCCTCCTCCTCCTCCGGAGCTGCTCTGCGGTGGCACAGCGCTGGTCCCCGGGGAACCTGCCCTCACCTCCCCTCTTGCCTTCGTGGTCCCACCCCACCGCGCCGACACGGCCGGAGAGCACATGTCACGCCCGAGGTTTGTGCTAATTAGCAGCCGTTCGTCAGTTTGCAAGGGGGGACACGACCTGCAGGGAGGATGGCCAGTGCTGCTGCCTCCATGCCCTCGCCGGGGCTGAGGTTACGCGGCACCGTGCCCGTGCCCACGATACGTCTGAGGGGTGGCAGGAGACCCAAGTACCTTAAAAGGGGATGGGGGAATGGAGGCGTTGGGATGGGGGAAGAGAAGGGAGTAAAGACATTACTGGCTGGAGACGTACCCTCCGCCGGCCCCGCGGCGCAGCGCCGCGGGCAGAGCCCCCGCTTCGGCTGACCCCAAACCTTTCCGAGCGCTACGCAAAGAGCTCAGCGACTTTCTTGCCGTGCCTTGGGCCCGGAGCTGATGGGACAGAGTCCGACCGCTGCGCCGGGAGGCCGAGGAGAAAGAGGGAGGGTCGCTCTGCTACATTTACCACTGCTCTAACACATCCACTAACACTTTACAGTCTTCCAGCATGGGACCGGCTTACACCATCGCAGGATTTATATATTAAAAGAAACCAACAGAGAAATAGTTTACAACTATGTACAATGAAAGGAAATCCATACGGGATTGCTGGGTGTATATACATGAGTGTAGATTGGCACAGTGGCGACCACTCCAGCGTTGTATTTTCTTGCAAGGACCATGCATCTAAACCACGGGCTTTGCTATTGCAGATTTTCAGCACAGATCCCCCAGGAACAGCCAAAGACGGAGGGTCAAAAAGGCAAAACAACCATAGGTGGAGGCCATTTGGATACGTATGGTCCCAGTAGAGGAGGGCAGCAGGTAAATACCTCTCCTGCTGCATTTTCTAGCCTGTTTGTTTCTTAGGAAAAAGATTTCTCTTATTAAATACAATACCTTATACATTCAACCAACAGTTCAGCTAGTTTGGGGTTGGTTTTCCTTTTACCCTTTCCCCTCTCATTTGTGCAAGATAATATATACAGCTCTGGATCCCACCTGCTTCCTTCTTTCTGGTGTCCCCATACGGTCAGCACGAGGATAAACTATAGGAATTGGTATCTGGTGACAGACGTAGTATCCCTTTTCCTATGATTTATCATATGCAACCTAGCAAATGTTATAAATATAGAAAGTTGTGGGTTTTTTTAAATTCCCCATTGAATAAATATCTACAATTAAGCTTAACTAAACCCCAAGTCATCCAGGTTAAATGAATTCTTAAAACAAAACACACCAGAACTCCCATCAGTATGCTCCTGCCAACCCCTACGCAGCAACTGTATTGCAACCAAGCAAATGGGATTCCTGGAAATGCTACATGAGCTCTGCCTATTGCTTATCTAATTAGAGATGACATTTCACTGTCACTGCTGTGCATTTACTGAGGAAATTTCCTCTAATTAAAAAAAAAGAAAAAAAAAAAAGAGCCTAGATCAGTTTTCTGCATGCAACAAGTACCTACCTACTTATTACAGTGTTGCATGTTTGGACAAAGATTTTTATTTAGCACCTTGTAGTTGTCAAGAGGAAGGGGTTACTGCATCTTAAGGGAACGCAGAACCGGCCCTAGGATGAGTGCACGGCCAAAGCCGATGATATTCACTTACTGAAAACCATGGGCAAATTTCTTAAATACGCTCTCTTCCCTCCCCTGGCTTTCCCTAATATTTGTTAACACTAAAATAAACATTAAAAGCATTCTCTACATTTAAAAAGACACACTTTTGTACAGAGGAGGCAAAAGTCGACCAGCAGCAATAGAGATGGGGGAATGGGCTGTACTTCAAGCAAAGGCCATTCATCCCCAAGACAAAAAAAAATTAAAAATCTTAATATTTACCGAGCAAAGAAGAGCTTGTTCCAGGAGAGGAGATACTGGATCGATATCCCTATAAAATACACCTATGTGTATCCTCCACTTAGGTTTTTGTGACTTCTTAACAGAGCCTTAGAGGTTTAGAGAAACAAACACCGAACGTCTTAACTTTGTGGCGTAAGTTAAGATCCCCTTTGCTCCAGCACTGGGGGAGCAAGCATGCGCGCTGGGGAAACGGGATTCGGCTAACATCCTTCTGGAGCGGGTTTGTACTGTTGATGTAAAATTAATATTCCACTGGACGAAACCTGATGCTACAGATCAGCTTACAGGCAGAACAACACGATGTTTATACAACTGCCTGAACACATCCTGCCGCTATTCTTCCTGGGCAGGGAGCAACCCTGCTACCATCTTGCTTTTAAAAAGAGGGTCCAAATCAATGTGGCCAGGTGGGTTCAAAGAACTAAATGTTAAGAGACCCTTAAACAAATGAACTGTATCTTTACTTCTGGCTCAAAATCTTTGAGAGACACAGAAAGCTTTTGAGAAACACGTACTTTGTGTGCGACTGGCCCTTCTAAGCGGTGTGCAGGTGGGGAAGGAGGCAGTTAACCCGCCGCCTTCAACAGGCTGCTGGTAGCAAATCAGAGTTTGGAAGGAAAGCGAAAAGAAGCCGCCCACCCTGAATACGACGAATGCAATGCAGCTTTCTGCAGCTGGGAATGGGTATTGCTTGTGCGGCCGTGCCTGCCAAGCGAGCAGTTAATGGTTCTTGTGGTATGCAGGCATGGTGAGCAGCCGTCCGTCTGTCCGAACCAGGAGTATTTAAGCAGCTGTACTTCATGATATACATAGGTTTTCAGCCTTCACTCTGCATTATTAAGATTCCTCCTTTGGCCCCATCTATTTAAATTCTGATCAGTTCCAAAACCCTGAATAACCCAAAGTGCTTCAGTTTGTGGAAATAGTTGCTTCTGCTTTCTCCGAAGGCAAAAGGCTAACGTTATCCTCAGAACACAGGTTATTAAAAAGATTCAACGCCACCCCCTTCCGTGGAGCGTCCTCCCACTCCCCGCCCTCCCGAACTATCAAAAGGGCTTTTCTGGCCTGCTTCCTTTGCTCTCCGGCAATGCCTTGCAAATGACACTGTTTGTGTTTTTGCATCTGCATCCGGGCCGGCTCACTTGGTCGTAGCATCTCTGGGACAGCTTGACGCAGCCGGTGGCTGGCAGGTAGCAGAGCAAGCAAGGGAGCACCAGGGAGAGGGCGCTCATGAAGGACCAGCGGGCACAGCAGTTTGAGTGGGAGCAGGAGCAGGGGTGGTCAGCACACGTGCCCTCGTCATCCTCGTTGGTGCAGTGGTAGAAGATGCCCTTGACGAGACACATGCAGGTGGAGTAGTTGACCAGGTTCTGTGCCGAGCAGAGGCACTCTTGGTTGCACACCCAGCACGAAGGCAGAGTCCGGGGCAGCGCGCACTCCTTACACTTGCATTTCCCACAGGCTTCACACAGTAGAAAGTGCTTGTCCAGTTCCTGAGACACAGGTCCCTTCAGGTCCAGGGGTTTGCAGTTAATCACCTTGGGCTGAATGCGAACCGCTCTGGGGGAGGACTGCTCCGCCACGGGCGCCGGGGCCATGTGGTCCAAGAGCCTTTGGTCTGAAGATGTGCTGCTGCTGCTGCTGATGGAGCTGGGGCGCCCACTGAAGGAAATCCAGGGGTGGGTCACATCCTGCTCACAGCGCTGCAGGTGCTGGTTGGTCAAGACCAGTTCATGGGGGCCTCGGGGACGCTTCTGGGCTGCCAGCTGGGAAGCGGTGGGATTGTCGGTGTAATCGTTCTCTATGTGAGTCGTCTTCATTTGGTCAATCGGCAGGATGGTGAGCGGATGCTGCAGCCGCCCATAGGGGATCCGACTGTCCAGCAAGGGCTGGACCATCACAGAGTTGGGGACAACGGTGATGTTGTGGGGAATCCGGGGCTCCATTGATAAAGCAGTCTGATTACTGGTGAAAAATCTGTTCTTAAGTATCCTGGGGGAAGGAAAGGAGAAAGAAAAGGGGCGGGGGAGAGAAAGAGCGCATCGTTATTGAGTTACCCTGCAACCCCAGCCCGAACAGGGCTCTTTACTGAGGCTGGTTATTATGCAGAAGGTCTTATAACGCAAACTTGTGTCCAAGGGAGTCAGAGCACTTGCCCAGGTATGAAGTCCATCACTCTACCTTTGCTGCTGTGTTCCTCTCCCTAACCTTGGCCATACATAGCTCCTCTGGTTCTGGGAGGGCTACAATTACTGCAGGCTCCTGAAGTGCCCGTTCATCATTTTTACTGAGGGAAAGCACATCTGTAAGGTTACTGGTGTATATTCACATGTACTTTTGTCAGCAAACTGCCTGAAATGACTTATCTAAGGTTTGGGGGTTTTCCCCAGTTGACCCCGATCCGTAAAAAACCTGATGCAAAATTGTGGCTAGCAGGAGCGTTGGCCTGGTACAAAGATGCTTCGGAGCGTGGGGCTGAGCACTTGTCCTTGCTAACCTAGAATCTGCCTGTGGGAGGGTGGCTTGGCTTCGGCGAGGAAGTGTCCCGTCTCCATCGGGAGCTGCTGGTTTCAAAGGCTGCTTTCAGCCCTCCTGCGGGAGGTGGAAGTTCTTGCTCAGCAGCTTGTCTGGTTGCAAACCAGCGTGAGAGCGGACGGGTACAGCTCACGGGGAGAGCACACACATGGGTCAGACCTGATATGTCACCTCGCGCAGGTAATTAGGCGCTCGTCTTCAAAACACTAAGTGGACTAATATTTAGTTTAAGTGCTGTTTACTAGCTAAACTAGCTAAGCCGTCTATTGCCGCAGTTTCTAATTTCATTGAAAGAGTACAATTTATCCTGGAGTCGATCCAAAGATTCAGCAGTGGCGTAGGACAAGAAACCACAGGAAGTAACTAAACTTAAATCAAAGAACGGAAACGACTTGGTTCAAATTTAGAAAGTGCACATTGTTTTCTAGTAGATGTGCCATTTCCTCACGGGGTGACCTTTATTCATAAATAATATAATGTTGGAGATCAGTTTAAAGAAGTGGTGAGTAAAGCTTCAGAGGAAGC
>NW_008796044.1:18362305-18371923 GCF_000699145.1 Aptenodytes forsteri
GGGGAGGGAGGGAAAGCTTCTGGTATCAAGAAAAAGGAAATAGTGAACAGCTTAAGGCATTGCCAGTTATTTGCGTTCAGACAAACAAATTAACCTTTTCCAACAGCATGAAAGATTGAATATTACAGCGGTCTGAAAAAAAGTCAGGAAAAAACCGCATCCAACTACAACCAAGCCACACGCGAGAAGTGTGCGTGCGAGAGTAAATGTATGCACTTCTCCTGCAAGAGCATATCCCCCCCCTTAATTTAACACAACGCTACAAAAATTGGAGCATGAACTAATTATGCATTTTTGGAAGGAGGAAGGGAAGTGCATTTTTGCCCACTGAAAAATGTTACTAGAGTCCACTATTATATTTGTAAATTGTTGCTTTGATAGATCACTTGGCATTTGAGGGGTTGAAAATCTGCCAGTTCTTCTGAGATCAATAGGAGAGAGGGCCGACGCCGGACGGAGGCCAGAGCAGCAACGCGTGGTCAGTACAGCACATGCCGCCTCTGTGCGCTGGCACCGCGTCCTGCCTGCCAGGCTCTTTGTCTGCTGCACAAGACGAGCAGGAAGAAGTGCTTTATCTAGCAGTAATGATGATTATTGCAATGCAGTCCTTATGCTGTTACTCTTCACTAGTTAAAATTCTCTGCTGGGTCTTAGCCATTCATGCAAAATTTTTTTTTCATTATTCATAGCTCATTGACATCCTGACTCAAGAAACAAGAGGGTTTTTAAAGCATCTATTCCTATTTACTGTATTTAACAAATAAAAAGAAGCAATGATTCTGACAACTATGGGGCATGCAGAGGGAAAAAAATTCGATTTTCTTTTGTACATCAGAATCCAGTGTCATGATATAAAAAGCACTTGCTGCAAGCCAGAGTTTAGCAAAATAGTCAGTTCTGTATCTGCTAGGTGTTGTGTTTGCAGGAAGACCTGGATTTCACAGGTTTTTTGTTTTTTTAAGGAGAGAGATGCAGCTGTTTTGGCTGGCAAGAGTAAGTGTAGCAGAGCTGATATTAGATGGAAGGTAGCTGGAGGAAATGGTGGCACGCCGAGCCATGTTACAAGCCTATCTGTCTGGTCCTTCGTATCACTGGCAGCACTGCCTTCATCGCCTCTCCATAATTTTTAAATAAGCTCTAGCACAGGGCTCTGTATTCTGGCCTGAACTCAGTCCCGCTTGTTATCAAGTCTCTGGAGCTTGGTCCATTCACAGTAGGTTCAGACTGGCTCTGTGGATCATTATTTTAAGGTGCACTCTGTGCCAGCCCGTGTGTTGAGGAGAGCTGTTTAGCCCTTAGGCAGCATCCGCCGCCTCTGTCAATGCAGTGAGGCTGATCTGATGCTGATTTTCCCCGATACGGAGCTCTGAGCCAGGGTGACACATTGAGGGTGTTCTGCATCGCTGGTGGCACCGCACGGGGAGCCCCTCGCCCCGGCGCTGGAGAGCAGCAAGCAGGAGGGCAGCACCCCAGGGGGCAGGAGCTGTACACAGGAGTTGGCGTTTAGGCTTTATATTAACTCTGTAGTTGCAGTCTGCAATGGTCCAGAACTAGCGATGACATCACACGGAAGCTATGTCATCAGATTAATTTGGAGAAGGATTATAGCCACAGGCACTCTTAAAACACCCAAACCCCTGGTACGCAGACATGGCCATATGCAGGCAGACATTAAAAGGTGGCTTAACCGAGATAACGCCAATCAGGATTTCAGAGTTAATTATCACAGAAAGGAGATGAACCCTGGACTAAACACCACACTTTGGGGGAGTTAATGTTGAAAATTATTCATCATCTATTTTCATTATAATACTGTTTCAAATTGTCTAGCAGGCAAACTACTGCAGAGGGGAATGGAAGCCCTGGCATGGCGAACTCAAAGACCCTGCAGATATTTGGGCACAAGATCTACTTGGATAAAACCTCTGGAGTGAAGACAGACAAATAAGACCCAGGTCTCCTAATTCCCAGATCCCTGCTCCGGACACAACGTCTCTCTTGCTGAAGATGACCTTTAAAACACCATAGATACACACCCCACCAGTTTTTGGTGCTAGTGCTACACATGGTCCTTCAACTTCTGCCCTGCCTTCTCATTCCTGAGCAGAGTTAACTGCTCTCACCTTTTGAGCTACACTTAAGCTACATAAATTTCTCATATTTATGGAATTTTCCAAGGACTGTGACTACATTGCTGCTGATGGTCTTGTTGACAGAAATTTCAGCAGTGAAGTAAGATTGCTGGTGGCAGATCCAGGTCAAACATCTCGAGTGCTGAACTAGAGAATGAGCTGGGTGGCGTTTGTTCTGCAAGGAGGTTCTCCTCCGTTGGGATCTGCCGAGATGACAACAATGACAATATTTTACAGTGTGGTTGCTTCAGTTTTTGTGTCTGTGTGCTTCCACTGGCATGTGCCTTGAGCACATCTTTCCCTGAGCTGTTTCTGCTTTAAGCTTTATGTCTGCATCCCATGAAAAGAAAGACTCCAGCAAAAGGTACTAGGTAGCTGTGTAGGTACACAGCACTCCATCTCTCATGGTAGAGAGGAGGAATGCAGGGAAGTTCTCAGGTCAAGGACTTGTGCTGGATCAGAAGCAAGTCAAGAAGCCAGACTGCTCCCGTGAAGTCTTGCAGGCTGAGGCGACTTCCCTGGAAGACCCCCAAAGGCATCAGAACTTGACCTTTTTTGGCTGCTGTGTTCCCCAGAGGGAGATATGCAGCTGCAACCAGTCTGAAACTGTTCCAGGATGACGGGAACAATACAAGCAAGTCATCCTTTGAAATGCAGTCGGTTTGCAGGCAGATCTAAGGATACCAGATACTCCTGTAAACAATCCCGAGGTAAGATGTCCGCTCAGCAGCAGGAAAGCTCATTCCCACTGCAGAGCCAGGACACCATGCCCTTCTTCACCTCCCCTTCTGTCACCCCACCAGGAACCCATCATGCACGAGGGGTGCTTGTCAGCAAGGACGACATTGCAGCAACGTTGGTATCTTAGAAACTGCAGCTTCTGTTCCAGCCACATCTCCCATCAAAATTAGTGTTTGGGGTGACCTGACAGAACTTGAGACCTTGAAAAAGGACAAGAGCTGAAGGGGTGTAACCTTGGGGCTCTTGCATTGGCTCCGAAGGCCTGTGCAGGTGAGCAAGGTGGGGTTCAGAGCGGTCAACTGCATCTTGTAGTTGCTGGTGTTGGCTCGGATGTTGAAGTGACCTAATTCAGCGTACGGCACATGGAACTGGCCGCTGTGTCTGAAGCGGCCCTGGGTAGAAGTGGTGACAAAAGTGAGCCACTTTGGTTGGGAGGGAAGGCAAGAAAGAATAGGCTGAGCTGTCCATCTCCCCTTTCCCCCCTCCCTTTAACGAGAGTGCCTGAAGCTCCTGTGGCAGCCGCCCTGGCTAACCAAGAAGGGGACGGTTACTAGAGGTGAGCTGCAAATGTCAAGCCCCCTGAGAAAGAACATTTCTGCTCATAGGGCTCAGCTGCCGCGGTAAGAAAGGACTGAAGTTTGTGATGCCGGTGTTGTGAACAGATCTTCTCTTTCTGGCAATGGCAGTTGGGTACCGCTTGCAGATACTGAATTAATTGCTCAGACTGGACAGATTTAATATAACAATATGTGTCATTTAAAGAAAATTGTAGATTAAAAAAAATAGAAGAAGAGATAATAATAACGCAGAATAGGAGATTTAAGATACTTAAGCACCGTAACTTTGCAAAAGCTACAAAACTTTATGTAGTGCCTTTGTTGTCCACTGCACCAATTCAGCCTGACTGTAAATTGCATTTTAATTGAGAAAAAATGCCATACAGATACTTGTAAACAAAATTAGTTAATCTTTGATCATCAGTAATTACAGACATATTATAGCATTAATGTAGGCACAAATTCACTGGTTGCAATTGCACAGGCAATTTTCTGAAAGTAGATAACAGGAAGAAAAATTCATGAGTATGTTCTTACATTGGGATTTATTCATTCTTTAGAGGTTGGTGAAACAATGAAGTTCTTTTCAAAGCAGAAATGTCAACAAACTCCCATGTAGAGAAAATTTCTCTTCCCCCATGCCATCCAGGGACTGTATGGTTGCTCACCACATACAATTTTCAAGTCAAAATATACTTCCTTCCAAGGGAGTAAAATTGGATTCAAAAGACAAGTTCATAGATGTGCTGCAGTGCTTGTTGCATCTCTTCATCAAGATACTGCCAATTTAAAATTACTATTGTACTAGATAATTACAAGTCCTAAAGTTGTAGGAAACCAACTGTTATTTTAAAGTGTTTTGGTATTATTTCAGACTCAAAAGTTTTGTAAGATTCTTTAGTCATATGAAGTGAAAACAAAAGTGATCTTATGTTTTAAGAGGATTTTGGACTTGCCTACATAATTTTATAGAAAGCTACATCCTTGTAGGCAATTCCATGAGAAAGTCATATTAACCCCCAGGAAAGCTCATTCTCATTAATGTCTTCAGAACAATTTTTGAAGCAATAAGGTTTAGTATCTTTATTTTCCAAGTGGAGTTGGATAACTTGTCTTCCAGTTACTGAAAAACAAAATGGATCTTGACTTAAATACCTAATGAGTGCAGGCGTATATAATGTTTATAACTGTCTCACTTACCTATTAGTTAAAAATTTTAGTAAGTTCTTTCTCACATGTTTAACAATATTCTAGATGTATGCGGTAACAAAAGAATAATGAGAATAAGGGACTTAGAGTCCAGAATTGGGTCCTGCGTGGAAGCAATCCTGCAAATCCTGGCCCTGGGAAGCGCTGGTGTGACTCTGACACATCCCCAGTGCCCACAGTCCTGGTGAAGTCAACAGAAAAATGGGAAAACGTGCTCCCACGACCCACCTCCTTTCCACCCAGCACCAGGCACAAGGTGCCACAGTTTTGCCCAACCCATTTCTGAAAGATGCAGAAAATTTCAACATGCAGATGCTGATGTGCAAACGTCTGAACTCAGTCTTGAATGTCGTAGGAAAGAAAAGCCCCAAACACGGTGCCTGGAGCGTGTTTGCTAATAGAGAGACCACCAGCGTGATCAGAGAAGTAATGAAGCCACCGTCAACTCTTTCTAGCCTTTGTAAGCTGCAAGTACCAGATCAGGGGTCGCTTTACCTCCTTCTAATTAATTACTCCTTAATTACACCTCATGAGCAGCCTGTGCCTTCCGTTGTGTCCAAACAGCACCAGTGTCAGGGAAGAGCTGTTTGCCTCAGCAAACCAAGCCTTCTCCTGGGATTGCCGCACTGGATTGTCCCGCCTGTGTTCTGTAACGTCGCTGGTGCCCCCTCTCTTGAGCCTGGACCTGCGCCCTGTAACGTCAGGGAGCTGCTGAACACGCAGTCGGTGCGGTGCTGCCCGTGGCGGCGGTGGCTGGCTCCGAGACATCTATAATGGTACTAGGTGGGATGGAGAGTAATGGTATGGAACAAGCCGCCTTCTGCCTTCTTACCGTAAGCGGAGTAAAGCAAACTTGAGGTTTCAATAAGAATTGTCGATCACAGGTTTCCAAGAATTTTCCAAGTATTGAAGCATCACAAGCTTTTGTGAAGAAGGGATAGAAAAATTACCACAGAGAGATGAAAGGCCAAGCCCTGACTGGTGCCCGTGGGAGCCGTGCACCGGGGCTGTGGTAAGGCCTGCACTACTCGCCTGGAGTTGTGCTGTGGGTCAGTGATGGTGAGGGGAGAGACCAGAGACCTCTGAATCTTGTCACCTAACAGCTGGATCACACCTCCTCTTGGTTACTATGATACTAGACCTGTTATTATCCGTGCAAAAGCTGAATTACAGTCTCTGAAAGAGATGTGACAGTCACCTCATTAAGATTAACAGACGGGTAGTAATAGTTGCCGTAAGTGTACTGCAGAAATTTGCTTATTTTCTTTGCTATATGGAACACACGAATTTCTGGAACAATAGGGCAACAGGAAGAAAACAAAAAAAGCAATAGAATCTTTACAGATAAGTCTGAATACAAAGAAATTATCATAATTGAAAACAATATACTTTGAAGTAGGATACTGTCAAGGGCAGGCATCTATTTCAAGGCCTGTGCAAGTCAACACCATTCAGAATCGATGGTAACCAGTGCAAAATTCCTCTGATTTATCACTGCTTTTAGAACAACCATGACTATTCTCTCTCCTGTGGTGGTTTGGTTACACAGTCTAGAAAACCTGTCTAGAAAGCGTTGACCACAGCTGCATCCCGCGCTTTGGGGATGTGCGCAAACCCTGCCTTGCCGGCTCCGGCACGGCGCTGGAGGCCAGGACGCACCAGCAATTTACAGCTCCTCCCTACAGCCATTTGGAAAAGAGGGAAATACCCAGGACATGCGTTGAAAACGCAGCCAGGGTATCTGGTATAAGAGCTATCCTTGCGACCCCAAAGTACTTGCAAAGGGAAGATCTACCGGGCTTCATAGAGTATGTGCACCAAGAGGGGCAGCTGGGGCAGGCGTGGCAGAGCAGGGACCTGGGGAGGAACCTGGGCCCAGGCGGGGTGCTGCTGGCCGGGGCTCGCTTCCACCAGAGCGAACGAGAGGGATCAATAAAGGACTCGCTTCCCCGAGTCCCAGTGGAGGAGGAGCTGATGGTAAGGCAACAAATTCTGCCATTGCCTTTGTTTGGAATTAAGGACGTCCTCTTGTCCGGACCTCCCAGCAGTGACAAGGGACACGCTGCTACTGATGGAAGTCAAAAGGTTCAATAAAAGCTTTTAACGAGGGAAGACTACACTTGAAGTTAAAGGAGGCCTTTCAGTAAGCACGTGTTTTTAATGTGTGATTAAGAATAATATATAATGTTGGAGTTCATTAAGACTGAGTTAGGCTGTCTGAATTTTGAGTCAAGCTGTAAATGCTTTAAAAAAGGAAAAAAGTGTGTATTTTTCCATAAAGTGTGTATTAATATTAACAAAATATTGATATGAATTCTTTTTGTTCCCCTCCTTAGCAGCCTTATCTAGCTAAGGACAGCTAGAATTTTCTCTACGAGTAATAAGGAAAAAAATTAGAAAGCTTATTAGGGAAACCTGCCATTTTTAAAACGAGACACTAAATTCTTGCCAGAGCATGGAAATTCAGAAGCTGGGAAATGAGACCTGTAGACTTCCAAGAAGCTGTCTCTGTCCAGCTGAAGTCTGTTCCTATGGTGCGAGTGAATAAAGCACATTTTGGACCACTAACGTTCAGATCTCTAGGGACTTAAATTTCTTAGTCAAGGCTTTTTATTGGAAAAGAACATTTATTTTAAGGCCAGAAAACTAAGCTCAGATATGATCTATTATGCTAATGGTACTAAATGATAGCCATGTTAGAAGGATTTTATATTTTCTTAAGGAAATAGGTTGTATTGCATTTAAAAAGAATAAAAAACAAACAATACTTGTGCAACTGTTTGCCTATAAAAAGGCAGTTTTACGTACTGGGCTGAATTTGGAAAATTGTATAGCAGTATGATCAATGAATATTTTGCTTTTACGGTTAATATTTGGAAAACTATCAGAACTGCGAATTAATTATTGCTGTAGTGTTGCAAGGGTTGTGAATTTTATTTCACTGAAGTCTGATAACAGGATTTATTTTTTTGGGGGGGGGGGGGGGGAGGGGATTGCTTTTCGAGATGTTGCATTTCCCAGTATGATTTGGGAATTAGTCATGATTCCATGAAAACAGCTTTTGTTTTGCTGTTTCAGAAGGAGAACAAATAATTTCTCCCCTGCACATACCTCATGGAGAATTTCAAAAGGACTGCAGTATTCAGAAATAGCCCTTTTAATTTTATAATACCAATATAGAGTCCCTTCTAGCAACAGAAAACACAGTAGCCCATGGAAAATGGCACATTTATCAACGAGACATCCCCAGTGGGGTTCCAATAACTGGGAACAACCCCTCCTCCTGCTATCATTCATTTTTATATGGAGGAGGGGGAAGCTAGTCATCAGGATCATTGTGATTCAGTGCACAAATTGTAGCTTTATTCTTTAACCCAAAATAAAGAGAGAGGGGGGAAGCCTTAATATTGGGAAAGCTGGGTTTCTCTTTACCTAATTAAACAGCAATTCCTGAGCTGATTTTTGACACACTGTACCCTTAGCATGGCATGGAAGAAAGGCAGCAGCTGAAGAAGTTTTAAAGAATCTAGAACGTGCCTTTTCTACTCTGGGTAATTCAGGGATGCTTTTCCTTTTCTCTTTCTTTCTCTCCTTCACCCTTGAAAGAAAAACTTGGGGCTATAAAAGATTTAAGTCAAGAAATCGGACCCTTGGTCACTCGAGGAAAAAGAGTGAAGCCTTTTCCTCCTGTGGTTAATGCTGATATCCATTTGCACTGCCATTTCCAAGGTCTGCATTTCCAGTCCTGCTTTCCTCTAAGACCTTTGTGCCTTTTATATGCCCCTTTCTGTTTTTTCCATTCCCCTTCTGATAATGAATTTTCAGAACATGTCGTCTCTAGGCTTGTCTTTCTCCTGTGACGCCAGGACTGGTACCAGAAAATAAAATCCTGGCTTATCTCTGCTACGCAGTTGGTAGAGAAGAGCAACCAAGACAGGTTTTTCCTCCGTGTGTAATATATTTCATACACCTTTATGAAATGATTCTAGATACACATTTTTATTACTTATCTAGCCTTTAAAATATATAATCCATCCAGATTTAAAACTGAAGCAACCAAGTGTACAGCAAGGCAGGGAACAGAACAGTGATGGAATAAGGCACCGAGGCCAAAAAAAAAAAAAAAGAAAAAAAGGCAGTTGCATGAAATAAAATGCTAAAGAGCAAAGGTCGTGCAGGAAAGATCTGACACACCAGTAGCTGATCTCTGAAGTGTCCTATTATGGAGACAGCTCAGAACTACTTGACACTAACGAGACATAGGGCTTTGGGAAAGAGAGGAAATGCGTATAATCAGTTTTCATATTCCAAAGCCCAATTCTTATTTGTCAGCCCAGGTGAGCATATATTTACGCTCCTTTTTTGGGGAAGGAAGAAGGGATGAAGGAGAGGACATCCCATCAACAGAAAGAGGAGCCTTTTTCTGCTATACAAGCCCTGCAAATAAACCCGACGCAAGTATGGTGAAACCTGCCTGCCATATACGTACACCAAATGCAGATGTTGATGAAAGAACACAAAAAAAGAGGTATAAATAAAAAGCACAGGCACACAAATGCAAATTCTGCAAGAAACAGGGTATTTCTTCAGAATGCAAAGTCTCCCTCAGGTTGGGAAGCACCAGGCAGCTATCCACTGTATAGAATTATAGATAATTGCTGTTAGAAAAGTCACAGTCAGAAACACGCTTATGATCAGTGATCTTTAAGGGACTAGACAAATACATCTAGAAAGAGCACAAGATTTTCCCTCGGGGAGCAGGCTTTATTTTTTCCTACTTAAAAATATTTAACGTTTGCTGGCAAACACAGATCTCGTACTTACTTTAAATAATTCAGCTAAGACCATCTCTCCATAGGCGAGTTAATCCTAAATCCGAGACGGACGAGGGGGGCCGGACCTGGGAAAACCCTGGCAGGAGCCGCTGGAGCTGCGGGAAGCGACCTGCGAGCGCGGCGCTGTCAGCGGCGGCCGCGATG
>NW_008796044.1:18372779-18389685 GCF_000699145.1 Aptenodytes forsteri
TCCACTCCGCCTTAGGGCTTGTGCGTTTTGCCGGCAGTACCTATACGAAAATGCAGGCAGGATCCACAGCCCTGTTTGCACGTCGTACGGGCAACGTGTAGATTTATTTCACGGCTCTCGTCTCCTGAGAAGGTAGAGGAGGTAGGATAGGGCCGTGCAGGTTACACAGAACCACCAAGAGCAAGGAGATGGTCCCGCTTCACGGAAGCGAGGCGGTCTGTGTGCTGTTCTCAGCTTTGCCATTTTTTCCATGTTTAGCTTTTTGCAAGTCCTGTTGGACCTCGTCCCAAGTGCTCTGCAGGCAACCCGAGGCAGGCCCTCAGGGCCAGATTTTCAGCTGACCTTTAGCAAACAACTGCTATTCTGCTCTTCGGTGTTGAGCTCCCCTGAAAACCTTGCCCCAGCCGCATGCTGAGAGCTCTGAAATGTCCTTATGTGCTTCAGTTCCCATTCAGCAAATGGAGAATCTCAGTTCTCGGCTGGTGCAGAAGCGGCTACAGGCTGGGTCTCTGTGCGCACGGTGCTCCAGGATCCTCGGGGCAGGTTGCTTTACACTGAAAACGCATTAAGAATAATGATGTATTTTTAATAGGTGTGAAGGGTAGTCTTCAGAGCACGAACCAAGCCCCTTCTCATTTCCTGCCATATTTATCTCACGTATATTTAAAAGCCTGCATAGCACTGAAAAGATGTCTGTTATTTATTTGTTTAGTGCTAATATGGACATTGTATGTTATTGCAGATACGCCCCACAGAAAAGATTTCTCTCTCCGTGAGACTGATTGTTTAGTTATGTGTGTGTGTCTGTGTCTCTGAGGGCAGAGACCTTTCCAGGTGGGAGCAGTGTTCATGGGTCATGGGCAAATGTGATTAAACAAGGAAAGGACAGAAGAAGGAGACTCTCTAAAGAACAGCTTGTCTGACTGGTACATAAAATATTACTAGACTTCAAATATACAAGGCTGATGCTTGCTTTTGAGAATAAATAGCATACGGTTGTTAAAAATGTTGCTTTGTTATCGGTCATGTTCTTTACAATATAATACTGCTTGAAGGACAGGCAAGCATAGAAATTCTACGTCTATGATTTTGAAAAATGGCAAATAAATGGATAATGGAAGAAAATGCAATTTAAAAAAAAGCTTATATAGAGGAAAAAATAAAAAAAAAAATCTCACTGTATCTGGTGCTGGAAACCAGCTCAAAGCTGAGAAACTCAAATGCCTGGGCAAAAAAATCCACCATTTTTCAGCGCTAGCGTGTGTATAAATTCTGAACCTTGATGTGAGTTTTGCAAGTGTGCTGTAACGTTGCAGTAGTGTGAGAGTCAAGCACCTCAGAATTAAAGGCTTTTATATATGAATGCCGAGTTCTGTATTTCAGGGCCACACGTACAATACACACAGGGGAAGTCCTTTGTTGCAGTACAGTAAGCGTCTCCCCACGAGACCCCGGCCGCCTATGTGGCAACTGCAAACTGCTATGCAGTAGCAAAGGCGGCTGACACTATAATTACACAGTAGTTACAGGCGAAGCCCAGCTAGACCGTGTGCTCTTGACAAAAGCCCTAGCAATAAAACTGAAAAGAGGAATTAAAAATTATTGCTCGTTTGTGTGTGTGGAGGGGCGAGGAGGAAATGGGGTCTGGCCCTATGGCTCTAGGGAGAGAAAGCTTGGAGTGAGAAAACTCAGAATATTGCTAGTATCACTGTAAATTGTATGAAACCTTTTTTAGCATAGAATTCTGGAATGGTAAATCTTTGAGTTAATGCATCTCTTCTTCCTTCTGCCTCTATCCCTTACACATTTAAAACATGTTTGACATTCTTCCCTATGGACAGAGGTGTTTCTTGCCAGAGCTTATCATGTTTGCTACGCTTGGGCATGTAAGGCTGCTTTGGACGGGAGCTGTGTGTGGATTCCTCCACGCTGCCGGTCCCATTTGTACCAGCGGGCCCCGGTTTGGGTCAGGATTCAGAAGCTGAGCTGTGGGTCACTGAAGCAGAACCCCAGCACGAGGGCGGTACAGTGGTTGTCTGCGCTCTGGAACCTCCTGGCTCTTTCGGCTTCTCTTTGCAAACAGGAGGAGCTGAAGATGCACACGCTGCCGTGCTGGGGTGGGATGTGCATGGGAGGGCTGGTGTCTCTCCCCACCTCTGCCACCTGCCTGGTGCTCTACTCTGCTTCTCAAATCTCTTTGTTCTTCTGTAAAAAGAAGACTGTGCTACTGCCTACGAGGAGGAGACTGTCCTTGTAGTGGGGCTCTGTGGGGTTGATAAAGAGTGCCAGGGAGGAGTGTCACGTTATCATCGTGTGATTCTGGAAGCTGAGGCTTTAGGAGAAATACCACTTATCCTGAGATGTGTAATATGTTTATATGTGTTGGCAGTACCAGTGATACAGAACTCTACATTCCTTTCTTGTGCAGGAAATTAATTGCTTATTCATTTCATGCACGTTTAAACCCTGAAATGGCTGTAGATTTTTGAATGTGATTTCTTCACTGGGATGAACTGTGGCACTGCTGCAATTGCATTGCCTCTGAAGTAAGTTCTTTGATTTTGTTCTTGCATATCCTTGGAAAAGCTGTAAAACACTTTGCAGTCAACTTCTATATGTCCTGCAATTAGTGGAAGAGCTATGATTCTATGAACAGACTACATACAGTAAGATGACATCTGAAAGGGACGTTTTGTGCCCCATTCTGCTAACCGCTGGTGATTCCATAAGGTGCATGTTATTAGTTACTCTTTGTAAAGCTCTGAGAGTCTTGGGTACTTACCAGCTACCACCCTGCTAAATAACGGTGCATGATAAAGTCACCTCTTCCAACAGCCCATCTCAGCATCGCCCGGGCCGTGCTGAGCAGGCACGTTTGCTTCTGCTCGTCACCCGTGCCAGCTGTACGAGTGCGTTCAGACGTCAGATGCCCGTCTGGTCACGTCCCTTAAACGTGTTGTGCCCCGCAAGGCCGTAATCCACCCACCAAACGGCGCACAGTGCAGGTCAAATATCCAAGTCGTATGTGTGTGCCTGGAAGAGGGGAACAGGGCCGCTTTGGAGGACGGGGTTTGTCAGCGTCTCGCACCTGGGGACAGCTGGGGCGCAGTTTTCTTCCCGACTGCCAGCAGCAGGACATGACGTTGCATGAAGAAGCCATGTGCGTAAGTGAGCACTGAACAGATAGCCATAGATACAGAATACTTAAGGGGCTTTCACACTAAGGCTATATAGCGCTGTGCAGCATACACATAACCTGCCTCTGAAAGCACGCAGGGGTTTCAAGGCTCAGAAGTTGGGTCTGCCCTAGAGGAATGTGTGTTATTACCCATGTTTTTAAGGTTATATTCCTTTTTCCCTAACTTAAAAAAAAAAAACCTCCCCTTTACAATCAGGCATGTTAAATGGAACATGAGCTTCTTCCTCTGGGCTTTCACATTTACACTTTTTCCACAGTTAAAGAATTACTGTATAAAGATTTAACAAAATGCCATAGGTTGAACCCTGGGTCTTGTTCAGAGGGGTCAAGCTACTCAGCCAGGCTTTCTTCTTTTTAACTGCGCTCCCACCTGCCCGGCCCGAGAGAGCTGGGTCTATGGCGAGCGCCTGGCAGTCACCGGCAGCCGGCTCTTGGGCTCGCCTTGGAGCCGCTCACATTGGAGCGTGGTTCTCCAGATCTGCCTCTTCTGCGAGTGTGGGCTGGCAGGTCTCCAGGAAGGGCGTGTGTGTCTTGGCCAAAAGCTGGCGGTTTAAGGAAATGCACGGTTCCTAATCTACCACCAGAAAAAAGCAAATATGCAGGCAACTTAGTAAAGTGAAAGTGCAACCCCCTGGGGAATGCATAACTTGTGCTTCTGAGATGTTTTGAATGTGTAGCCATGTTCTGTCTTAAATCTTTGGTGGCTTGGCATTTTACTATCTTTAAGCTGGATCAGGAGCACATGCGTGGACTTCATCTGCTGAGGTTTTCCTGTACCTCCAAATCCTTTCTGGCTGGTGTTTGTAGGCTTACGGTAAGTCAGCGTGCAAGCAGCACTCCTGTGTGAAGAAGTAGCTAATTCCCTGTCTGAACTGATACTGCATGTGGAATTTTCTAATTTGCTGGCAGTGGGTTCAAGGTATCACAGAAGAGGTGGTTTTTAAACTTGGTCTTGCCTCTTGAAACCAAAGGATGCCCTTATGGGTGGTTTTGCCATATGTTGGTGATACAAGGAGGAAAACTTTTTCCTTCTCATTATTTACTTAACCATTTCTGTGTACATTATGAGGATGGAAACTGTATATTTAAATTTCCCATTAAAAATGAGAAAAGGGTATTTCGGTTTTTTTATCCCCTAACTTTTAGAAATGGTTCATAAAACCTGGATAACTGGATCTTTGTCTTTTAATCCACTGAGATGATATACCCCTTGCCTGGAAATGCATTGCTGCAAAATCCATCTAGGGCAGCATCATGTGTTTCTGATGTGTTTGGTGTTTGTGTTGCTTCTAGCCATGGGCAGAGTAGGAAAAATCAGACCTACTGATAAATTTACCGATGTGTTGTGCCAAATATTTGTCATACATACTTCAGATAAATCGTTTGGATGTTGCTACAGGAATTCTCCTCCCCTTGTGCATTGCTAACAGCAGTTACTGTGCTGGTCTATCATGCCTGGAAATAAATAAGAGGGGGGTAGGTGTGGAATGACAAAAATATTGGCAAAATGGTGACTGCTACCTTGGCAGTGGTATCGTGGGCTATCAGTCACAGCCTGAACCAGGTCCGTGTTGAGATGCCAAAGAGAAGACAGAAGTGCCTGCTTAGATGTAGAGATATTAGGCTTGGGTGCAGCTCTTGCAGGGCTGTGTTTGTGAGCTTTTAAGAGTCTGGGAGGATTGGAAATGATTGAGCCTATTGCTCCCCCAGGAGATACCGCTTCTCAGGAGCTCCCTCTTGGATCGCAACCCCCCCAGCCTCCGTGGGAAGTAAGGGAGAAGCCCACTGTTTTTGTAACCCAGAAAGTCATGGATGGATGTCGAAGCAGACCCTGTGTTTCTGGTGGGTAAAGCAGAGTGCCGGTGGTATATCGCGATGCAGTGATATATCATGAAAGTGTTTCTGAGGTTTATCTTGCTGCCTTGAAATGCCACAGCACGTAGCGGGGGCCTCTCCCTGGCAGCCAGGCTCCCTGACGCGGGGGCAGCGCGTCCCCTCTTTTTGTTATGAAATTACTTCATACACTTTGTAATCCACCCTGGAGGTGACTAAGTATAGTTATCTCTGGTATAAATGAAGCTATCGCAGTTGTCCGCTTCTGCGGCACAGATGAAAGGTCTGGGTTTCCTCCTCTCTTATCAGGCACCTGTTGCTTGTACCCAGACATTACTCACATCCTTTAAGTCACATCTTGTTTTGCATAATTAACACCAACTGTGCTTCACTTCCTTCCTTCCCTCGCGGTTTTGCTCTGTGGCCTTACCTGGCGATGGAAACATTCAGTGTTATTTTGGAGGACATTACACAAGGAGTGGAAATCGTCTTTGGGGGCATCGGCTCATGAAAGATGAGAATATTTTAGTCTGGTATAAGGGATGATCTTTAGTCTTGAGCTGGTGCTGCGGCCACAGTCTGTGGTGTCAAATTCTGTACCAGTTCCTTATGAGTGGTTTAAAACAAATGAAGCAAACCTAAACAAACGTCTGCGCAGCAATCGCCTGCCGCAGTTGGAAAGTTGTCCTTGGAAAACGGCAAGTCCTCCATCTCCTTCAGCTTGTGCCTCGGAGGACCGAGCTGGGTGCGCCCCAGGGTGATGGAGGCTGTGCGACGCGCTCCGAGGCGGGTCGGGATGGTACCAAGGGGAACCGTTTTCCAAAGCGTGTGTCACTGTCGGTTATTTTTGGGTGATTTCTAGCACTGACACCTGGCTCCTGGCAGCAGCCCGTACATGCGGGGTTTGAGGTGGGAACCATGATGCCAGCACTTTTGCTTGCTGCAGTAATTCATTATTCACTTTTGTTTGGTAATTCACTTCAGCTTTTAATAACTATTGACCTGATTTTACATTAATGAGTTGGTGTTTATGAACAGTTGTAGTAACTGAACCTACACCATTAACTAAAGCGTGAGCTCAGCGAGGTAGGACAAAAGTGCATAAAGTGTAAAGTGAAAGGTACTGAGGAGTTTGGAAAGATGGTCTGTGTGAGGAAGATGGGGAAAATGGGATTCTTCAAGGGGGGGGGGGGGGGGGGAGGAGACCCTGAATGAGCCAAGAGCATCCAGAGCAAAAACTGCCTGTCCTTCCACATCCCATCCGATCACTCGTGATTTACCCTCTCCCCTGAGAAGGCCAACAGGAGCTCTCTTTCCTTTGCCTCTTGCTGGCCTGTTTCTTCCCTCACTTTCACTCGGATTTGGTACAAGCAGGAAACAAAATGTAATTCTTGCAAGAATCAAGTCAAAAATCGAGATCAGAACTGACCTTTCTTCTTCACTCAGTGCGTGGCTTGACAGAACAAGCAGCTCTGGCTAAACAGCTTCCCTTGTAAAGGGATTTTCATAAGCTGTGGTTAAGTTTGGCCAGTATCACCACTCAATGGCAAAAAATATTTTACTATTTTTTCTTATGCACTTAAATCTGTATATAATATTCACTTTATACGTCAGCATAATATTCACCTTATACTTCAGCATGATATGTTAGGTGTCTACCGCAGAACTGAGCAGAACCACGTTACTTTACCTGTAATCCCAAAGAATATCTAACTCCTCAGTATTAAAGTGACAGGATGATGCTGGCACATTGAGATCTCTGGAAACCTGCAGTTAACTGGCACTGATGCAATAAAATCCCCAGTTGGGAATTATTTGGATTATTGGGTTGTAGGTTTGTATGTAAGGTTTTTTTGAAGGATCAGGTATTGTACTTCTTTATTTTTTGCAATTATATCTATCTGACTTGTCTGGCAACTTTAATTCCACCTGAGTGTACTGTCTTTTGCACTTGCTTTTCAAAATTTTGCCAGTTTGAAGATGTTTTCTGATGTGTTTCCTTTCTTTAAAGGATACCAAGCTGATTAAGGTTTGCTGTGTGCTGGCTGTCTCTTAGTCTCAAAATGTGAACTTGGTATATCCGAGCAATTTGCCGTTCACTGGGATAAAAAATTCCGTTGAGGTAAATGCAAATTCTGAGGTTGGTACCTTACCAGAATCAAGATTTTTAGACTGACTGTTCTGTGTAACTGCTGTTTTTGCACAGGTAGAAATCCTTGGGGTAGAGAGCAGATATGGCCTGGTTGTAATGAATAAACAGGATTCTGAAGCTGCTGTGATCACTCCTGCTGTCCAGCTGGCAGAATAGCAGCGCTTGTTATCAGGCAGAGACTCTAAATCTGAGATTTTTCCCATCTTAGGCTCCAGGTCTGAAACTCTGTGGAAGGGCTGTGGGTTATTTTTCAATCTACAGGACTCAGCCACTTGATAGTAGATCGGTGAGGGCCCTTGGGAAATATTTCCAGCTGTTTCTGATTGAATAGATCTTCTCAAGGACCATAAACTGTGAATCTCTCTATTTTTTTTTCCTGAATATTTATTTACGGTTCAGGTCAATAATCTCCAGAAACACAATTCTGCTTACAAACGAAATTCCTGGGCTGCATTCCCAGGCGTTCCTATGTGACTCAAGCATTTTTAGCAACTAAGTGAACAAATGCAAACATATTTTCAGGGCAGTGGAAGCGTTGCTATTCGTGTTCTCTCCGAGTGCCTGGGAGCCCTGGCCCCAGGTCTCCCAAAACGTGACAAGGAGGAGGTCCCTTCTGCAGAGCATCCCTGGGCCTGCCCGAGGCTTTGCTCTTGTCCCTTTTGTCACCGCCCGGCCCCAGGTCCCAAAACGTGACAAGGAGGAGGTCCCTTCTGCAGAGCATCCCTGGGCCTGCCCGAGGCTCTGTCTTCCCTTTTGCCACCGCCCCTTTGGGCGAATAATAGATGTGGCCGATGCTGCTGACGGAGGAAGGTGGTGGTCCCCCGGCACGGCACAGCCGCTTGTCTCCGTTGGGTCTGGAACAGCTGGGGATTGTCTTTCCTAATGGATTTATAGGCTTGTGATAGTTGGTATATATATATATTTTTTTTTTAAATGCAAAGGCAGAACTGATGCTGCCAGCCTGTCACCTGCTGGCACACCTTTCTCAAAACCCTATCAGTTTACTTGTGACTAAGAAAATGAATTTTCATATGGAGGCAATTGCGTTCCCTGGCAAAGCAACATTGTGGAAAAGTACTGACATTAAAAGTCACAGTGACTATAAGGCAGTGCTTTAAGGGCCTTTTGGTGTTCGTATTGCTACAGCAGGCCAGTTTGATCCTGAAAAATCCAAGTATTGGGATTGTTCTCACTTCTCTGGCACCAGTCAATAGAGAGAGCTACAAATCATTGACAGCAGCCTGAAAAAACACTGCATCCTTCCCCGAAACCCTCGCTAATACCCAGCTATGTTTTGAATAAAAAAGCTCTAACTCTTTCCTAAAAAGCCACATAACTTTCCACTGCAAGGCTCCATTTATAAATGATGTAATTAACGAACAGTGACGCAAACACTTAAATATCAACTTTTTTTTTGCACGTATATTACAATGAAGTGATCAAAAGCAGACAGCAAATCCATCTTTATTTTGGCAGGAATAAGATCTATGCCTCCCACCTGATATAGACAGGGATACTGATCACTAATAGCCATACTGAATTAATTGTACCAGCATAAAAATTCAAATAAGTTACTGTTATGTTCTTTTTTTTTTCCCCCCATCTGTAGAATTGAGATTTCCCTGAAAAAAGACTACAGCAAAATGATCTCCCAGGTCTCTTCAGTTAAATAATCCATTTTCAGCTTTAAAATATTTTTTGTGGGCAATTAGTTTTGATTTTTTGGTTAAGATGTTGGGGCTGTTTCTTTAAAAAGAGCTAAAGCCCTACCATGCAAATGTATAAATCGCTTGAGCTTACAACTCTCTGATCGCCAAGGCACCGCAAATGTTTCTTTCCTGTTGCATTTCTGGACTTAAGTTTATGAAACGTGTAGCAAAAAGGAGCATGTTGAATTCCAACTTAGCTACTGCAGTAGTGAACAGTATGTTAACCGATTTCTGTTATTTCTGAGGCTGCTTAGCTACTGCAGTAGTGAACAGTGTTTCTGTTAACCGATTTCTGTTATTTCTGAGGCTAAGGTTTAAAATGCAAAAACTTCACTGGAGAAGGTGTCTGTGCGCTGTGGCTGGCTAGGTGGCTGTGCTGATGGAAAACAATTGGGTGGGGATTTTTTTTGTATACTACAAAACCATTCTGTATTGTAGCTCCTTGCTGCTTCCCGAGGATTGGTGGTGATTAACTGCATATTTTAACCATAGCTCCTTTTTGCCCTGTAACACTCATGTGGTTTGATGTTGGCTCCTATTTCCATCCCCATGCAGTAATTTTTAACTAGTTTTGATTTTGAGGTGATGTGTGTATATATAACACATATTACAACAGAAAAGGATGAAATGTAACATTTCATTAATGATTTATAACTTCTGAAATAGGTTGCAAGCTAAAATATTCCTGCAAGTTAAAGTTCCTTCAGGAAGGTAACATTGCTCAAGCAACTGGTGCGAGTTTGTTCCGAATTAACATTTAGTGTGGACTTTCAAGCGGGTTGATCGGTGTGCGTTCCCCTCCGGATCGCCCTGGCTGGGTGATGGGCAGCTTTGCTGTTGCACCCCGCCGAAGGAAAGCCTCGGACGATGCATAAATCAAAATACCTCCTTGCAAAGAGGTACCAAGCGAACGTCCTGATGCTCCGTCCCCATCCTGCGCGAACGGCCGGAGCGGGAGAGGGATGCCTGCGCCTGTCCGGCTTCTCGCTCGCCCGCTGAAGGCACTGCCTTCCCCAAAGCTTTTTCCAGCTGTAGCTGTTGGTCTAATAAGTTATCTTGCCTCTCCCAGCCAAGCTTGCTTTAGCACACAGTAGCTTTATAAAATGAAGCCCTGCAGCATGCTACTGTCCTTAGGAGAGTTTTCCTAGCTCAGCATCCGACCTGCGACGGCTGGGGGGAGCCGAGTCGGTGTAGGTCCTGATTTAACTCGTCAAGTGAATTTACAAACAAGAAATCAAAATAAAGCAACCAAGGGGTTTTGTTTTCACCTGGTGGTTCTGCTCCCTTCTCCTGAAGGGCCGGTGCAGCAGGGAGCCCCCGGCCCTGATGGAGGCTGCGGGGCGGGAGGGCTCGCGCCTCGCCCCCAGACCCACGTAGGTGAGGGGGGGTGTGTGTGTCTGTCTCTCCCTGCAGGATCAGCTTCGATCCCCCTATTTTTCCATCCCTCATGCGTTTACTCTTCCACAGGGTACGGCAGTAGAGTAAAATTAACTCGGCCCTTCCCTCTTTGAAGTATTGCTGGGTACTACGGAGTCACATACTTGTCTATAATTACCATATTCTAACACTTAAATATTTTCCTGACTAATTTCCTCCTGTCCCTGCTTTGAAAATACCCAGATTATATCCATTAAAAAGTTATAGACTGGAAAACATATGATTTCAAAGGAATTTTTTTTTTGACACTTAAAACCCACTTTTCTTTGTGGCTTTAACCTGTTACCTTTCACAGAACTACTAGGGTTTAGTGTTTTTGGTTTTTTTTTAATTTATTATTTTTTTCTTAAAAAAAATAAACCCCACAAACCCACAGCACCCCTAATGTTGTATGTCAGAATGTTATGACAGTTCTGCTGGGCCGAGCCCAGCAGTCTGTGCTCTGTCAGAATAGCCACCAGTTCCTGTAGTTTTGCCTAATTAATGGTGCAGTGATGTGGAAACTTAAAATAGAAAGAAAAGTAAATGTTAAATGACTTGCCTTTAATGGATCTCAAAAAGCTTTTTTTCCCTTGCTTTGTTACTCATGAGATCTTGTTTTGGGCACCTTCATGTTCTTCCTTTCTGCTGTTACTGGTTCTCTTCAGAGTTTTTCTTTCTTCCTGCGAGTCGGTGATCTTAGTGATGTCAGAGACTCGCAGCCTAAAGATGAACAGTCTGGGCAACAAATTTCAGGCGAGACGTTTCCTCAGCATTGTAAGTAGCCCCAGCTACTGATGAACAAAAGCAGATAATACTTGAAATTAATAAGAGATTGCTTTTGCAAGACCTGTTTTTCTGACCTTGCAGAAGGGAGGCGGGGAAGCACTGCATCGGTTCTGGGCGGACGGCAGGAGGATTACGGCTCAGGACCCCGGCTGTGTTCGGAGAAACCTGAATACAACGGAGGGGGACATATGCGAAGCCCTTCTGCAAGCTGGTACCATTTGGGGGTAGGAAGTGGTCAGCTTCGTATCTCTTTGCCAAAGAAAACTGTTAAGTATTTGCATGCGATCTTGACTTTAAGGTTCGGAGGAGGGTGTGCAGAAAGGCGAAAACATGGGACTGCGGTGAGGGGTGCTGGCAGCTTGGGGCTTGCTGGGCTTTCGAGCTGCCGGCCCCACACCACCTCTCCGCCGGCTGCAGTTGCTTCTCAGCCCTTCCCAGCAGCTGCTTTTCCAGGCCAGCCTTGGGCATCCCTGGCGGTGGCTGGCCTGCCTTCTCCTGGTCTCACTGCCACACTGTTCTTAGTTATCAGGAGTTTCCTGCACCTCAAAATCTGTGTCCTCTGCTGTTACATCTTGTTCAGTTCCTGCTTGCTAATTAATGTAATTAATTTGTGGTCAGTTGATAGCATCCTTTTGTTTCTGTGCCTCCTTAGCTTTCTATTCTTTGGGTAGAACATGGGTAGTTTGCGTGAAACATCCTCCTGAGCCTCATTTTCGGGCTGGGATGGGGAGTTGCAGTGAGGCTGTATAGCTTGGGGCACGAGGAAAGGTGGGCTTCTCTTTCGTTTCCTTTAGAACGGGAAGTTAAATTAAATCGTAGACAATGAACGGGATCTAATTGATTAAGAAAAGGCCTGTACAGACCCCGATTCAAAGAGGGTTTCTTGCCCAGGGCGCCCTGCGGAGCTGCGTTGGTGTCAATGGGAGCCCCCACCCTCCACCAGCCCCAGGTCAGGGGCACTGGCTCCGCGGCTCCAGCCCGGCGCTGTGAGGCCGGCGCTGTCGTGCGCCGAGACTCGGGAGGACACGGGGATGAGCGAGTGGAGTTTGCTAATCCTGTTTTATGGTGTTTTGGTTAGCTTAAAAATATTTTGTTGTGAGAAACTCCAGATGGATGTGAATGTTCTCGGGGTGGAGGGAACAAGCGAAGGGAGAAAGTTAGTCATCGTCCTGGCAGGCGAGAGCCGATGAGGACAAGCGCTGAATGATGCACATGGGCAAAAATAGCCCGAATTTCAAATGTAATTGGATGTGACGGTCAAGTTCCTCCGAGGGCAAATACTCTGAAGTCCTTATGCACGTCTTCACAAAAGTTTTGGTGCACAGAGCAGTGTAGGAGCTTTTCTTATCTGTGGGACAAACGGAAAATGTTTGGGAAATGGAAAACTAGAGAAGAGAAACTGATGTAAAAATACGTAAGGGCTTATTGGCCCAGAGTTATAGGAATGACAAGATTTATATTGCAGTCCAGTCTAACCCCCCACTTCTTCAGTTTAAAAATGAAGTCTTCTGTCCATCTAACGTATGCTAACGCTTTCCAAGACCATTGAGTTATGTCCGATATTCTTCGAAAGGGTTAACGTTAGAAGGGAAAAGTTATTTGTAGAGATTTTGACCTGCTTATTCATTGGTTTTGTGAATTCCTTTTCATTAAAGCACGTGTTGAAAGAGACTTGGGATTTCACCTCAAAACTTGCCTTAATTATCAACGTCATTAGAAATGGAATGGTTACAGTCTGGAAATGACCCTGAGTTTTCATAATCAAATCAAATTTTGGCCCCCAGAATTGTCAGGAATGTTAAATTCTGGTAGATGATCTGCTAATTGATATCCCTGACAGGAGCTTAGCAGCCGAAGGGGCAGGGACCCCTCATAATTTTTTGTCATATCTAGACAAATTCAGTGATATGATTAATAAAATTATGTGGATTCGTCCTACTGATAAGATCCCTGGGGTATTTTAGAAAGGGGGCCCTCGTCCAGCTGCTGTGGACTCGGCTGAAGGGCTCTGAGGTCGGAAGATCCAGAGGGTGCGGGCAGGGTTTTGCTGTTGCTCTTCAGCAATTTATAGTGACATTTGTAGAGTAGTGAAACCGGAGGTTGAATGGAAACTACCACCTTATTCCACTTCTCCTGTTTTCTGCACCCCAAGCAGGACCTTACCACTCAGCCACGTTTTTTTCTAAAAAAATATACTTTAGTGGGATGTCATGTGTCCTTTTTTTGTCCCAGGCTCTTTTATTAAGCCTGAAGTGACTTGTCAAAGATGCTAAAGTTACTTTTGCTTTGTCCAGCAGGAACCTAGTAAGATTGTTTAAGGACAGCCCTAACTAGGGCCTGTCTTGCACTTGCACGCTCTGCTGATTCCTACGGTGTATCTGTGTGCGTAATGCTCTGCATTTGACGGTCTTAGTGCTTACAAACAGAAATTATTTAATGTGAATGCTGCAGTATCGCCACCAGTGCTTAATGTTTTGTCAGTAGGATATTTGTGATAGGCGTGTTCTGGATGTGGTTTATCCCCATTTAAGGTTTTCATGCCTTAGGGATTGGATAGACTTTTTTAATGGAACAGTGTGTATCTCCAGTGGAAGTGTTTTTGTTTTCAAAGTCAAACAGCACATTGTGGACACATGGAAGTGTGTGGCTTTCAAAAAACAAACCACTATTTATGGATGCTTAAACAGCTAGCGTAGGCCAGTTTGGTGTATTTTTAGCAGTAAAGTAGAGAGTTCACCATTTGATACGGGGGGGATTAGGATTTCATGAACTGAAGGCTGGAGATTTCAATTTCAGGTTTTGTCATTTGTTGCTCAGAGATGGAAAAGCCCTGGACTATTAAACTACTATCTCTCTAGCCCTGGAATAGCAAGTTCAAATCTCCCAGGAGAAATTAGGATCTCGTGCCACTCAACAGATGGGTTCAAGCTATTGCATGGTAAGCTGATCCTAAGCTTGGTCTTAGCCCAAAACAAAGTCAAGTCCTAGTCTTTGGCCCTGTTAAGTCACTTGTAGGCTATGAAAGAGGATTGTTGTGATTGAAAATCTGTCTAATAAAAACTACTTTTATGATTAAAATAAAAAGTAATATTATTAAGACAAGTAATACTATTATTACTCTAAAGAGAATGCATGCCAACAGGGTCTCTTCCTCTGTTTCCTTTTGGAGGACATGCTCACTCCTAATTAAAATGTTACTGTTCATAGGCATATGTGTAGTCAGCGCATGACAATAGCCTGGGATTTAATGTATGCACAGGTTAAATTAGGCTGTAATTTCCAGGAGAGCGGTGCATCAGTATCACAAGATGAGGAGACGATTTCCTGCGTGCCCTTGTACTTCGGTTTTAGGACAAAGTGTGGGTTCTGTAGCTGTGTGAACTGCCAGTCGCTGTAAGCACAACGCTGTGTGTGACAATGGAATTACTGTACAAACAGTGCTGGTTTCTTAACATAAAAAAAATGCAGCAAGGAATTTTTAGCACGTTGTCATGCAGCTCTCTCTGTTTCCTGGCTTGTACATTCAAGCTGTGTAATAATATTTATATACAAATGCTGACTGTGATTTTCCACCCCGGAAAAAGGAGATGTCATTTAAAAGTGCTGTGCGTGATGTAAAGCAGAGATTTTTGACTTGTGTACTTGCATGTGGTGTGGGTGTGTATTTTAATTGTTTGAAAAAAGATCATTTTAAAAAATTATAACATTCTTACTACAGAAGCACATTGTCCTGAAGTAAAGGTCATTTTGCTCTTTAAAAGTTGCTCTTGGAAGGGAAGGGAGGTTCCTCATGTTGTCTTTCCCCTGTTCCTACCTCTTGAAATTTTCTGAAAAACATTAAGTAATTAATTGTTGGGCTGAAGCAGCTCTTAGACCATGTTCAAGCTGAGATCCAGTAACATGAGAGCTGCAGTCATGGCTAAATGTGCATTGGCACATGGAAGACCATTTTTCCCCCCGAAGAGCCACGCTATTCGATCTCCCCGGAACCGACACCTGCGTCCTGCGAACACGCGGGCTCATTTTACTGTGTGAATGATCACATTGAGTCTCTTAAGCTTTTCTGGAGCCAGGATTTAGAAACAGTTCCAAGGCAAAATCACTGCTTTTTGGCTCCAGCCAAGGAAACTGTTCTGATATGTTGCCAGTTACCAGCACATTTCTGATCCTGGTGTGCTGGGGCCTTAGTTTTCATGTTGAAATCTCTGCTTCTAACAATCTCTTAGTGGACTGTACATACAGAAAATAATGACACGCCAAGCTGAGATGTGTATGTTCTTCTGATCCACGCTTGACCAAAGAAGGTTGGATCACAGCTTTGTTTTATCCTGCTACAGTGACGGAATCCAGATGTAATGATCCTAAATCTTCAATGTTCCTGTTTTTCTCCTTCATAAACTCTTTGAAGCCCAGGTTGTCGTTCTGGCTGCGCAGCTCCTGGTGTAGCAAGGTCCTACACCCCTGTGGCTCTGTAATAACAGAGTCATTGGGCTACAGGCGTACCTAGGCCAAGTTGCATTTCTAGATAATATCTTTGACAGCAAAACAGAGGGGTCCGGAGAATAATAAGGTATTGGAATAAACAATAAGTGGCATAAAAACCCATCTGCCAATGTGCCGGGAGAGACCTGCAGGTAACCCCCTCCGCGCTCCGCACCCAGGCAGCGTCACTCTCTGGCCAGCGTTCCTGCTGCATCTCTGTCCGCCTGGTCTTAAATACAAATGAATGTGGGCGTTCTCAAGTTGGACATTTTTAATCCTGGAAAGGCTCCACTGTCAAAATACTGCTGCAATGCACAGCTGGGGTAGGTACATGAGTGTTCATAGACACAGCCCAACTCTACCTGCTAGCGTAGAGCAAGGCCAGTGCTTCTGGGCAGGCTATATGTGGTTTGAACCTCATTAACTCTGCCCTGAGTGGTGAAGCTTTGTAGAAATATCTCCTTTTAGATAAATAATCTTTAGCCTCTTATCTCCTGGATGCCCTCTGGACCCTCTCCGCGCAGTTGGATGTGGAGGTGGCAGAAGGTGCTCCACCGTGGTGCTGCATGTGCGAGGGGTCGGTGGCAAGTGCCAGCTCCAGATGCTGGTGGCTTTTGGCTGGGCCCTTGGATGCCTGGGGGGGAGGTGTGGGTTATCCAGGGCAGTTGGAGCCTATTTCAGACATTTGTGAGATTTTTTTGTTGTACATTTAAATTATAGATACTGCTTGATACAGAGTAAGTGGGATCCCATTTCTTCCCTCTCCTTTCCCAAAAGAAAGGAAGCACCGTACCATTTGAAGGAATGCAGTCAAGCTTGCCCTGGCCCCAAGTGTGGCTCATTTTGACAGTACTTTTGCTTTTCTTCTTTAAACTCGGGAATTCTGCATTCTGGTAATTTGTGTGACTAGATGTGCGACTTTGTCACGTTAACAATAACAGCGTTTGTGCCCCCGTGCTGCAGCAGGCACGCAGTTTGTGTTTTCCTTGGCTTGCCTGCGGACATCTTACAAATTTTCCATTTTGCGAAGAATAAGGACACTTTGTGCTCTCAAAACAACTTCACTCATTAGGCTTTGCAGTGCACTCCCTGTACGTTAAAAGCCTGCCCTGAGCTCAGACCTGCAGTGAAACGAGTGTCTCTGATCGCTCCCTGCTCCTTGTGCCTCTGTACTTTCATAAGTCTCAAAATATCTAGCCAACAGTTCGTCTCAAAGCTAGTCGGTAAAGCCTTTCGGACGGGTCAGCTGGTACCCAAGCACCTTCTGAGAATCAGGGTGGGAATGGCGGAGCCCCCGCCGAGGTGCCGGGAGGGCGGGTGGGTTGG
>NW_008796044.1:18389721-18401222 GCF_000699145.1 Aptenodytes forsteri
TGGAAATGGCGGACCCCCCGCCGAGGTGCCGGCAGGGCGGGTGGGTTGGGGCATCGCATTTTGCCAAGAACAGTTTGTCTTCCTTTGTCAACAAGGGAAAGATGTAGCAGCTGAAGTTTGGTCAACAGTAGTTGTATTAGATTTTTTCAGATTGCTTGATACCGATTCCCTTTGAAATGGTATTTTTAAAAGAAAAAAGTGGAGATAGTTTTACGTGCTAAGTTCAACATATGTTAAGAAAAATACTCATCCAGATCCACATCACAGAAATGCTCTTTAGCAGAGTCGGTGCAAGAGCTGCTTGTTGCTGTTGGGATGGCTGTGAGCAGGGTCGTGTTGTCAGCAGGGTTCGTTGCAGCAAAGCCAGGCCTGCCCAGGCGAGGTCCAGGGCCTTGCGCAGGATGAGCACTCGTTTGGTGGTTCTGGTATCTGCTACGGCAGGTTACTTGGGTCTCATTCGTGTTGGGATTCATCTTCCGTGACCCGAGATGCGTCTTCATGCACCGGGTGTCCATGCGGTGCTCAGGCTTCCTGGTGCGTCAGTGGAATAATCACGTGTTAAGCAACTCTCCAACTTGCATTATTTTCAAGCGTCTCTTAGTGACTGCCAGCACTGAGCAGGCTTCTTGCTTAAACTGTGTTCCTCTGCTTTATGCAGTTGAGAGCTTAGTTACTGGGGAGCTGCACAGAGCTCCAGCAACTCATTAATTAGCGATCAATAGAAATTGGCTGATCCTGCGATATTGCCCACACAAGTATTCTGTTCTCTTTTGAGGAGTCAGGACTTTCTGGGCCGTCCGACAGTGACTGCAATTAGCCCCGCGGCATGGGGCTGTGCTGACACCCCTTCCACCACCGTCTAATCGTGTGTTAGAAAGGAGGTGGAGGTGGCAAACGCTCTGTGTCCCAGCCCGGCAGGACACTCACAGGGATTGCCTTTCCTACAGGGATTGCCTTTCCTACTTGACTTTGGAGATGTGGAACGCAGCAAGGGATTCAGGGAGCCAGGCAGAGTCCAGCCGGGCTGGCGGGGGCCAGCAAGGGGACCCTTCCTCTTGCCATCGCACCCCAGTGGGGCACGTTGTTACCTCTGCTGAGAAAATGAGTCTTTCTTCAAGGAGCAAAAGGGTACCCAAATAAAGAGATGTATTAACTGTCCATTTCGAATGAGCTTTATCTCTAGGTGGGTGTTTTTGGCCGAAGCAACAGCTCCCTGGGAGGGGGATGCTGGTTTTGCAAGAGCAGAGAAACACGGCTTTAAAAACCTGGGCTGGACGGGACAGCGAGAGCCAGCGCTTCCTCCCCTAACACATTCAAAAGCAGTTTTAAATTGGATTAGGATTTTAACAAACACTTCATGGTTTACTCTCGGCAGGGAGGATCAAAGCCCAAGGAGGACTCTTCAGCTGTTTGCTTTTCCTTTATGTAGAAACTTCACTGTGGCTGCCCTAAAAAACCCACTAAATACAATTAAAAAAAAAAAAAATCCCTTCTCAGAGAAGCAAATTGCTTGACCACAGCCCAAAATAAGGTGTTCATTATCTGCTGACATTTTATTTTCTCCATTTGCTGCTTTACTGAGCTCCCATTCAGAGGCGGTGCAGGGAGCAGGTCTGCATTCCCAGTTCCAGCTGAACTGATCCCGGGAGATCCCGAAACCAGACCATGTATTTGCCTTAATGTGCTTTGTCATCGCAGCTCCTGGTCAAAAAATGAGATTCAGCATTTACTCCATTGAAAAATACGGTAGTGTGGCATCTCGCTAGGAAAAAGGACTGCTGCAGTATTGCATGGATTTGTGTACGGACTTTCTTTTGCTGTTTGGTGGGAATGTTTTTAAAATAAGAGCAGTTTGTGTGCATATCCCTGTTCAAGATGACCAGGGGCTTATCCTGCCGGGGGTAGGCTCATAGACTTAAGCAGCAAGGTTTAAAAAAAAACAAAACAAAAAAACCCCAGGAATAATGGGAGAGGAAAAATAGTTTTGTGGTTAAAATGGAGCACCATGTCTGGCCCTCTGTCTTCTTCCTATTATCGTCCCGCAGACTCTTCTGAAAGAAGTCAGTCAGGACTGGTCAACCTGGGAATTTGGAGCCAAGGTGCTGCGGGGACGTGTGCTGGGGGGTCCCTGGGCTCGGGGGGCTGTGTGGCCGCAGCTCCTCTGCGGGCAGCGGATGAGCTCTTCCCGTCGCACCTCATCTGTAGCTGGAGTTTGCCGTGAAGCCCATTTCTTGCTGTTTGCAGGGGAAATGTGGTATTGACTGAGGAAGGGTCTGCTTGTGGCAATGGATTCCCAGGGCTTTGACTAGAGAGAGCAGCTTGAAACAAAGCCCTGCATCTGATACCGCCCAAATCCACATGTTGGGTGTGAGGCCAAACGTTCTCGCTCTCTTGGCATCTTGCAGATGGCATCCTGCAGAGCTGCACCCTGCAGAGCTGCACCCCAGGCTGGTGAGCCAGTTCAGGCTTTGGTCCGAGCTCTGCGGGCCATTGCCAGCCCAGCTGAGGACCTGGCCAGCCTTCCCAGGCTTCGTGGGAGGGTGCCTCAACCAAAGCCTTGGCTGATAAGAGCGTGATCACAGACGTCTGAGCTGTGCCAATGTGCCGAGGAATGTTTGCGAGGTCGATGGGCTACGATGCCCACGATTTATTTGTAGGCTAATGTCTCATTTCTCCTCCCCATGTAATGTGGTTTAGTTCAGAGTGTGAACTAAATGCAGAATGAGGATTAAACTGTGTAAGCACTGATGGATGTTTTGTAGGTGATGCTTTGCAGAAAATGATTAATTTGAAATGTTGGACTAGCAAAGAATATTTTTCAGGCTTTTCAGACATTCCATATTGTGGAAAAGAGGCTCGGAACAGATGTACTCATAGTTTATTCCATTTATCATATTAAAAATAAAGAAAAGACAATTTCAGCTAATTTACTGCTTTATTAGTTCAAATAAACAGCTTTTCTAATCAATGTGTATGGCAAACACAATGCTTTCATAATTGGCAGTAGTGGTTCCAAAATTAATGAGACTGTCCTTGTTTATTGTCTGGTAACAAGTCAGACAGTTAATACATCGGTCTAATCCTACCCTTCTCTTATATTTAATTTAGTATAGGAAAAATTATAGTCTTATTTTTAAATTTTAAAGCGTTTGAGTGTTCTTTTTTTCCCCCCATCCGTTTGAGAAAATGCAGCTAGAAATGAGAAGGGCTGTACAGGAAATGTTCGCGAAGGCAGGCATCTAAACTACATCTAAGGGAGTCTTTTGCTTTTATTTATCTAGAGGTATTTATTGATTTTTTCCTTCCTTTCCAAAAATACTGATTTAATTTATGAAGTGATAGAAGAGGCTGGGAGAATAATTTTGCCTATAAGAGTGCAGCATTGTCCAACTAATTGCCCAGGAAACAGAGAAAAGATCTGCTGATCTCCCCCTGCAGATGTTTCTCATCTGGAATACAGACCAATTCCATCACCAGGAAGGAAACAGTGCACAGAAATCCAGCAAGGTGCTATTTGTACTTTGGTAACATTTTTTGGGTAACAATTTGGCGTTTAACCCCTTTCTCCCCCTTTTCTTTCTGTAATTGTGAGCCCTCGCTTCCATTCCTTCATTGGGAACAATAAAACATGCTGATGGGTATGTGGGCTGATACCCATCATGGTTGTTATGAAACTACCTGAAATTTTATAGATACGTTAATGCTCATTTCCAGAGTGTAACTAATAAGGACCTGTTGGCTTTTTTTGCCACCTAGTGCTTCTGTCCCTGCATTACTGTGAAAGGTTGGTATGTGTGAGAAGTAGGGAACCATATGCTGCAGCAAACGCGTGTTTGATTTGTCAGAGAAGTTTCCTTGCACGAGCGGAATAAAGGTAAACCTTCTCTGTTTTGCTGGAGAGCTACCAAGGGCTGTAGCAAACCTTTCATATACTGAATGGGAAGAAGCAGGCTTATATAGTGCCTCTTCCTTTTGGAGTAATTGTGATCTGGATTTTAAACCTGGCAAATCCTTCTTTATGAAAGATGCTAAGCTTGCTGATGTTTTATGTGTTTCGTAGGATGATACATGTTCTGACTGGGGACAGAGCTTCAGATCTTTTAGCTGTGCACACAGAGCATCTTTGTCCTCTGGATCGGTAGTCAGTGATGCTCTGACACACCTAAGCTATCATTCCATGTGATTAAAAATGTCTGGAAAATTAAATATAGGCAGAGCCAACAATCCCATGCCACTTTATTTCTCCGGATTTCTACTGTAGATGTTAATGTGTAAGGTGAGTGTGCCTACATCTATTGCACGCACTTGCATTTACACTCACAGATACACATGTGATATAAGGTGGTGCTGTGCTTTATAGCTGAAAATGGCCAGAATCACATCTGTATCGAAACTGGGTGGTTGCAAGAAACCCAGTCCGATTGGAGTTGTGTGTGTCTGTTCGTACTGAGGGACGGTGGAAGCCCTCCCTTCCCCGCACAGGTTCTGGCTTGAGCAAACCCTGCGGTATAATGGAGCTGTTCTGCTCCAAAGGGGAGCAGGAAGGTGGGTGGATTTGGAAAAATTTCATATTAGTAATTTTTTTCCACCGGGCCATGTCACATTCAAGTCCCACCATTGCTTTACGGCTTACCAGGCTACTCGCCCATCCCTCCCTGCGAGCAGTGGACCTGCTGCTGTCCGTCTGTCCGTGGCTGCGGGTCCGAGGCAGCGCTCGGAGGCTGTGTGGGTCAGTGCACTGCAAAGCTTTACAGGGACGATGGCTGCGAGTTAGAGCAGCACCAACAGACTCCTGCAGTGGGTAATGTGTTGCCTTCTGGTACCTGGCTATGGCATCCAGACCTCCCAACATTTCATAATCCACAAATGGAAAAGTGGCACTTAAAATGAATTTATTCAGGTGGGAGCACTGTAAAACACAAAAATAAGGCTTTTGACTTGCTGCACATACAGTTGAGTGTCAATGAAAAGCTTTTTATTTGGTTTTAGAGCCAGACTTTCAGAAGCCAATGCGCCTTGTGGTCTGGAACCAAACGTTACGGGTAGCGGATCGGAACGGGGCGCTGCACAGTGAGAAAGGGATCACTGGCGAAGCTGCGTGGCGAAAAGGCAAGAAAACATTTGGGCATCTCATAGGAGAAATGGGAGGGGGAGAGATGGGAGAGGCAGAACCCAAACCCAAATTCCTTTGGGATTAATAAGTGAGTCTTAATTCGCACGCTGTCATTTTTTTCACTTCCCTTCCCGACGCGTGGTGCACGCCTGCCAGCCTGCTCGGTGCAGCCGTTGGTGTGTGCCATGCAGCCCAGCGGGATCGCCCAGAGCGCCCAGGCTGCCGCCTGCCTGCTGCCTGCCGGGCAGCGCAGGGGCATCTGCTTCAGGAGCTTTTCAGCTCAGCTCAACCGGAGAAGCTGCCTGAACCCTGGAGACAAAGCAGAAGAGAACCGTAAAACAACGGTGGAGGTGCAGGGAGAGCGAGCAGGCATGGTTTTTCTTTGACTGCTTATTTTACTTGACACTGTCCTTAAACGTAAGGTCATTTTACAGCCTGCCCGAGGGCTGCCAGGCGGAGGAAGTTACCTTGTGAAGGAAGGAACTAGCCCATACTGTCTAAATATTGTCAATTGTGTACTGAATGGAGGCCATGGCTTGAGGAATCTCAATAGTAGCTCTTTGTGCCCCTGGCCGCCTCCTGCCAAAGTACTTTCCATAATTAGGCGTAAAACATATTTACATTCCTGTTGTCTTTGGTCCCGGACACACACCTGTATGTGTGCGTATGTACATGTATGAGGTGCAAGCATATATATTCCTATGCATTTAGAATACGCGTTTCTGCCCAGCGCTCGTGAGGACGGCTGCAGCAACCGATGGAGGTAATGGGGATGTGTGCTCTGAGACAGTCAGCGGCCGTAACTGTGAGAGGCAGAAGAAATCCATTGGATTCATCCCTCTGCCAAGCAAGACTAGAATCCCCATATAGAGAGATACTGTATTTTGTCTGAATTGGAAGGTCTGGACTGAATGCTCCCTTTTTAAATTCATTGACGTTTGCATGGAAACCAGAAAAATGGGCTTAAGTCAAGAATGCAATAACCTCACCTAAAACTGCTCTCCACGGCAGACACTCATCCGCTTACAGCCTTTCTGCTTGCGTGAAGATAAATGGTGGAGTAAAATACTGTGTATAGCTGTATCACTAGCATATTTATAATACAGCGGTTGATGTACAACAGCTTTTCCATGCGCGTTTCTCCCCCTCCCTCCATCCTCCATGATAACTAGCAGCCAGACATTGATTAGTTCAGTTTGGGGGGAAAAAAAAGGCGTGCAGGACAACTGGATACTTCAGCGAAGAGATTCCTGAAATGTGTCCAAGAGAGAACTGAGCGGTCACGTGGCGCTGGCTCCGTGCCTGCTTCCAGCTGCCGAGTTTCATTAGAAGACAGCCAAGATACATTAATTAGTCTTCTAACATAACTTTCCTGTGCAGGCAATGGTATAGCTTTCACAGCCATGCCATCGGGACAGAAGAGATGGTCTGTACAATGCATGAATGATGGCCATGGTGCAACCTCCATGTCAAGATGCGTCCCCTTCCTGAGGCTGCCAGCCGCCCACCTTGGTGGTGGGATCATGCCGGGGAGACGGGGGCGGCAGCAGGGGCAGGGGAAGCAGCCTGGTCCAGATCTGGGCTTTCCCAAAGTTCGCTGTGGCTCCGGATCTCGGGAGCCACAGCTACATACCTCCGTATGTAGTCTCCTCTGACAGATCTTCCCAACAATAATTTTGGACAAATACTCTCAGACAGCTAAATGTGTATTCCTATCCGTACGGCAGTCAGAAAAGATACTGTCAAATTTACCAGGGTAATCCCTGCTCCTGTTGGAAAACTACTTGTAATAATTCTGCAGAAATTCAAGCAAAAAATCATGCTCGGTCTAATCATGAGTTTACTTTTTCTCCGGATACTTTCTGAACTTTCAGGCGCTTAATGGAAACACCAGTGCTCACGCTTGGAGGGCAGGCCGGAAAGTTTGCGTGGGCTTGTGTATGTGCCAGGGAGTCACTTTTTTGTCTGTTGGAAGCCTATTTCCATTATGCTTTTGTCAGACTTTGCCTCCGTAAAGGGGAATTTGGACTTTCTGTGTCAAAGTGCTCTGCAAATGTTATCCAAGACCTTTATCTCTAGTCAATGCTGTAGTTTGTACCAGGGACATTTACAAGCCATTGACCAGCAGCGGGGAAGGCTGGGCTAGCGCTCTTGCCCTTTGAGGGAAATGTCTGATGATTTGTTTTTTTAATTCTTTCCTCCCTCTGCACTCACCATTTTAGATGCACGCTCACGCACATGCTCTCTTTAACAGCCTGCTTTTCCTCTAACCACTTCCAGCTCCAAAACCCCTCCGCATCTTCTCAATGTAAATACATTTTAGCTTGCCCAGAGCAGGCTGGGGAGACAGTAGTGACCTTCAGCTGAGAGCAAAGCATTTGAATTTGACCTAGTTTGCTGAAGAGTGGGTTTGGCGGTGGCGGGGCGGCCGCCGAACTCTCTCTTCCCCTGCCCTCGTCTTGGTGAAGGTTCTCAGGAAGCCCCGGGGGCAACGGGGCAACACGGGGGAGATGCCCTGTGCGAGTGAGAGAGCAGGGCTTAAGGAGGATGAAAACCTCAGGGCTTGAGTTTTGGATCACGTTTGGGTAGCTAAGATGCAGGCAGGCTGGGCACTGGGTTTCTTGATAGTGCCAGCTTTTATATTTGCAGCCTTAGATGTTTGAAGGTGTCTTAAAAAAATCTGCGGTAGGTTAGTAACACAAAATGCCCTTCACAAAATACTCATTTTTCATTTACTACCTAAAATTTTTCTCTTTGGTTGCTCTCCTCAAGCCTGCTTGTGGGAAGGTAGCTGCCGTGGGAGGAACCAGGCTGCCGTGGCGCTTCCCAAGGCTACTTGGTTGCACCAAGAAGAGCCACGGCCACTTTGCCAGATCTCGCTTGTCCTCTGTGAGATCTTCTGGGCAGGACAGCTATTGCTTTGCTTGGGTGTTGATAACGCATGGCACCACAAAGGGCATGGCCTTTCTTTTGAATGCTTCAAGATGACAATCCTAAGCATAGAGGGGCTGTCACCCCCCAATCTCATTCTCCTTTGAGTGTGTGTGTTTGTGTGTGTGTATATATATATACTTAAATTGAAGCTGTGTTGCTGAGTCGCAATTACAATTCCTTTATCCACGACTTCTCATCAGATCTGTGGAGTTGTGTGTCTGCGTGGCTTTGGACAAGTTATTTCTCTCTGTGGATTGAAAGTTTGGTCCCACTAACGTTGGTCGGGACAGTAACTTGTAAAAGGCTGCGTGGGGATTCACCAGAACTCACCTGTCAATGGCTGGAGTTATTGCAATATAATGTAATAGTTCAGTTTTTATCTACATAAAAAGTCGGCCAGTTATTGATATAAACGCAAGCAACTTTGCAGTGGTTTATGCAGGGTTTAAGTAAATTGGCTTAAAAACACATCTTTGAGCGGTGCAAGCTGGCCTGTAGTGAAATTAATTGCCGCGCATGAAGCACTTTGAAAAACTCAAAGGCAAGGTTTCACCTGGGTGCAAGTGTGTCTGTGTCTGCTTACACACAGCTAATGAAAAAGCGATGGCCAGATTTTACTGCCAGAGACCTGCTTTGGCTTAAATTGCGGAATGAAGAGTTTGAGCTCCTAGCATAACTAGCAGGTGCATGACAAGTTAGACAAAATCAAAAGAAATAATTTTCACGTGGATATTTTAGTGGGTTTTTTTGAAGACCAAGCAGAGAGGAGTGTATTAAATAGGGATGATTTAATTAATGCACACTAGAATCGTAATAGCTCTTTAGATTTTGCTATTTTCTGCAGTACTGGTTTCTCAGGAGTGCTGTGGGGTGGCCTCTCTGGAAATATATTTGTCTTTTGTTAGGGGACATATGTCTTTAAAATTAAGTTCTCTCCTTATCTCAAGTTTAAAGTGCAAAATTCCCAGGTTGGAAGCAAGTTAAAATTTCCTGTTCCAGCTACATCTGCATTTAGTCTCAGGAGCAGATACTTGGCTGTAAGTAAAAAAAAAAAAAAAAAAAAAAAAAAGGAAAGAAATCAGTATTGCAGGTAAAACGGAGAAACTGAGGACATTCTTTCAAAAGCCCCTCAAGCAGTTTTCAAGATAATTTTCACTTATTTCTGAATAACTCCTACCACTGGTCAGCCTTTAAAAATAACAAAACCAAAACCAACCCCGCATCCCTGCTGATAAACACCGCGGACTTGCTTGTAGCTTATCTAATGCCTGAACATCTGTTTCTCCCTTGCCGAGAGGTTCTCTTGCGATGAGTTAATGCAATTCCCTACACAAAGGTTAAATAAAGTTGAGAGGCTCCGACCGGTGGCACCGTGCCACGGAGGCCTGCATTGCAAAAACAGCTTTGCCGCAGAAATGTCCAATTCTAATTCGGAAAGAAACTCAGGAGGGGGAAAAAAGGTCATCTAACCTAAACCTGGGCTGCAGCTCCGAGCTTTCGAGTTTGAGGGGAAGATATTCCAGTATGGAAAGGGCGCTTTGAACCATGCACTTCTCCTGGGTCTGAAGAGCTGGTGCTGGTGGTGAGCTCTGCAGCTGCTTCCTTCTGCTGCCGGCAGCTTCATCGTCTTCCTGCGGGTTGGACTTGGAAGCTGAATACCTGTTTTTGGTGAATGGGTAGTATGTGTGCACAGGATTATTTAATACTGTTTTGATTATTTAATACTGCTTTGCATGTTTGACAGCCTTTTACGACTGGAGCAGCCAGAGGTGGGAAGGGATGCAGGGTGATCCCACGACCACTGAGTCCTGGAGCTGATGGGCTGATCCGTGGGTGTTGGGTGGTAGAGATGCTCAGTGTGGCAGGGACATGGCTGTTCCCCACGGGGATACCACACATGCATGTGGGGGAACGTCGTACGTCCGTAACCTTGCAGCAGTGCAGGACCGCCGTACGTGCGGAGTGGCTCCTTCGGAGGCTTCAGCGGCTGCGGGGAGCGCAGCATCCTTGCAGGCAGGGGAGCTCACAGAGCGCAGCACAGCACGACTTCATTGCTTCCTGACTTTCTGAAGAAGGAAAGGGAAGTGAGGGGTAGCTTAGACCTTGGCATTTGGTTTTCCAAGTCTTGTCCCAGTTTTCTGCGTATAAATAATTGTTAGTTTACATGTAGCATTGGGTTTTTGTGGGACTGGCGCCTGACAACTTGCCCATATGACTTTGTGGTACAGAGCCAAACAAATTTGGGTCTTGAGTGAAGACCCTTTCCTTAAGATTAGTTCTGCTCAGAAACTTACAGTTCTGCTATGAAATGTTGCATAAATTAAGGTGATACTTGTCTTTTTAACTCCTCCTTGTTTTTTTTATTCCTTGTGTCCCCTCTCCCATTTCTCGCTCTCCATGTCACAGGGAAACACCGCTGTGATGCACTTAGATGCACAATCATGGTAATTTGCAGCATGTGATGATCTCTCATAGAGGTAGAGTCCTGATACGGACAAACAAATCCCCTGTATTGCCTCACGATCCCGCGATGGCTGGTACCTGTAGTGCCTTATCTATTCCAGCAAGGAGGGGAGCTCTGGCAATTCATTTTCTTGGCTAGAAAGCTGGAAGTGTTTGGTGTTGTAAATCCCCAGAGTTTGCGATGCTCATGACATGAAATCGCTCTGGGTGCTGCCAGGACAAGTGCCGCGTTGGGAGCAGGGTCGGGGCAGCCCAGCGGCAGGGGCGCAGGGGCCGGGCTGGCTCTGCTCTGACGTGCTCTGCAGCACGGGACGTGCCGAGGCGCGGTGCAGAAACCTTCGTGCATCCAACAGCATTTGGAGATCACGGGACCTCTCCTGTCCTTGAGGAAACAGCAAGGCAGGAGGGCACCTGTGACAACATTGTCCTCCCTTTCCCCTATCTTTTGAGGGAATCGCAAACCAGCTTTTAACCTCTCCTGCTTTCATGGCGTTCCTCCCATTTATCAAGCCAGTGCCCTGTTTCCACTCCCCCGCGCCTGCCAGGTCTCAGCGAGCGGCAGGCAGGGCTGTTATCGCAGGCAGCTCCCAGCTCCGCTGCTTTCGGCTTCAGTGGCAAGTGCCGTGATCTCCTATTTAAATTTTGCTTTCCACTGGAGTGTGAATTAGCCCTGTGAGAGGAGCTGCCTCTGACGGGACCGGGGCAGACTGGGGTTACTCTGCTTTCCCACTCGCGCTCGGGGACCGAACCTGCGTGTCCCATGTCCTGCACGGAAACAGCCCTTTGGATGGGCGCATGGAGAGTTGATAGCAATGGTGGTCCAGCAATGGTGGGTGTGAGACCGTGACTTTGGCTTTTAAGTCATGAAGGGAGACTGCTTGATGCTGGGAGAGATAAAGTGAGTGTGATTTGGTGAAATGAAACCTGCTTGCTGGCAGAGTTATTTTGAAGGTGGGGTTTGCGGGTTTTTTCCCCCCTTTTTTTTTTTTTT
>NW_008796044.1:18401253-18441422 GCF_000699145.1 Aptenodytes forsteri
TGGGAAACAACCTCCTCGTAACTTCTTTGATCACGAATTACACAGTCTGCTTGATCCAGGAAATATCAAATGTATATAATCCTGTAGCACTGATTCAATATTTAAGTAGCTGTAAATGCAGAATTATACAGTTGCATGTAATCCTTTCTTTGGTCTTTCTGTCTTTCTCTGGCAGGCAGATCCAATAACATCCAGTGGCAATCCCAAAGCACGTGGCACAGAGGCTATCTATCGTGACAAATAGTTAGCGTCATGTTTGAACCATCCCTCTTCGGAAGAGAAAGGCTCTTCCTTGCATGTTGGGGTGGGGGTTTCACGAGAAGAGCCTGCCCGTCCCCGTCCTGCCTGGCTGCTGGTGGTTGGGGACTTGGTTTTCTGTAAGAGAAACCCCCTGCGGGGACCCTCGGGGCTCAGCTCGGTGCTTCGGGAGCGGGGAGAGACTGACTGGTGGCAAGGACTTCCAGCGCAGCTTGTGGTGGCATTTCAGTATCAAAATGCTCAAGTACTGTGAGTTGGGACGTATCTCTGTATCAGAGGGCTGGGTTAGAATTCAAGGGTTAGAATTCCTAATACTTAAATCTGCAACATGTTTCTATTTACTTGCATTAATTAATTATTCTTATTTTTTAATTGGTTTTTGTTTTCTTAGGCTTGTTTATTTCCAGTCGTTCTGCCCTAACCATTGTGGTTAGAAAACTTTTTAAAACTTAATTTAAGATTTTGCCCATACCATAGGATCCCAGCTTTGGGGACTTAAGAACATCTCCATCTCCTGAGATTCGAAATAAAATTATGAAAGAGGGCACCAGGATTTGTTTAAAAGCAAGTGGTGTGGATTTGAAATAGAAGAACCGGTGAATAGAGTTAGAGTAAATCCTGCATCTAGCAAGTACTTCAAAATAGCCGCGTGTCCTCTTTAGAATAATTGTGTTACCTGCCAAAGACCAGTTCTTGCAATAGGACTGATTTGGGCCGGGCAGTTGTCTTTGACCAACCCAAACAAATCAGCTGCGTTGTGGTTTTGGCTGCAGAGAGGCCAAATTAAAAACCCCAGGTCGGAGGCAGATAGTCAGGCGCAGGGACAGGACCCGGGCATGGGATGTTAATCCCTTCTTCTTCCCCAGGGTAGGCTGCCTCTTCTGGCATTTTATTCCTAAATCTCAGGTCTTGGGAATATGTGGGAGATGGGGATGGCCTTTGGGATGAAGGACTTCCCAGGCAGCTGCTCCTCTCCTTCATTCCCATCGCTTCCCCCCTCGGGCTTTGCCAGCCCGCGCTCCCCTCGGAGGAGCAGGTTGGGTATAATTACACCAGGTCTGTATCGCCCAGAAGTCAACGCAATCGGCAAGAATAAGGGCTGCTGCCTGTGTCCGCCTGCGCGTCCCCAGCGAGTTACTGACAAACACCGCGTCCACACTTTTACTTTTCTGTCCTTTCCTTTCTGTCTCGGCTTTCGGCTCCGCCGGCTCCCGCATCCTGCGAGGCTGCACTTCACACACAGCAGCGGGAGCATCAAAGAGGAGATCATGAATAAAAACGCTGCTTTATGACATCTCTTCAAAGTGCCTTTTTAAAAGTTCAAAGGACACGAGGAAAGGAGGGGATCAAAATCAAAGGAAGGTTGGGGGGAGGGAAATTAAAGCCTCAGAGGAACTTTATGGCATGTTTTCTGTAACGCTTTCAATGCCAAAATCACAAGTGTTCCCAGCACTGGCTCTTCTCTTTCCATCAGACTCCTCGTTTACTTCCAGTAGCTTCTGCCTCGCGCAGAGGTACGGGGCACTGGCAATTTCACTTTCTGTGATGAATCTCATGTAAGACCAAAACTTCCCGTTCTGTTGCCTCCAGGCCGAGGGGGAGATACTTCTGCACCGGCTGGGAGGTCCTGGGGCTGACAGAAGAGCTGTTCCACTCTTGGGGAAGGACAGCAACGAGACGTGATGGCCATATGTGTGTCTACTGATCTTTCAACAGGTTTGAGGGGATTTCTTCTTTTGCCAGCGCTCCCAGTGCCTGCCTCTGACAGACTGCAGCTCCTGGGCAGGGAGTTGAATTGCCATCTGTGGCAGCCTACAAGGGAACTGGGCTCACCTTTAATGAAAAGCTTTTTTTTTTTTTTTTTTTTTTCTTCCAGAAATGCATCTCTTACTGTCTTCTCCTGCAGGGCCAAATTATTTAGTCCATGTTTGGGAGATTTCCATTACTGGAAGGGGACTTTTCCTCCTGAGCAAAGGCTGAATAATCAAGAAAAGAGAAGCAAAGTGCATGCCTCTGTATGAATGCCCCAGGTACCATCTAGGGACTTTGCTTTACTTATAAAGACAGGGAAGAAACCCAAATAAATGACATACATACTTCTTGAATATTCAGTTAACTCTCTAGTTTGATCATTTTCCTGCTTCTCTGTGTCTGTTTTTAAACAGTATAGAAACAAGTGATGTACGAGGCAAGAGAAAGAAATCAGGCTGGTTTTAACCCAGGATCAAACCCTCTTTATTGATGGGCATGTGCCCACTGAGGTGACCTGGAACCACTTCACTGCTGTGGGGAGCGGAGAGAGGCCCAGGGCTGAAGCTCAAAAGGGCAGGGATAGACGTTGCTTAACAGCTTTGCCAGGCTGTGCTACAATTTTGGGAGCTTTCAGGCTTGTGTGTTTAAATGGAAGCGGAAAGACTGAGAAACCAAATGAATTATCTGAGAAAAGAAAGTGGATATTGGTGGAGGGGTGAAAGGCTCACGCTCAAAGGAGCCGTGGAGGGTTTCCTCAAGGTTCCCTGAGCTGCGGAGGAGCAGCCTGTGGATCCGTTTTGTTGCTAACCACGTTTAAACCATCAGCCAACAAATGCATTTCCTGCGTAGGGGTGATGGCGTTTCCTCATCTGACTGCTGCTCCAGAGTTTATAGAGTTGACACGTCTGCGTTGTTCCTGCAGCAATACTCAGTCCTCGTCCTGCCAAGGTAAGCTCACCTAAACGAAGCACTTTTCCCACAGATGCCTTCCAGGGCTGCTGCTCAGAGTAAGTTGCTGAACACCCTTCTCGTGAATTCATTCTCCCGTTTTTTTAATACACCGAACTATGCACCTTGCGCTGTGCTCTCTGGTTTAGGCACTCCTCCAAAAATAGCCAATAGTGGTGCATATATGGGAGACAAAATTCAGCGTGTGCTGTACTGTTCTGGAGGTCTCGAACTGTGGTGTGTGGGTGGTGGTCTGGAGAACAACTACTGCAAAGAAACAAATTAAAGGACTTGTCTTTCACCCGGAGAGGTCCCAGCTTCACTAAATATCACTGAAAAAGGGCAGCTCAAGGTGAAATCCAGTAAGTGTTCAATATATCTCAGCAAAAAAATAGAATTTGCAGTTTTATTCATTGGTAACTATAGGGGGGAATTTAAGGCATGTGGAGTAACTAATCAGATTGGAACTTGCCTTAGAGACTGGGGCTAAGACCTGTAAGGTTTGTTTACAAGAGGGGATTTGCATCTAAGTAAGATCCTTTAACATAAGCTCTTTATATTAATTGGTATGAAGCAGGCATGTCTCAATGAACCGTTGGCTTTATTTCCCTCGCAGTCGTCGAGGCCTCGTGGGAGGATTTCCTTTCCAAATACGCCGTCAGCAGTGGGGACAGACGCACAAAGTCGTGTCTTGTGCTGTGCCAGGGCTGGGGCATGGTGGGACCGTCCCGGCAGTGCCTGGTGGGCAGCGCGGGGGAGGGAGCCCCACGTGCTTACCAACCCAATGGCTTCTCTCTCAGCATCCTATAATAGCACGCACGTTAAAGGATGTGACAGTGTTTAGGAGGTTATTAATGGCTTCCCACGGGAACCGGGAGCCTTGTGATTTCCATCCACCTCACCCAGGGTCCAGAAATAGAAAGGGGCTCTTCTGTATTCCCCCACGTCTTGCTCAACCACAAGTCTACCGACAGTAATGTGGGCTGCTGTGGGAAAAGCTCATGGTGCTCGGACGTGTTTTCCCTGCTGGGGGGAAAAGCAGTGAGTCAGCAGAGCTAAAGACGTCTATTGATGATGCTAGTGCTTCCTCCTGACTCCCCGACACACAGCTCCTCTCCGTTGTCGCAGCCGGTGAAACCTTACGCTGGGCATTTGGGTCGTGGGACAGAGCTGTTTGCTCTCGGAGCGGTAACGAAGACTTGGTGCTCGATGGCAGCACAGTGGGGCTTTCAGAAATGGAAAGGTAGATGAGATGTTCATTGGATAGACCTAAAGCGGTTGGGTAATGCTCTATAGCGTCCCCCAGAGCAAGGGGGAGAGACTCACCAGCAGCCTACAAACAGAGGTTCAGACCCTCCAGAGTCATTTGAACCCTGCTTTGAAGAGGCAAGGGCACAAGATCTGAAACACGTCACGCATCCCCTCTGTGGGAAAGGACACAATAATTTCAAGTAAGGGAATTTCTTGGCTCTGAAGTGTGGAGTTTTCATGCTTCTCTGAGCTTAAAAAACCAGGTCCGGGTTGGGCCATGCACATCACATGGCCATGCTATGGTCAGCTCTGGGGTCCCCCTCCCCTCAGCCCGGAGCAGACTCGTACCCCTCGGCAGGGCTTGCTGCACAAGTCGCAGGCTGCGAGGGGAAAATAAAGCTTCCGTATAAGCAAACAAAACAAGACTTTGTCCTTAGAGCCCAGCAAAGACAAACTGTCGCCAAATGCCAACCTCGGTACCTCTTAAATCATTCTGACTTGTTCCAGTTTTGGGTGTGTTGAGCTTAACACGTATGGGACACTTAGTAGTGTTTGGGTTGAGTAGAAGAGGAGAAAGACTCAGCTGTGGGGAAGAGGCTTTGATGGTCGGGGCTGCTCTTGGGCTGAGGCCATGTGCCAGGGCGGCAGCGTGGGCTCTGCAGCGTGGGCTGATGTCCCTGCTGGCACTTGCCTGCACCCTCGAGGACAAATTCTCACGTATTGTAGAAAACTGCATGGCTGCACCCTGCAGCACGGCGTGGCACGCTGCAGGGGGGCACGGCCATGCCACATGGTGCCTTACCCACCGCTTGCCCCAGTGTTGCTGCAGCAATGCTTTCACCAAAACCTGCTTTTCTGCACCTGCTTCCCGAATCCCCCCGCACCGCCCTCAGCATCGCCTGGAGCAGCCAGCACAGCGGCATGCCGGCGCAGGAGAGGCAGCTGGGACGTGTGCGCGTGCCTCCAAAGTGTTTGTATCGTTTGAGCACACAGGCACAAAGCCTGGCATTGTGTCAGCACTTCAGCCCTTGCTCACCGTGACACTAGCAGAGCAGCGGCTCGCGCTGGCTGCAGTGGCAGAGGGTGGGAAGCCCCTGATGGGCCGGCAAGGTGCTGCAGGGTGCAGGCAGGGGATGGTGAGCTTTACTAGGTGCAACTTCTTCCAGTGGTAACCTGCACTCCCTGGGCCATCAGGAGCAGCCTGATTTGCGTCGCTGTGATGCATCGTGCCTACTGGCATGGTTCGCCACTGAGCCGCTGGGTTGCCACCCATGGGCATTGCTCTTCATTTGGAAACTCCTCCCAGCGCCGCTTCCCAAAGCTGCGGTGAGCGTGGTGCGTGTCAGCCCCCCGGGTAGATGCTGCTGCGGGGACCATGCACCGGCTCGGGGATGGCACAGGGGGAAATGTATCCGAGCAGGCAGCACCTCTCACAGCCCTGCGTTTCCCTGGGGTCTCACCCTGCTCCTTGGGGTGACAGGGTCACAGCCGAAGGTGATGGTGGTGTGCCCAGAAGCAGCGCTGAGGTCGCTGGCATTTCCTTGCAGCTTGCTGGTGGAGTGCATATAACTCCATTAAGTAGAGATTTCAGATGTTTTGGTTTTTTTCCCTTTCCCTGTCTGATATCCGTGGCTGTCGGTGTAAATTCCCGCGTGTCAGCCCTCACCTGCTGCAGGTGGGCTGCAGCGTGGCCTCTGTCTCAGGTCTGTGCGGGGTTTTTATTTTATTTCACTTTTTTGTGAGTGTTGCTAAGAAATGATTCCCCATGGAAGCTCCTAGACCTACACAGATGCAAAACTGTTGTAAAAGGGAGGGGAGACTGCCTGAAACCCAAACGGCAAGCATCGCGAATGAAAATCTGTTTGGGAATCCTCATCCAGTTATACACAGGCACTTGCAGGAAAAACAGTGCTGCACACAGAGTATTGCCATTTCCCAGTGCAGATCACAGCGCGCAGCACCTCCCGGCACGGCTGCCTATTTGAAATGTCCTTTCGTAATGAAACTGTTTTTCTGTGCTTTTCTTAGGCTGCAAATGGTTATGCAAATTCCCAAATATTTTCCTACTTCCTTTTTCAGATGTCTAACATTATGTATTATCTTCTGATACTTACCTAACCCGGGAAATCTGTTTTCCATCTCATTTCAGCCAAGGTTTTCTTTTTAACCAGTCCTTCCCAGTATTTTCCTTTAACACTTTTGGTTTGCTCAGTGAACTTTGCAATGTGAGAATAAATGAAAGTGAAAATGTATTGCTTGTCACATACTTGCTGTTTAGAAAGGCCCCCCCCAGCTCTGGATTTGAAGAGAGAGATATAAATCATTGATTTAAAACCAGGGTAATTTAACAAGATTATAGGAGAGAGAAAATCCACTTCCTACCCAAAGTAACAGTCTCTTGGCTTTCTCCACCTACACAAGCCATATGCATCCTCCGAGCTGCCCGAGATCCTCTTTTGTGTTTTTCTGGCAAGACTGTGGTATAATAATTAAAGTCCCTATGCAAAGCTTTCTCTGTGGAGCCTAGTGGGTCTTTTAATTACTTTGTAATTGGTCAGAGGGTTACCATCCCTCAGCCCCCAGCCTGCTCTGCTGTGTTTGAAAAGTCCCAGACCTGAAGGGATATTAAAAGCTCAAAATCCCAGGTCAGAGGGATGTGTTCAAGGGTTGCCTTTTGTTGCCATCTCCTTTTTTAACAAACATGAGCAAACTGTGCTTTTCTTTTCTGGGAGCGAAGCCCTGGGATGGGTGGAGCAGTGGGATGCCGCATCAGTGCGGGGGGCAGTGGGATGCTGTATCCAAAGGGCTCCGCACCGGTGCAGGGGGATGGAGAGAGGGGTGGCGAAGGGAGCGCTGATCCCTGGCTGGAATTACTGGTTTCCAGTTGTGGGGAGCCTTTGCGCTGACCCCGGGGAGAGCGCAGGATAACAGAGCTCCTCGCTCGGAGCACTGGAATGCCTAAAACTCAGGCGTTGTTTCGGCCCGGTCACATCATCCAAACGTACTTTGTCCTTGCAGGGATGGTCCCCCTTCTCCCGAGGGGTGAAGCGGTGATAACTCCCAGGTGTCGCACAGCACAGGATGCAGAGGCTGTGCAAGTGCAGACTGATGTTTCTGGTGGCCAAATACCGAGAGTCCTAAAACAGGTACAGTAATAGTTGTCAGCAGTACTGCCACATCTGAGCAGATATTGCATGAAATACTGTCAAACTAATATATATCCAGTTCTTGTTATTCCCGTTCTCATTGGGAGTCGGGGCTCTCACCGGGCACGGGGGCTAGAATCAATAATTTTCAACAGATGTAGCAAACCTCACATAATAATTTGATTCTGGGAGCTGGAACTCAAAAAAAAGTTCTTGTAAAACAAACACAGGCATCACTTTGGTTGTCAGTTTACCAGTAACATGTCACAGAACAGAGTCTTGGAGCCTGCCTAACTCCGACTTGCAGGACAGGGTTCCAGTAATGAATTTTCAATGAATCATTTTTCTAATTATAGCAAATTATTTTTACAAACATTTTCCTAGGAAGAGAGTCTGAAACTAGAGCCAAAAATGTAGAAGTCTGAGATTTCGGCAGTGTCTGAAAAAAAATGTTAAAAATTAACTTCATGCTAATTTTTTTTATTTTATCAGGCCAAATAGTTCTTCAAAATGCAGAACAGTGTGCTGCTGAGCTCCTTCAACAACCACGGTGAACGCTGGTGTAATGCTGCAACTGGCCTTGTACGTGTGTCTAATCTGTAAACTTCAAATTAATGGGGTCTAATGATCTTCATTCAAATATGACCAGTTTGTGTCACTGAAAAATCGGAATAGCTTAGAATGGTGGCATCAAAACCAGCTCTTCCCTTTCCTCGCCCTGCACGGCCCCCGGGGACGCCCCAGCAGCGCTGCTGGAGCAGCGGGCAGCGGAGCCGTGGAGGGGCAGAGATGCACAGCCAGCAGCAGGTGATCAGAAATACTTGTATGACCTGAGCAGGATCTCATGTTCAACGGCCCCAGACGTGAATTATTTCATATTTGTTTTCCTCTCTAAATGTTGCAGCTAACTTCTATTCTTTTTCCAGAGCAGAGCCGCCTTCCCAGTTCCAGACGCTCTCGGTTTTGGGGGAAAAGAATGAGTAGTTATTGGTTATGATTAAGAGAAGTGTAAACACCCATCTCTGGATGTCCCATGCCATACAAACGTGAAGGCAGCGTGTGTTTGTGCCGATGGAGACCGTTCGGCTGCGGGCAGGCTTGGTGCTGCTGGCTTTCCAGGAGAGATTTCCACTGCCCGCTGCACTGGAAGCGCAGGGGCTTGCGGTAAGATGCTGTTTGTGTGCATGCCTTTCTTCTTGTGGCTCTTGCGTTCAGCTGGGGAATTTAATTAGAAGTTAACCATGGAAAAATCCATAATACTTACACATAGGTGGTGTGGGCTGTGTGTAACTGAGGAATAATCTTAATGAAAACCTGAATGAAGGTTATTGTTCATCAGAAAGGAGTTAGCTGATTATTTCTAAAACAAAAAAGAAAAAAAAGCCCACCCCCTAACCAAAACCCCCAACAACAAACCCCACGGAGGGTTTTGCAGCATTAGCCCCGGGCAGTGCAGCAGCGGAGCTGGAAGGCGTGGTGTGGTGGATGGTTTTGGTCGAGGGCTGCGCTGGAGTTTGAAGCACAGGTTGTCGGCACCCTGTGCAGGGCGCAGAGCAAAGGTGGGCTCAGGGAGCCTTGGAGTAATACAGGCAACGGATATTTTATGGCATGCACTGATTTGCTGAATGAGGAATTTGAGATAAAATTGTCTCAGGTGGTGGAAACGCATCTGGAAGCCCACCGTGACCGCAGCCTCTTGGCAAACCCTGCGGTATCTCGCTGCGATTGCTCTTATTAAAGCACCTAAGGGTTAAAGATGGATGGTTTCCCTCCCCCCCCAGTCAGTAAAGGTAATTACACCACCATCTATTTAGCAGCGAAAGAATTTGCCATTGAGTAGATAGGGCCCTGCTTCACCAGAGCCCTTCAGCCGCCCAACAATATCGCATTACCCAGATTGCATAAAGAGCGCGAGCGATTTCCGCTGGCGGGTCCATAATGGAGGTATCTCTTTACAAAGCCCCCACTTCAGGCCAGCTGAATGCCTCCGCCGAGCCTCAGAAATCCCGCAGCCCTAATCCCTTTAGCAACAAAGATCTGTTTCTTTGCTTAGCATGAAGTAGACCTCAGAGGCCGGTGTGTGCCTTGGCCTGTAGGCCAAAAGCCTCCTGTTTACAATTTCCCTATTCCTGTTTTTAATGTTGTTCTGAGAGCAGCCACAAAGGGCCGGTTTTGTCCAGCAGGAACAAGGGAGCTATTAGAGAGGGATGGAGGAAGGAAGGAAGGGAGATCCAAAAGGAGCAGCCCAGGAGGGATTAGCATACACAGCTGTTCCCTCAGGGACAGGAGCTTTATGCTTTTTATAATTTCCCTCTCATTTACATTTTTTAATATCTGGTTTCCTTGTTTCCAGCCCCCTTTCCCCCATGTCTTCAGGACCATCTGCCCATTTTATTGGATTTTTTGTTTTTCAGGCAGGCGCATCCAGCCCACTGTGCTCACCGGCTCTGGGGTTAAATCCTGCAATCCATATCAACCGGGCTTCACCATTTTTGCTCAGGTTAAGCCCTCTCTCCTGTCTTACTCATCATATAATGTGTCCTTCCACCCAGCCCCGCTGTCTCTCCCCAGCGGCAGTGGGAGCTGCCCCCAGGGACAGCGGGTTGGGAAGGCAACGCTGAGCATCCCCGGGTCGGGATGACCAAGGCTGAGGGTTTTCATCCCTGAATGCACATTGTTCTTGACTCTACCAAGACCAGAGGGGAGAACAGCTGAGCTGTTTACAGTATTGTTTCATAGACTGCTAAAAAGCGGCCGTCTGTTTTTCAGAAGTGCAATGAAACATTTATGAGTAGGGAAAGTGGTGCAGCTCGCTGCTGCCGGAGCTCTGCAGGGGAGAAGGGGCAGTTGCTTTTCCTGTGTGCACCACATCCCGGATTATGTAGACTGTTGACAAAGGAATTAACAGGACACGAGCATCTCATTTTCATTCCCTTCTTCCAAGGTGGTGATCTCCCAGGTACCCTGATTTGCAGAGGGCAGAGCTGGCGAGCGGAGCCAGCCGGGTCCGACCCGCACCGCTGCCGGGGTACGCCTGCAAACCAGCCCCAGGGATACGCAGGGCACGAAGCTGGGTAAGATGCTGTACCAGTCTGCTCTCCGGGTTTGCTTGGCTGTGACTCTTTCTCTCTCACAAGCCCTGGGCTCTTTCTATATTTCTATATGGTACGTAAGTCCCTGTAACAGCTACAAAAACCTGTGCCTGCCCATACCTCTGCTAATTAACATTAGCCATCTTAAATCTGGACATTTTATTGTTAATAGACGAATAGCACAGCAGTTTTTTTTCTTCGGTGCCAGAGGAAAGGTCATAGATCTGCCTCTGTACTTTTACGGCTCCATTTTGGTTATTTCCAGTGCCGCAGCCTGTTTCTCATGTGGAAGTTACAGCAGGTCCTTCCAAAAAATGACCTGTTTTTTTCCCAACACAGGATCACTCCAAAGCTCATTAAGGTCGTTAAAAATACTTATTTTAGGCAAATGGACACTCTAACCAGAATTGTAACCCAGCTGTAGCTAAATGCAGGAATAAATCAGAATTTGAGTTTTACTGTAATGTCTATGAATGTTTCACTGTATCTTCGGCATAAGGGATCCCATTGTGTGTATTTAGGATGTCTACAGCTTTTACGTGGTTTCGTCTACGTTTCTCAGGATTTAATATTTGAAGTTCCTTCTAGGGATGTATCAAAGGAAAAGCTGGATTTGAACTCCATTCAGAAAGTTTTCACATATTCAGAATTACTTAGTGCTTATAAAAGTAATTTGCTTCTGTGGAATATATTTAATATACCTCCTGGAAATGGGGTGTTTTGTCCATTTCAGCAGGAGCTTGGGCTGTGAACTGGACCTGAGTGGCGGAGCAGGGCTGTGGTTAACATCCTTCCCGACTCACTCGGGGACGTCCAGCCTAAACCCTTCCTTCCTGCCCAAAGTGGAATTATCATTAACTCGTAACTAGTTTTCAAGAACTCTTTTTGTAGGCTGTGGAGTTCTTCCAAGAATTTTTCAATTTTTACAAATGAAAATATAGTCTCAACCAGATGCCAACTAAAATGCACTTACTTTATACCAGCTAGCCAAGGCACCACACCACAAGCTCAGCAATGCAACCTTTAAAATAGCCTTTCTAGAACAAGCTGGGAAGAACACTTTCTAAAAAGCCACAATTGCAGCTACTCTTATTACTCATAATATCCTTGATGGAGAGGAACTTAAAAATAATACTTAAGGAACTTAAGCTTCAACAGCCCCCAGTAGACTTAGTTTATGTGCAGTGCAGGCTTCCTTCGTGGGATTATAGACTCAAGACTGTGATTATAGTGTTGACGATAATGTACATTTTCTAAATCATTACTTGCATAAGAATAAAATAAAATAAAAGGAGTGAAGCCTTTGCTTCACTGTTCTCATGCAAATGAATGGATCAGTGATTTAGCCATTTGTTTCTAAAAGCAGATACACATTTCCATGTTTTCTCTACATATTTATTAAACTAACAAGTACTATACACATACATATGTAAAATGCGTTCAGACAATGTATTTCAAATCAATAGCATACTTTGAGTCATCAGTCTAAATGGTGCTTTGTAGATGCATAATTATATATTACTTTCTGGGATTTTTATGATATTCCAAGCTGTGCTGAGCTACTATTTAATTAAAACTGCCACTTGGGATCCAATTTCTTTAGGTTTTGTGTATGGAAATATGAATCCTAATTGATATATTTTCATTAATATTATGCCCGTAGCACATGGACATCAGGCGTTCCTGACCCCGCACCCATCTTCTGCTGGTAAAGCTGGCTTTAGGATGCAGAGCAGGATCGTGGCCCTATTTGAAGTCAAGAGATCAAAACAGCATTAAATCCAATTTGCTTTAGTAGAACCAGCGAAGATTTTGCACCAACAGTGTCAGGACACTTTAGTCTTGATTGAACGATATTTTTTCTATCTGTGAATTTTCTGTTCTTAAATTGATCCCAGTAAATATGTTGGGCTATGGGTAAAAATTGTCCACCTCTTCAACTTCTTTAGGGTGGAAACAAGATTTGTTTTCCTTAAATCCCTTTATTTTTACTCGTTTTTCTATTCCTCTTGTTACCAAGCACATTGGTATTCAGATTTGTCACCTTTCTAAAGATGTGGTTCTGCTGAGCCCCTCTGGTCCCCCCGACAGCAGCAGGATATTGAAGGATTTGAGCTGCGATCTCCGAGCAGCCGCAAACTCCCTGTTTTAACCCAGCTCATTTCCATGCTAGATACAACTCACTCAGCCCTACATTTCCTCGAGGTGACACTTGATTTCCAAAAGCTCGTGTTTCCGGCCGCTCAGTCTCTTTTTTCAGTTTATTTTTTCCCTGCGAGAGGCTGTGCCCAGGGTGGGCGGCCGCGAGGGCAGCAGCCGGCTCGTCCCTTCCCCTGGGGCTGCGGCGGGGATGGTCCCGGCAGGAGCCCCCAGCCCGCTCTCCTCCTCGCTCAGCCCTCGGCTCCGGAGACCGCCGGTGTGTAACGCCAGCTGTGGTGACAGGGACCGCTCTTCCAGCGGGGCCGGATGGGGACCACCAATTTCGTTCTCACAGATGATGGCTGCTGGCTCCTCGAGTGCATTGTTCTGCGCTGGCAGGAACAAATTAGGGCATTGTCTTTGCTCCAGGAAATTTCCTGTCTTCCCTTGATGAGGTACCAGGCTACAGAAAGTGCCTGTCTACTCCCACAACAGTGAATCTCGACACCCACATATGGGGCTGGTGTCCTGGGGTGATTTTTTTTTTTTTTTTTTTTTTGGGGTTGACTTGGGAAGCTTGCCCATACAAAATGAATGAATAAATAAACAATTTGCAGCTGTCTGAATAGCTCGAACACCTCCATGCTTTGGCCAGGGTTTGGAAAGTTGATGGAGAGAAGGGACGTCGAGCCGTGTCCTCCTTTGTCCCTGCTAAAACTCCCCCTCGAGCTTTGGGAAGCTACGGGCATTTGGGAAAAGATGCTGGCGGAGACTCTGGGAACATCCTGTGCTGGCGCCCGGCCCCGTGTCCTCCGAGCAGGACGTCTGTACGAGCGGGATGTCTGTATGAGCAGGACCAGGCTCTCCCAGTAAGGATGAGGGGACTGGGGGGACGCCGTGGCAGTGGGCGCACCGGAGCTGGAGAGGAGAATCTTTCTCTTCTTTGTGTGTGTTTGCCAAGGGAACCTGGAGGACAAAACAGAGCAGGGAATCAAATACAAAATCTGAGTGTTTGGTGGAGGAGGGAAAGCTGGAGAATGGAGTCAAGGCAGCCTGGAAAATCATGGGGTGTTTGGTAGCCTGAGGGGGGAGAGAGGCTGGGGCAGAGGATTGGGGGAGAGGGGGATGAGAAGGGCTGGGGCAGTGCTGGGAGGATGGGAGGAGGCAGAGACCGTGGAAAGCAGCTGGGGAAGAAGCCTTCCTTGCAGGAAGCCGAAATGTTGTTATTAGTGCTCAGTTTCCTGGACAAAAAGATTCTTGTCTATTTAAATACTTCTACTTCATGGAGCCGCAGTTCTCCAGACACAATAAAATTTGCCTTTTCTCCCTGGCGTTCTCATTTTCCGTTTGCAGCAGGTGGTTAAGGCTACTGTGCGCTGTCGAGTAAGTCATTCGCAAGCTGCTGCATGGACTTGCTTTGCTTGGGGAACGGGGAAAGGCAAGCTCCGGGGACAAGGGGTTTGCTTCTTGTGTCCCATTGCATCTGCCGGTGGAGGTGCTGTTCCTCCGCAGCAGTACAAGTGCTGCTGGTAGAGAGATTAAGATCTATCAGATTTGAATAAAAAGAGCGAAAGTATAAAAATTCATAAAAACCCCCAACATCTAGATATAATCCCTTATCGTCCATCTTATGAAACCTCCCTGGGCCATCCCCAGGCTTCCTTAGCCGAAGCGCTGACGATGGCAGGTTTGATGCTCCAGCAGCAAGGTGTAGAATCTTGCTAATGCCTAATAATCTTGGCTAATGGCTAATTTGCATTATTCTTTCCATCCAGGGATGCGCAAAGAATGCAAGGGGTTTGAAATTGCTGTTGTGTGGTTAAGAGATCCAGTATTTGCGAAAAGTGATGTACGCACACGTGCTAGATCCATCCTTTCGGTAAGTGAAGTGCTGTCGTGGCCCTGGCATCTCCACTTGCTCCTCTCTACATGCTTCAGCAGTTCAGACAGATTGTATTTCTCAGAAATTCCAGGTCTTTTTACGTGGTTGCAGTTAGAAATACATTTTCTTTCTGTGTTGAAATGTGAAAATCTTCCCCCAAATCATATCTGACAGCAACGGTATGAAATTTTCTGTGTAGAATCCTGATTTTTTTCAGGACTCAAGGTATCTTGAGTTTAATATCAGATATATCCCTATAATGATAGAAACAGGACTTTCATTCCATAAAGAGATGGGAGATACCGCACTCTGCTGACTTCCTGATTATAATTGTTGCTTGTTCCAAGCCCTGTAAGATTTTGAAAAATCAGCCTTCCTGAATGTATGACAAATATAAATATATATTTATATTCAAGTTACTACAGAAGTGCAAATGTACTTAAAGCGCTCTAACTGTGGTGCAGTTGGACTCACGGTTGTCACGAAGGACAGACAGGATGCACAGCTGCTAAACCACTAAAAGCACGTACCGTACATCTCGGCACGGGCAGTGGGAAGGGTTTCTGTGCTGGGATTCTGGAAAACTGAATAATTCACTCATGGTGAATGAATAAATAAAGACAACCTACAATCATGCCAGTTAGAGATTTTTTTTTTTTTTTTAATCATACAGCACCCTAGTTTCCAATGATAACAACAGCCATTCTTCAAATGATAAGTACTTGGGGATGAGCTCTCAATGTTTTATGGGTGTGAATTTGGTTTGGTAATTTTTTTCAGGGTAGGTAAAGCCACAGCTGTATATGGCCTTAAGCCACATCAGTGACGTGTCAGCCCCAACAAGTGTAATTAATACTTTTATTTCATAGCAGTCTGCACTGTTCTGTGCTCTGTGCTGGACCCGTGCTTCTGCAGCGGGCTCGATCCAACGTCCTCAGCATCGCTCCCAGCCCCCGCAAAGCTCGGTGCCCAGCGGTGCTGCTCCCCTCGCCGCCGTGGTCCTAGTCCCAGCAAAGATCGACCTCTTCTCTCCTAGGGATGAGCTAATTACTCTGCCTCCCTGCTCCAGCAGTGACAGCAGCGGGACGCTTTGCCAGCAGGTAGAGGAGGAGTACATTTTGACTATGTTTTGAGTATGCGAGTGCCGAGGTTAACAGGGGAAGGCACTATCTGTTATTGGACCCCATGACAGAGCTGGTGAAACGGAGGAGGTTTCAGTGGCCAGGCTTTCAGCAGGGCCCTGCTTTCGGTCTGGCTGGAAGCTCACAAGCACTCATCCTTCTGGCCAAGGAGCGCCGCCCCCGGGCCCTTATCTCTCACGAAAGTGCAGTAGTTAGATGTTTTTCTGTGCAGCTTTGTAATTTTTCTAACACTTGTCAGGCAGGGCTCTGGCACGCTCTGGTTTTCCTCCCGGCGCAGCTGAGCTCGCACAGGCGGCGCGATGTGAATGTGCAGATGCCTCGGTGAGCTGTGAGCTGTGCCTCTGTCCCCTTGCCCTTGGGAGGTGACGGGCTGCCACAACTGCTTGTTTTGGGGCAAGGACAGGCGTCAAGGGACCCCTGCCAGCCTTGTTCAGCTGTGGATAAAAACAAGTGGCACGCTCGGTATACCCGAGAACATTTCCAGCATCAGGAGAAGCGACCGGCTGAGTGCAAGCGCACGGTTCTGAGGAAGAGCTGGGGCAAGAGGGACCCCAGCTCTTACGTCCCATCCATCCCCTGATGGGGTGAAGGGATGTTAGAGAACTTGTGATGTGCAAATACAGCTGTCCCCTGGACGTAGCATCCAGAGTATGGATGGGGAAGGGGCTTGGCAGTTTGCACTTGAACATGCGTTTCATCTGGAAGTGTGGTTTTTACTAGAGTGAGATCATTTCAGGTCCCTCAAAAGTGTAATTTTCCTTGCCCATGTATTGCTAATTGTTCTTGGTGGTACAAATGAGCACCAGAAGCAGCGGTGTCTGGAGGCAGGAATCTGGGGAGCTGTGTGTAAGCTGGCATAATTATATCCTTTGCTGTGTGTAAGGATAGCTGAAGTCAGCAGGTATTGAGTGTAGGTGAATGCATTCACGTGGAAGCCCATGTGCAGATCCACAGCATTAAATAATTGTGGCTCACTAGGCTGTCCCTGAAATGTTTTACTGTTCAGAAATAAGAAGTCAAAGTAACGGGTATTTTCTTACTTATCCATACTACAGACATCATTAAGGATTTCATTTTGCTTTGCATCAGGCTTTGTATAGAAGTTTCTGAAAAATGTAAAAGACTTTAGTTAAAGTAGCCTTAAACATCTGCAAAACCTGGTAACAAATGAAAACTTCCCCATTCTCTCCCCTCCTTCCTTTTAACCTCCCTGGGCAATTCTAGACGGGAGCATTTTAGGGGGAGGGAGTCTGTGCAAAGGTAGGGGTGTGATCTGCCTCCGCAGCTCCAGCCTCCGCGCATCCTGCCGGGAATCGCCGGGCAGTCTGCTTTCCCCCATTGTGCCTACAGCAGAGAGCGCAGCTGGAGGAGGGCAATTCGTCTTGTACCCCCCTTCCCAAGTAAGCCTCCAGAGCACTGAGTCTTAAGAAAGACCAAAATATTTTATTCTAAACTATGCCTCAGCTTCCACATAAATAGGGGAGTGATAATAACACCCTGCTATCTCCTGTGAAGTGCTCAGAGAAACAGGGATAAAAGCATCTGTAAGTGTAAAGTATCATTACTTGGCAGCTGCTGCTGTCCTCCTCCAGTGCCTGTGCCATGTCAGCCGGTCGCCGGTTTAAAGGCTGCAAATAACCTCCAGAGCTTCTCCAAGCAGAAACAAGAAATGCTTTGCTAGAAACGATAGCTCTTCATGCATTTTTTCCTGCTTTTCTGATATTCACGTGTGAGCCAAGGCCTGTGATTTGGCAGGAATCTTGCCTGGAGGGCTGCAAAATTGAATGTGGAAATTCTCAGGAAGCATTGCATAAACCCGACTTTTTCTCTTGTACAAACAGCCCCGAGCCGAAGCTCTGGGATTCCCGGCTGCTGCTGTGCCCCAGCCTCGCGCAGCGTTTGCTCCAGCATCTCCTTTGCCTTTTCATTTAGCAATTTGTCCGCTTGCTTTCCTCCTCTGCAGTTTCCTCTCCCCTCGCCTTGCAAAGCGATGGCCGAGTACCTTTGCAGGAGGGACAGAGCTCCTGGGGATGGCGTGGGGGAGAGACAGCCTCAGCACACGCGTGTACAGTTAATGGTGTGTTTCCTTGCTTTTATCCTAAGCCGTTTGTCGGGTTGTGTGGTTGACAGGCTTCCGCGCGCATCAGGGAGACAAGCAAGGCATCCTGTTTCTTTAGTTAGTTTTCTTTTCTCTTTTTTCCTTTTTCTCTCTGAAATTTAGGCTATATCTTAATGTTCTTCCAGCTGCCCAGGCCAATCTCCAAACAGACACCAGAAACCCTCATTTCCCTTTCTCTTTATGCTTTTACACCTGCTGAAGATGCAGATGCCTGATTTGGGGGCAATTACCCAACAAGCGAGAATGACTTGGCTTTTTTCTTTTATTTTGTTATTTGTAACGATAAGTGGAGCTGAGCCAATATCCAGCTGGACAATCCTCCCCTTCCTCGAGCCTTGGAGAGGTTTAGATCCACAGCTCGCTGGGTGCTGAGCCCCGTTTCAAACGTGGGCCAGGTCAAAACTGCAGCTCCGTATCTCTCTGTCGCAGTTTTGGCCTCTTTTAATGTCTTTCCTCGGTGCGAGGGATGAAGTGTGACTGCTGCTTCATCCAGAGACAGAAGGGAACTGGACTAACACTCATAAGCATGGCGTTTTTCCTGGTGTGACCCAAGACTTCCTCCAGTCTGCTGACTGAATACCGTGCCATTTGCTGGAATAAAATGAGGTATAGAATTACTTTTTTCTTCTTTTTTTTTTTTTTTCCTTTTCTCTTTTCTTTTTCTTTTTTTTTCCCCCCATTTTTTTTTCTGGAAAGGGCATGCTTTTACCTTTCCCCACTTTTCATTTCCTGGGCATACCAAACTAGCTCATGCCAGAGCTTGCCCGTGGTACTAGGAGCCCAAGGAATAAGGGGTTTTGTTTGCGCTTCAGGGCAGCTCTGCCTCTCACCGCGCCGGGGGAGCTGGTGGCCATGGGGACAGCAGTGGCTCCTAGGTGACTGTGGAGTGCATGTTAGCCCTGGTGATCTGCTGAACCGCTCAAGCAAATCATCTTAAAATAGGCTTCATATGGGATGCAGAAGAACCCAAGCAAAACACAGAACCCAGCCAAACCCAAATTTATGCTTGTGGTTACTGAAGCTTGTGAGATCAATTTTTTGTTTACTTAAAACTGCTTTCAAAGAGGTTTTTTTTTTTTTTCCTTTTAATTCTCATTCTTGATCCTTGGGTTGGGGGATGGTCGTGGTGGTGGTGGTGGCTCAGCACCGCTCCAGCCAGGACCGAGCATCCTGCCGTCGCCCTCCCGGCAGCCGATGGCCCAGAGACGAGCAGGGCGGCAGGGGCAGGCAGAGGGGCAGGCGCTGTCCCGGGCAGTGTGCCCTGGCACCCGGGTGGCTGTGGTCACTGCCCACCGCCGGCAGCCGAGTTGGCAGCAGGCTGGGCCCCCCTGGGAGGTGTAACGATAGCAGGCAAAAACACAGGGTCCTTCTGGAAAAGTAATGGTGCTTTGGAGTCACTGACCTTCCATGAGGTCACCAGCAAAGGAGCAAAGGAGCTTCTCAACAACTGGTGCTTCGTTTTGACCCAGGACTAAGTTTTGGGGGAAAAGTAGAGCTCACTGACCTTAACTCAGACTGCGGGACCTCCGCACCATGGAAGCGTTTCAGTGCCGGTGTGTTGTCCTTATCCCTCCCTGTGACAGGGAGAGGAAAACATCTCCACTTTACAACGTTGGAGTGTCTGTCCCACGGTTATGCTGAATCTCTGGGGTGGGTCATGGACGGGCTTTTCTCCAAAGTCCTGGACTAGGATGCTAAATGCTGGCTCATGCTTCCTCTGAAATGTCCCACAGAGGCACTGCAGAACACAGGCAAAACCAGCTGGTGGGTAGAAAAATGCCTCTTTCTGGACTAAGCTGTGTGTGTAAATGCTCTGTCCCGAAAGGCACAGAATTAAGGTCCTGGCGAGGCTAGTGAGCACGGTTACACCCCGCAGAACAGGACCCGCGGTCACTGCTCCGTTGGCAACGCCCCAGCCATCACCCAGGGCATCCTGAACAATTCTTTTATTTTCATGAAAACGTGGAAAAATAGATTTGAGCAGAGGTATTTTTAATTTCTAACTTTTGAAAAGACTGAAGATAGCAAGTGTTAAAATCACCAGTTCAGTTTTTTTAAAAAAAAAAAAGGGAAAAAAGCCAACAAACAAACAAAAAAACCCCAAAGCACCAGTTCAGTTTGATTAAAAAAAAAAAAAGGGGAAAAAAGCCAACAAACAAACAAAAAAACCCCAAACCCCATAAAGCCTCTGCAGAGCTGGCAGAAGCCAGAGCACAATAATAGCGGCGATGGCTGATTCAATCTTCCGTGTCATCCCACATATGGTGGGTTTACCCCAGCGGGACGGGAAAGCCTAGAAAGTCGCATACTGACATATTTCAGGACAAACCGTATAGAAAATAAACACATGGGATAAATAAAGCACAGGCAGGAAGCAATGGCCTCCCGGGACAGAAACCAGAGGTGATGCTGGTCGCAGCCCCCCCGGCTCCCCGCCGCCGGCAGCGCTGCTCGGGACCCTGCCCAGCCCCGCCGGGGCAGGGAAGCACCCACCTATTTTATTTTTTTCAGGAATCCCTGGCAGCGAGCTGTGTGGCCCCTGTTTCAGCTGAGAATTGCCTGCAGCCCTCGGCGTTTTAACTGGCCTAATCCCGACGGGGCTGGAGCCAGCAGCTTTGTTGCTGACCAGAACCCATCGTCCCTTTTAGCCGTGATGTGGTGAGCACACGCCGATGCCAAGCCCAGATGGAGTTGTCCCCCGTGCAGATTCCTTCCTCCGGGTCCCTCGCTTTCCTCTTCTTCCTTTTGACACTTACTCACTTGCAGACTTGTCAGAGTTAAAGGGTTGTGTCCTGGTGACAGTTTGTGTTGGCCTCGTAGATAAATACCAGCTTTGCCTGGGGCTGCTGGACACATGGAAATGGCACCAGCGAGACAGCAAGGGTTTCTAAACAGGCTTAATTAAATCTGAGCAACACTCTTGTGCGGGCTGCTGGATCGCTTCTGTCTCTGAAAAGCACTGCAAGGAAGCTTGGTTTTCTTGTTGTCAAGCTGGCCTCATTTGAGCAGGGCTGCTCTGGGTACCTGCGCCCCTGGGGTGGGACGAGGACCGTGTGGGGGGGAACGGTGCCGGGTGGCAGGACCTGGGCAGCAGCAGACCCCCGTCTGCGAGGCGGAGGGAGCCTGGGCTGGGGGTTCAGTGCTGGCAGCTTGGGGAAAGAAAACTGAATTTGTGCTTATGAATGGAAATGGCTTTAGCTGAAAATCCCAAAGGGGACAGGGGCGGACGGTGCTGCTGCTGTCGCATCATTTGTCTGTGCAGAACCTCGCTTCTACCGACAATGTTATTGTGTGCTGCCTAATTGCTTTTGGATGACGTTCAGGCACCAAAGTGGGGCAGAAACAACTCTCCATCCTGGATTTTAACCCCTTTGTGGGGGTGTAATTGAGTTGGTCGCAGGGGAAGGTGTGCTGGGAGAGGTGGGTAGTGGGGCTGGAGCCGTGGGGTGTGGGAGCCTGCGGCGGGCAGCACCGGGCACCGTGGCCCTCAGGACGTGGGCAGCAGGAGGAGGGAAAGGAGCAATGAGGTGCGACCAGAAAAAGTATTTTACTGATCTAAAAAAAAAAAGTGAAGGTTAAAACCTGCAGTTCAGTGTGGAAGGAGAAGAGAAGGCTTTGACGGGTTCGGAGTAACGGGATGGAGCAGCCCCTGGCTGGGGGAGCAGGATGATCCGTGAAGCCGCAGTGCGCACTCTTGGTATCCATAGCATGTGCACAAAATAAAATAACGTGTGTAACAAGCATTAAGAGGGAAGAAGGTATGTTATAGAAACACAGACCCAGAGCCTATAGGACTAATTGCCTGGGCAGGCTGGAGGAGCGGATGGCGTTTAAGAGCCGTGGGGACCTTTCTCTGCTCTTTGGTGGAGACAGTGTTAATCGGCCGGGCTTAGCAGCGAGCGGCGGATGTCAGGGAGGAACAGAAGGGCTGTTAAGCACAAGGAAATTGCTTGCTGTCTAGATGGGCTTAACACAATATAAACTACACGCTACGCACAGAGAGTTAAAGCCTGAAATGGTGAACGAGCTGGAGTTATCCAGCACAGCAATGCAGACGCGAGCGGAGCGTGATGTTTTTCCTGCCCAGTGTTGCTTGGAGCTAGTGCTGAAGCACAGCGTCCGTGCGCTGGCCTTTTCCTTTGGACAGAAAGGCATCTGCAGCATTTCGGAGCCTGCGAGACCGTTACGTTGCTTTTCCCTTCCTGCTACTTTGTCACCATCCTTTTTTCCGTAACAAAACTTCATAATGGAAGGAAACCATCTAGAAAGGAGCCTGGGAGCAGAGACGACCCAAGCCTGTGCAAGCAGGCTTCCTGCCGGCTTCCTTCGGGGTCCGGCTCTGCCCATTGCGCCGCGCTGCTCGGCCGGGTGATGCAGCCCTCCTTCCCTCCCTCCCTCCCTCCCCGCCGCGCTGAGGTGATGCAGCCCTACCTCCCTCCCTCCCTCCCTCCCTCCTCCCTCTTTACCTGGGCCGGGCCATTCAAGATCCAGTCCAGAAGGGGCCACACTGGACACTGCAGCAGCTGACGTCTCCCCGTATACGGGGAATGTTTCCCAGTTCCTGGACTGGGAGGCAGGACTGCAGCGTCTTTGCTCCCCACTTGGCAGCCCCCAGCCTTGCTCAGCTGGGGGTTGTGCACTGTCCCCGTTAATGCATTTCTAGCTGTACCGTTTATTTGTTTGTTCTCTGCAAAAACTCCTGTTCCTAAATTCCTCTTCTTGCTCCCGCTGGATTACACCTGGCGTATGGAGGAACCTGGATGGGGAAACCTGAGTTGCCTGTATGCGTTTTCCCATCTTCAGAGTGTTGATATGGGCAGACTTGGTAAAGGCACGGTCTGCCTTCCTTAGGGATGCCCTTTTCAAGCTCTTGCTTAGAAAGGTTGTTTGGCTAGGAAAAAATAGGATTTTTTCATATTGGGAAAGTTGGGGAAAACCTGTCCGGACTCTGAGGAAAATTGGTAAAACAGTATTTTAATTATAACTCATTGCTGCAGCGTCTTGTTTTGGAATTGCACCTTAGGCTAGCATGCATCTCGCCAAGATGCTGTGATAGTGCCCCACAGCCTTCCTGTTGGTTTTCATTTGGTTTAGAAACGTAATTAAAAGAGGGTAAAAAAAGAAGCAGTGGAGTTACCAACTCTCTTTACGAGAGTAAAGAGTTTAGACCAAACCTACTTCTATGAAAATAAACAGAATTTCATTTTTTTGTTGCAAGTTCTTCCCATATATTGAATTTCCGTGCTTGGTGACAAGGATGGATCTGCCTGAGTGAGCAGCGATTGGATTCAGATGGCTTTGAGTTGCAATTGGTTTTGCTTTGGAAAGCTGGAACTGTCCTTGGAGAGGAGGGTTTGGACCTGAGCTTGAGGCCTTGCTCTCTAAAGAGCAAAAACCTTGCAGCCTGATTTATCTAAGCTGTTAGCTTTTCATGGCTGTGCCTAGAAGTTTTTTTCCTCCTTTTTTTTATTCTGTGCTTAAGGTGTGTTTTCAGTGCAAGAGGCTGGCAATTGCAGTTGTCATTCAAAAGGCTTGACTTGTGTTCACCAGCGTTTGCCTGTAGGTCTGGACACGGGCTCTTGTCCAACAGGTGCATTTTTCTCTGGATACCTCCCTGATCTCTCCAGAGAAATGCCTCCCGGGGCTGCTGACGCGGCGCTGCCTGGGGGAGCTGAGCTGCCCGCCGGTAACCCCTCGAACTTTGCCCGCTGGCAGCAGGACCGGTTGTGGCACCGTGGGGATGTTGCTGCTCCCGGGCAGCAGCATGGCATGGTCCCCTGCCCAGGACACCAGCGGTGCCTCAGCAGGGGAGCCGGCGCCGGTTCGGCACAGGCAGTACGGGAGCAGGAGGGTGCATGCGGCAACGCCGCGGTGCTCCCGAGTGAAGCCGGTCCCCGCGAGAGGAATGCGGCCCCCGCACTTAGGCTGCTCCCCCCGGGTTGTTCCCTCTCTCTCACTCCCTGCATTTCCCAGTTACAGTTGGCAGTTAGCGTAGGCGCGGGCATGGCAAAGCCCACGGTAAACACCGCGTACAGGGCACGAGCCATAAACTGAGACTAATTTGGCACCGAGTTCAGTCATAAAGGATAAATATGCTTTATGGCCACGTTCAGGATGTAGCTGTAATGGCTAAATAAAACCATACCCCAAGCGACGGAAGCTGTCAACTACGGCCCCAGGGAATCGGGTTTTCGTGCAAGCAGACGGTGACTATTGCAAATCACAGAAAAAGGGAGCAGGACTGAATGACCGGAGTGAGGAGAGAAGCGGGGGAGGTGGGAGCGCTGGTGAGGGACATTCATGGTGAGATGCAATCAGCAGCAAGGAGTCCCTGCGTTTATCAGTAACAGTGTCATTTCCTCTATGTCACAGGTGACTGCTCAGGTGCACGGCAGACGAGAGGAAGACGTGAGCTCCACAGTTGCTCTGAGTCCGGCAGAGCCGGCTGTGCCAGGCCAGGATGAAGGATCAGGCCACGCTGGTTCCTTGAGGCTGGAGCCTTAGTGGTCTGGAAACGTCAAAGCCCCGGGCAACGAGTGCATGTGGCAGGTAGGACACAGGGGCTCGTCCCTTCTGCCGGGGTGCTGGTTTCTCACTGGTGTCGCCTCTAGAGGTATTTAGCTCCTTTTCGCAGTGGGGAAACGGAGGCACGTGGTGGTTCCTGAGACTGGGTGCGTTTTGGGAATGGTAGTAGATCTGGCACCTGAGCCAGGCTGCCTGCTGCTCTTTGTACGCTGGCATTGCAGCTCCTCCTGCGAGTCGGTTCCTCGGCCTCAGGAGTCCAGGACAGGGGAAGTGAGGAAGGAGCCTGCTGCCAGCAGCCTCGGTGGATCCAAGGCTTTTTTCTAATAACATCCAGATGGATCCACAGAAATTGTTAGCATCTCAGAAGAAAAAAGAAAGAACATCAGCTGCAGGATAAAGATGATTCGAATGGTTTAGGAAGGGCAGCCTGGAGGAGAAGTCCACTGCCAGGGCTCCCCAGATGCCACAGGCGCATCTGAAATAGCAATTGCAGTGGTGTGAGCTCTGCTTCCCCGGGAGCTCTGCACAGGCACAGCCAGGAGCAGCGTCTTGCCTCGCAGTGCTGTAACAGAGCCTTTCCTTCTGGAATTAGGCCAGCATTGGCTAATTTGAGTCTAGAAACCCCTTTTAATTGCGGCACGTTGCAGAGGTTGGCTCTTTTGGCACATGTGGGTGTGGGTGCCCACCTGCCCTCCTTTCCAACTCCTGTCCTGCAAAAGGAGGAAATCCATGTTGGGATAATTTCTGCAGAGAAACAGTAGATTTGGGGTGGTGGAGCGTGGTTTGAGCTTGTCCCAAGCGTACCCACCACCCAGGACCCCCTACCATGGGGCTGCGCAGGGCAGAGGCAAGCCCTGGCAGTGGGGGTGGAGGTGTTTTGGTGGTCACCACGTGCACCAGGGTTCCTCTGTGTGTTCGGTGGTGACAGCAGATGCTCCCAGGGGAAGAGCCTCGGTGCCCAGGGGGGAGTAAAGATGCTCTGTGCCTTGGGTGATAAATGTGTCGCGGCCCAGCTCTGGAAACGGGGCAGGGGAGGATGTGAGCGACAGAGGATTCATATCCCGGAAACGCCATGGTGTAACGGCTCGGGAATTCAGCGTGATAAATGCATTTGCCTGTACTGTTGCAGACAATCTGCTTAATGTGGGAAGCAGAGTTTCCTGCAGCACTGAGTTAGTGGGGAAGGGAAAACCCTGAGAGCCAGGAACAGCCAGGGAGAATTAAGCAGGTAAACCCATTACCAGTGACCACCTCTTTGTGTGGGGATTACACTGAGGTTTAAGCTGCAGCTTCCTGATGCTCAGTGTCTCGGGAGGAGTGAGGGCTGTGGGCAGGGGTCTCTCCCCCCTCTTGAGGGGCTCAACCTGAGAGCTGGGATTAGCAGTTGCCACAAGCTGCCCTCACTAGCCAGAACAAATTGCTGCACGTGCTTAGAAACAGCCCAACCTGCGCAAACTGTGGCAATGCTTTGAGGCGAAGGTTTGCCAGACCTTGCTCTGGCAAATTCCCCCACGTGAATTCTTCCTAACGTGACCTTCACCATGGAAATCGCTCCTCTTTAATGAACTGATTTACACTGTCCTAGTTCCCTGACCAGATGTTTACCCCAACTCCCTCCATAGCTCGGGAGTGCTGCAGATACTGGCTCTAAAAACAGAGTCACAGCACACGTGGGAATAGATGTGCTGTCCCAAGAGCTTATTTCAGTTAATACATCATGAAATAGTTTGGCTTCCCTGTGCTCAAGGAAGGCTGAAGACAGTGGGGAGGGAGGTCTGGAGTGCAGCAGGGGGATGCTGGGGATGGGGTGTGCGGAGGGTGGGGGCACAGGCAGCGCTGCTGCACCCCAGTGCCAGGGAGAGCTGCAGGGATGAGCGTTGCCAAGAGCCAGGCTCGGGCTGTGGCTGCGGGGACTCCCTCGGTCCTTGCCAGAGCCTCCGAGGGGACAATGCTCCATGGCATTGTGGTGCCCTGCAGCCCTGGCCCTGGTCGCCCACCACCGTGCTGTCCCACAGCTCCCGCAGCCTCGCCCGCCCCGAGATGTGTGTGTCCTCCGGCAGCCTTTCCAAAATGCCAACCACAGGAAAGCAGCAGAAACCCAAGCTTTCCTTTTGCTTGGATTCCCATCAGTTCCCAGAGCTTAATAATAGATTATTTCAGGCTTCCTTGCTTCAGTTGTTTTGGCTTTTCGGGCTGGGGCTGAGCGCTGTCTCATGGGCGAAGCAGCCCTCTGGGTTAGAGGAAGAGGAAGGAGAAGCCACTTTGTGGGATGAGTGTTTTGCCTGTGATCAAACCCTCCCTTGAGGCTTGCCAGGAGCGTAACCCCTCTCTACCCTTCCTGCTCTCCACGGGGGTCCCTTGCCAGCCCTGGTCCCACGGCGGGGCTGCAGCGGGGGCTTCCCGGGGTGGGAGCAGCACCCGGCACCCCGGGCTGCCCTCACCCAGGGGGAAGCGGAGCAGGGAGGCAGCGGGGGACCCACCACTTCCCGGGCCCCTTTAAGCTCCCTCTGGCTCCATTTGTCAGCCAGATGCCGATCCAGATGTTGGCGCTTCGGTGTCTGCCCGCTGGCACCGGCAGCGCGGGGCGGGGTCCCCGGGCTGCCCCGGCCCCGCCCCGGCGCAGCGGCGCCTCCCCTCCCCATCTCCTGGGCATCCCGCGACATGGGGACATCGAAGGCGGTTTGTTTTGCAGAGGGAAAAGCGTAATTCCTGTGCGCCCGGCACAGAGCAATCTGGGGGGCTCGCTGCTTTTTTCTTGTCTTTATTTTTTTGGTGCGCCCCCCGCCCCGGGAGCTCATCCCTGCCCGCTCCTGCCGGATCCCGCTCGAAAACGAAAGACAAAGCAGAAGCAGCCCTGCTGCTCGCCTTCGCGACGCTTCCTCGTCCGAAGATGCTGAACCGTCCCCGGTAACGGGTGCACTAGGCCGGTCCTGCTCTCTTCTAAACCTGCTGCCGGGTCCCGTAGCTGTTTCCAGGGGCTGTGCTGGGTTTCACACTGTCGGCTGGGAGCTCGCACAGCCTTTCTGCGGACCCTCGGTCCCTGGGGTCCCACGCTGCAGGGGCCCCGGGCTGCAACGAGCTCAGTGAGTGCCATGAAGACAGCGGCTGTCAAAAAGGTCTGGCACCTACAGGAATAATCTCCCCAAAGACACAGGGAGCGGTGAGGGGCCGTGAGCAGGCAGTGGCGGGCAGGACGTCTGCCTTGCATCTAAAAGGAGCTCATGATGGACCGAAGGACCACTGGTCTGTCTGTCCTGCGAAGCAGAGGTGTTACCACCCTTTGGCGTACCTCGCAGCCAAACCCGGCTGTGCTGCCCATCCCTACCCAGCTTTTACCTTTCTTGGGCATTTTCATGTCATACATGGAGAGCATATGGGAGCCATTAGACCCGGATTTACATTCTTTCCTCACGAATGGCAGCATGTCAGAGAGTTGTTTATTTAATGTAAAGTGTGATATTTTTAAAAAATAGCTTCAGCTCTCCTAGTGCAACAGTTTGTGTGACTTTTCATGCCCTTCTTCCTGGTGCAGGATAAACAGTTAACAGGAACTAGCAGTCGGGTTTTAAATCCCCGCAGAGGAGTCCTGAGCCAAACAGAAGGAGGGAGTGGACAAGACTCAGAGCGCTCTGCAGCCCGGTGCTCTGCCTGGCTGACGGCGTGTTGTCGAGGTTGCGGTCTGTTAAGATCTCTGCAGATTTTTAGGTCTAGCTGACAAACTCCTGTGCTGCGCAGCCCGGCTGGGATCTGTGGCCCTTTATTGCCCTTCCCTTTTCTGAGCACTTCTGGATTGGGCAGTCGTGGAAAAAAAGAGTTGATCAGGGATGCCTTCAACCCGAGAGGTTTGATAGGCGTGGAGGCAAAAATATGGCTTTGGAGCCCTGGTGAAGTTGTGTGTGCGGATGCCACAGACCTCAGCACTGGGAGAAGGGGTTGTGGGATCACAGAGGACCCTACCTTCCCTGCGCCACCTCCTCCTTCCACTTCTTTAGGATGTGGAAGCTTTTAAGATCCTGGCAAGATCCGCCAGGAGACAGCACTAGGTTGTAGCTGAAAAAGGCTGAAGTCTAGCCCATCGGGTGCCCTTGGCTGCTGCTGGATTTGAATGCTGTAAATTTAACTGAGCATCCGAACGCTGCCGTCCTTTCCCTGCCCAGCTGTGCCTCCCGAGCTCACCCTCTCATGCAGCAGCACTTGCTTTTCCTTCCTTCCGACACGCTCCAGAAACCCTCTCGCAACACACTTGCGCTCACTACGCTTACTGGGAAAGATCTTCAAGTATAATAATTTTATTAAATCTCACCAGTCTTCCTCCCCCCCCCCCCCCCCCTCCCCCCCCCCCCCCCTCACCTCTCACCCTAAGGACAAAACTCCAAAGCGAGCACGGTTTCTCTGGGTAACGTCATCCTTGCTTGTTCATCTGTCTGAAGCAATTACTGTGGCTTCCTTAGGGATTATTTTTCAGACAAAGTGTTGACATTTTTCCCTAGTTGGGTGTCAAGTGTGTACCTGCGGTGGTAATTTCTGAGTGGCAGAAGTCTAACGAGAGGAATGCCCTGCGGTTAACGAGGTGTTGGAAGACAGCATGGCTAAATCTGGCATTATGCTTTCCAACTTTCCAGTTTAATTAGAAACCTGGATCTCCTGGTCATGCATTCATTCATTTTTTGAGTTGAGAGACAACCCAGCCTTTCACTGGGAAAGCAACCGCAGTGTTTAAGTAAGGTGTTGATGCTGTTGGCTATCCACATCGTTCCGTCATGCCCAACTTTGTGTTTGCCATTGGAACATCATCTGTAGCTTTTCCCAGGTGCCAGACCCACTAGAGCTCCGGTACCAGGGACATCAGCGGTGGCTGGGTCCTTCTCTTGTCCCTTCTTCTCCTGTAGCTCATTGGCCTAAATCCAGGATTTGGGCAGATATTCAGTCCTTACGGGGCACTGCCAGGTACTGGTTTAAATGTCAAACTTCTCAACTCTTATCCACTGCAGTTAAGCAATTACAAGTTCATAACAGCACAGAAGGTAGAGACAGAGGGGTTCAGCCTGCGTCCCTGCCTTGAAAACCGGTGCTGCAGGTGTAGGACGTGGGCACATGTGAGGATGATGATGATAGCCCCATGGGGTAGCCCGTGGCAGCTGAAGGGTTGCAGGGAGCCGTGTGCCTGCTCCTCACCTGCCATTAGCCTGAACCACCTTCACCGAGAGCTGAAAGAGTGTGTTTTACCACTCAGGTAATTAAAAGCATGCACATGGTTTGTGGTGGCAGCAGAGCTGATGAATCATTACTTGTTCACCTTTTAATAGTGGGATCGTGTGCGCTTGGTATGAGTTATATTACGTGTGCTTAGATGTGTAAAATAAGGCAACATTGCAAAACGGTCACAGTTGTTTGCCAGGTTAGGGTTAGCCAGCTAGCTTACCTGGGATGTGATGATAGTGAAAAAACCCAAAGTTACCCTACTGCTGTGCTTAATTTTTTTTTTGGGGGGGAAGGTGCCTGTGAGGAGTAGATTTTTTGCAAGCATTACTTTCTTCTTTAATTAAAATGTTTTAGTTGGTATATACAGTAAAAATGTGCCTTTTTGGCTGTTGGGGATTATAAGTGAAAACTGGAAATTGATATTTGTAGTCCTTCAAGCAGTCAGTGTGCACATAGTAAATACCTGCAAGACCATACATCTGACCTCCCCGTGGGCAGCTGTATGGAAACTTTGCTATGTAAAGGACAAGAGAAGCAGCTGGCATCCCACAGTTCTCCAGGAGGAGCAGAAATTGCCTTTCGGCTTGATCTCCACGCAGTTCCCCCAGATGAGAAAAAACAGCACTGACGGGCCATGGCAACGGGTAGGTGCAAGGAGGGTGCCGGGCGCTGGCAGGGCTGGTGCCCACGGGTGGGCGATGGTCCCCACCCCGCTGGGCTCTGCAGCTGCGGTGCTGCCGAAGCTGCCGCATGCTCCTTCCCTGCCACAGCTCCACTGTTCCCATGCCAGCTCCCTGTTTGCCTGGGAGGACAATTAACCGCGATGCTATCAGCGCTGGGGAAAAGATTTCAGAGCCAGCAAGTGCAAAAGTTCAGGAGTACAGTAATTAGCAGAGCAATTCTAAAGTGTAGTAATTAGTGGCTAATTACTGCTGCAGAAATATGCAAGGCATAGTGCCTTTTCTTCCTCCCTCGCGTGTAGAGATGGCTTATCTGGGGTTTGCCAGGAGCTGTGAGCACTTGTCCCGTGTCCCTGTCCCCAATGGCATGAATGGGAAAAAAAGTGAGTAAGGGGAGCCCAGGTGGGATGAACCTGAGCCCATGGATGCCGTGAGGGCGAACTCAGTCTGCTCTCCAGAGCAAAGGCCCCGGGGCTGTGCCAGAAACAGGGACTTTGGACTCACACCGGCTGGCAAGAGGCCAGGCTGTGACTGTCCCTCCGTCACGCAGGGCCGGGCAGGTCCCCCCAGATCTCCAGCGTAGCGCAGCTTCCCCCCCCCAAGAGCTCAGCGCGTGGGCCTGCAGGGGCTGCCAGCTCATTTATCGTTATTATTTGCAAATGAGGATGAGATAATTGATAAAGCTGCGCTGCTGATTGTGGGGCAGATGACCGTCCCCGGCCGTGTTTGCTCAGGAACAAAGTGTGTCTGTGAAAACCCTCCTGCAGCCAGAGCAGCAAGGTACCACCCGCCGGGGAAGGGCTCCAGCAGTACCCCAAGTGACTGGAAAAAATAGATTGCAATATCTAATTAGCAGACACTGCAGGCCTTGTTTCGGTGTTCCCAGAAGGTGCCGCGTGCGTGCAAACGAGGAGGAGGCTGTGCACAGCCCGCAGCGCCTGGCAGAGCCCGGGCTCGGCCCTGCGTTGTGTAAACAGGAAAGCTGTTTGTGTTCTCTCTTCAGAAAGTTTGGTCCAGAAACATGAGCTCCATTGTTCCGCTCTGAAATACGCTGCGTAGCTCACCTCCGAGTGAAAATTTTCACTTTGCAAAGCTGGGGAGAGCAGCTGAGCTGCTGTAATGCTCCTGCCAAATACGTACTAATGCAGTTTCCAAGGGTCTATTATACAAAAATAAAGGTAAAATGAATTAGATTGCCCATCTTTTCCAAACTGAACATGAGTGCTTTTCACCACTGACACCACTATTTCAACAATGTAATGTTTAACTACCTTAAGTTACACTATGTACCTAAATGCCCTCCCCTTTACTGCTGAATAAGGAAAGTCAGGCCCAACAGGCGGGACCGTAGGAAGGGAAGCATTAGGAAAAGTGTTAGGAAAAGCGTTTAGGAATCATGAAGCTCAATGGCCCTGTGCCTGACCCCAGCTTGTGGCCCAGGGTAAAGGAGAAGATAAAGTTCACCTCATCCCTCAGCCGTGTGAACTGCAGCAAGTCCTGGTTTCCCTGGATTCCCCCCCCCATTCACTAGAATTGCAAAATCTGAATTGTTATAGTAGAAACAATAAAGAGTGCACAGGCTGTGGGCACCCCTGCGTGCGGTGGGAGCGACATTTGCAGTCTGACCAGGCTGCGTCACCCGCCCGCCCCGGCACAGGGTCCCCCAGCTCCCTCTGCAGGTGTCCCCGTTTGCGTGCCCCTGCTCGGGTGCTGCCACACGAATGCCTGGCTTTTGTGTCTCAACACACAGCTCATCCCTGTGGTGAAGCAGCACCACGCTCCATTCCCCCCTCCCGAGAGATTTAGGCTTTTTTACTCAAGCACCTCTTAATTTAAGACCAAATATAGCCTGCTGCAACATTTCCTATCAAACTTTATTGTTCTGCCACTGTACCAGCATATCTTATTTACAGCTCGAAACCTCAGTCCAAGACTGACAGGAGGACTTAGCCGAACGTGAGTTTCGGCGGTTTTCCCCCCCGCCGCGATGCCGGGGCACGGGCTGCGTGGCACTGCCCCAGCTCCAGCCTTGCATAAATGAAGGGCTCCTGTGCTTTTGCTTCCTCAGCTGCCGAATCCATCCCATCGACCGTGGCACCCCTGGCCACGTCTCCGCATACACATCACCCACAGCCGGGCCGTGGCAAGTCACATGGGTGCAACGGAGTTAAACCTATTCCCAATTTACTTTTTAATGCAGTATCACCAGAAAGGATTAGTTAAAGGCTTTGGGCTAGTCTACACATGAGGAAACTCGCTGTAAGGTAAAATGCACTTGCCACGCAGAAAGAAGTGATTAGAGAAGTGCTGACTCGGCAAGGCTTTGCCCCAGTGGTGCCTGGGCTGACCTGTCCCCCCGTGCAGCTCGTGCCTGGTCACCGTAGGCGTCTGCAAGTGCCCGAGGTGGACGGGGGAAGACGAGCCGGGGTAGAGCATGGCAGCATGGTGCTCCCATGTTGCTCTCGCCTGGCAGGAGCGGCTCTTGAGCTGCTTGGGAGATCTGCTTCGTGCCGGGAGAGGAGAAACCCAGCTTCATGGAGGGTTTGGGAGTCACCAAGGAGGCCCCAGTGTCGTTTTTAGAGCCCCATTTAGCCAGATGCCGGGGGCGTGGGAGGAAGCCCCCTGGGAACGGGGTGTGATGCACTGCCACCGTCATATGGGCCGTTCCTGCTGCACCATCACACCCTCAACATCAGACTTCAGTTGCTCCCACCCTGCCCCATTCTCACTGGGACAATGTCAAGGGACTTTGGTGCCTAGAATTACTTATGAACATGTTGTTGAAGAGACAGGTTTACTTAATAAATAAATACAAATAACATATGGCAGGTACTAGCATGAAATATAGCAATATTCATGTTGTAAGGGAGGCTAAGTTGTCTAGGGCTTGGAGCTTTTGGCTGATGATAGTTTAACTTTATACGCTAAGGATATCTGCAAGCATTTAACCAGGCTGGCACTCGATAACGTGACTGATGGTGCAATCTGAAATTTCTTGAAGGGCATATTAGAAGCTACATACTCAGATGGATAAATATGTTAATACAGCGTACCCAGGGAGGTTTTGCCTCAGAATGACCGGGGACAGTAAAAGCGTGCGTTCCCCTGGTATCCGGGGTGTCGTTGGGGCAACCTTGGCCATGTTTCTGGGTGCCTGCCCGAGGCAGGTTTGTGCATGTCCCCGGGAGCTGCAGTGTGGCCACTGCACGAGCTGGCCCTGCGTTGCCGACAGACGGCAGAGGGCAGGGGGAGGCGGGGGTGCCGGTGGACCTTGGGGGGGTGTCAGGGCTTTTCCCCGCATCTCTGCAAAGCTTCGTGCAGAGCGGAGGAGCTCTGCTTTGTCTATTTTTGGTAAAGCCTTTACCTAAAGCTTGGAGCTCTAACATTTGGCTCTGTCATACTAGCCAAAAAGAGAGTGAGGGAAAAGGAGGAGGTGATGGTTGGGTTTTGGGGTTCAGGTCGTCTCTGAGCTCCTGGGATGTGGCTTAGTCGGCTGAGATGGGCAGCGGGAGGAAGAGGATCGCCTTCTGGCCATAGTGAGTCCGCGGCCCCAGCTTGCTCTTCCCATTCTTCTTCAGACCAACAAACCAGTTCTTATCCGCGTGCTTTTTGGAGACGTACGTGTTGTAATGGTTTTCTTCGATCCTTTCAAGGAACAGGCACTCCTCACCCAGTAACTGCTGAAAGAGAGCCCCGGGTAATGACAGTGAGATGGGGCGATGCCGTAGGGAGAAGGATGCATGTTCCTAACGCAGCGATCTGGTCGGGCACTCCCTGGCTAGGATGCTATCCAGACCCGCCTCTGAGATCTCCGTGCCCCAGTAAAGTTCATATTTAAAGCGTGGAGGTAAGTAGCCTTGATTTAGTCCCCTGGGCTACTCCTACAGTAACTTGTCCATGACTTGGGCATTTTATGGCAGTAACCTGTAAGCTGGTCCTGGCACTGGCTCCTGTGCTGGCACTAACCTGTGCAGTGGCAACTGCAGGTTTGGGGCATGAGCACAGGGAACAAACCAGCTCTTTGGTGAGGCTAAGCAGCCTGTGACCAGGATTACGTGTCACACACTTTGCTATAAATGGGACTAGTCTCAAAGAACCAGATTATTTTCGGTGACTCCGTGCCCTACAGCTCCTGGGCACAGGGAGGGTAAGCTCCTGCCTTGCACAATCCCGCTCGCACTGGGATGTCACGGATGTTGTTGCTGCCTCCAGCAACAGGGCTCGGTGCAACCAGGATACAGAGGAAAAATGCGGGGAGGTCTTTGCTCAGTGGCTGTGGGCCATTGCCTGGGGCTGCTAGCAGCCCTGAACCACCTCGCAAAGCCGTGGAGAGGCGGCAGGAGGCAGGCAGAGGTGTGAGCAAGGCGCTGCCGGAGCTGGAAGAGCTGGGTTGGAGGTGCACCTGCCCTGCGCTGCCGGGGTCCCCCCCCTGGCCCCGCTCGCAGAGCTGGCAGCTGCCAAGGGGACGCAAAGCAGCTGCTGCTCTAGATATGGAATATGATATTTGTCAAGTGTTTGAGGCAGGGTGGTAAATGGTGTTATTTGATTATTTATTTATTTCCCCCCCAAATAAAGCCGGCTGGAGAGTGGCTGTCCAGCTACCAAAATAACAAACAGAGGCTAATTGTTGCTTGTGGTTTGCATTACTCAGAGCTACGAGATTTCTGCAAACCTCAAACCCTCTCCGTGTCTGGTCCCACATAAACCTCCTACTTACCGAGCCGTAGAGCAGCCCATTGGTGTCCATCGCCAGGTACTGCCCAGACTTGGTGCTCTTTATATACACCTCTCCCACGCTTTCCGCACTTAGCTGGAGTTGAACTGAAAGTAAAAATAAACCAACAACAAATGTAAAAGGAAAATAGGAAAAGGAAAAAAATAAAGGTTGTCAGAGATAATGTCAAGGCTGCTAGGAAAGTTAGCAGGATGGTTTTGTTCTGAAGCCTGGCTTATAAAGAGTTTATAAGAAACAGTACAGCGTGTAATAAAAGTGTCTCCTTGTACCCTCTCCTTCAAAGAAACCCCACAGCCATGTTTTAGGAAGCAAAGACCAATTTTTTCCTTATTTTACATCAAAGGAAGGGCAGCCTTTTGGTTAAGATGCTGGAATGGGACACAGGAGATTGGGGTTTTAATTCTGGCTCTAATTTAAAAATTTCTCATGTGGTTTTGACAAGACACTTAAGGAGTGACATATGAAGAATTATTTTGAGAGCTAAACCAGGGACAGGCAGACTTCAGATGCCTGCGTTGCAAAACCCTGATCCAAAGCATCCCATCCAGCAGTGTGCCATGGCTGGCACGTTATCCGGCGCGTCGTAGGCGGATAGTGGAGAAATAGAAAGGGCTGATCTTCATCCTAAAAAATACCTCCCGTCGGTAGCCATGAGCCACATCTTAGATTGTCCTAGTTTGCAGCGCTAACGTGAATTTCATGCTAAACCAAGATCTGAGCCTGCCAGCGCAAAGGCTGGGCAGGGGCGGTGGGTTCATGGTTATGCCGCATCTGGTCATGCAGCCCACCGTGCACTGGCTTTCCATCCCTGTCACCGATGCCAGACTTCAACTAGAAACTCCGGGGCAAAAAAAGCTCTTTATTGGCCTTGTACTGCGGGAGGGGAGCGGCTCAGCTGCAGGCTGGGGTGTCTGGGCCACCTCCCTCCTCTGCTCAGTATCCTGTACCTAACACAGCAGATTTAACCTTTCTATTTGTCTGGTTACTTTTTTTTTCCCCCGTGAGTTTGTTTTTTTCTTACTTTGCTAATCACATGAGTCTCGGAAAAACGATTAAAACTTGGCTCAAGTTCTTGTTAAACATATTTATCAGGAAGAGGCAAGGGAAGAGGCCATTTGGTTGGAGAGAAGCTTTGGGAGGGCAGCTCTCTAGCACTGTGTGCTCAGAGAGGACCCTGTACCGCTCTCATGGGTGGGCAGGAAAACTGAAGTCTGAGCAATTAGCAGCCCCGCCAGCATGCACGGAGGGCTGCGGCTGTCGTCAGTGTGACTTGCAAAATCCAGCTTTTCCAAATGATCATTCCCATTCCCTACTCAGCTTTTTTTCCTGAGCTTATACTGTAGGGATTTGTAACAGAAATATTTAGATTGGTTTGAATGAAGTATGAACGGATGCCTCAGCTCCAGCTCCTTCCTTCTTTTTAAATTTATTTTATTTTATCCTTTTTTGGACGAGGTAAAAGGTAATGTTACCTCTTGGCATAGCAGAAGCCCTCGTCCCAGTGAAATCTTTGCTGTAATGGTTCACATTCTTCATTTTTGTTGTTTCCTGCTCGGTAAATGATGGTTAATTAGTAAATTGCGTGGGTGCAGATTTGCGGTAATATGCAATCCCGGTGCTTGCCTGGTTGCGGCTGGGAGCTGGCAGCCGGCAAACCCCGCAGCTGGAGAGCCCCCAGCCTGCCTTGCACTCCCTGTGGTGCTGCAGCCCCAGGATGTGGCCAAGGAAAAGTCCAGCCAGGAAAAGAGGGAAATGAGATAAAAATGATGATATTGTCCTAAAAATTGCCACGGAGAGAGGGGAGCGGGGGGACCCTCCAGCTGCCGATGGGGACGTTAAGGTCTCCGGCCGCAGAGGGAGGGAGAACGGCGGGTCCGGAGGAAGGATCTCACGCACAAATTCTTGCATTTTTTACAGGTCTGTACAGATATTTCCTTCCATGAAGTAATGGGATGAAACAGAGAAAATAAGGCTGTTTGTGGAAACGAGCGTGGACTTCATCCTTGAGGGTCTACAATGTCCTGGTAAGTTTTCTTTTCATCTCACAGTGCAAACTTGAGATGCCCACGGACGGCAGCAAAGGACACGGTGAGGGGATCCTTACATAGGGCTGGATGGGGAGTGCTTGGAGTGAGTGACTTCTGTTCTCCTTAGAGATCCTCCCTGATTCGGTGGCTAGCACCTGGCAAGGCGATTTAAGATAAAAATAAGAATTCTTGATATTTATCTGGAACAAAATGCACATGGGCATGGGCAGTTTGCAAAGCACCAATGCAGGCCTTAATGCAGCTGTGCACGCTGGGTCCCGGATGAGCCGCGGGCGTTCCTGTGCCTCGTCCCTCCCCAGGGGCCTCTCTCCCCGCTGTCATCTCCAGGTTGCCCGTATGAATCTGGCTTGCTCCGCGCTGGCCGGTGCTTGTCCCAGCTGTGTAAGCAGTATCCCACGGCGGAGGTCATGGTCTGGGCTGCTCCCCTCACGCGCCGGGGACTTGTGCTGAGCAGCTCCGGTGTTTGCCAGGCGCAGGGGCAGGACCATGGGCAGCTGTCGGTGCTCAGAGGCAGGGCACCTCGCCGGCAGGGCTGCTCCGCTGGCACACAGCCCTTCCAGGAGTTTCCTCTGTAAATATTTGTACGTTCGGATATCCAAATTTACGAGATCATTTACAGGAGGTTCCTTTCTGGCAGAGGTTTCCAAACACCCGGCCTGGTGTTTGCCAGGCGCAGGGGCAGGACCGTGGGCAGCTGTCGGTGCTCAGAGGCAGGGCACCTCGCCGGCAGGGCTGCTCCGCTGGCACACAGCCCTTCCAGGAGTTTCCTCTGTAAATATTTGTACGTTCGGATATCCAAATTTACGAGATCATTTACAGGAGGTTCCTTTCTGGCAGAGGTTTCCAAACACCCGGCCCCAGGCCAGCAGCCTGCGGAGGTGTGAGCGTGCCGGGGTGCAGCGGGTGCCATGCGCAGGAGTGCTGCCTGCGCTCGCTGCCCGCGCTTGCTGCCTGCGCTCGCTGCCTGTGTGCATGGTGCAGCTGTGGGGACCGGCAGCTGGAGGGAAAACGCTCACTCCCTGGGGACGGGGTCGCCTCCAGGGTGACGGGCTCGCTTTGCCCGGGGGAAGAAGGCTGGGCTGTGTGGTGGCACCCGTGCCATGAGACGGTGGGCTCGAGGCTGGGGTGCAAGGGCTGGACCCTTGTGTCCTCGCTAGCACCTCATGTCCCGGGAGATGTCACCTTGCCACTGACTGCAAACCTGTGCTGAGCTCCCCAGGGCACACAGATGTCTCTGCGTCCCCATCTGACTCCAGCAAAAATCTCAGCTCTGCAAAATGTTGCAGAGACGCCTGTTGAGCTCGTACGGCCTCTCCAGCTGCTGGCTTGTGGGTCCTGTGAGCCTGGTCCTGTCTTCTGCAGATCCTTTGGGTTAGCATCCTCCCCAGCCTCTTGCAGGGGTTTGAGAAGGGTTACGTGCCTAGTTTATTCCAGGCTGGAGGCTGCCTGCCCCGCACTGTGTTTATCCAGCCTTGGTGAGCTCATCCTCACCCGTCCCCCAGCGTCGCCGTGTGCTGTGTGAGTGGTGGGGAAATGGCGTTTATAATTAAAACTCTGCTATAAACTGCCTATCATTAAAACAACAATAACAAGAAAGGTTAAGTTTGGGGGAGAAAGCCACATGTATGCTTGTGGTTTAAAGAAAATAAAAGTGTTTTTCTTAGAATTTGTAAGGCAGACTTGGCTCCTCCCAGCCCTTCTTTGTAACCAGATAGGAGCCTGGCAGGTCCCACTTATATTCCAGTAAATGTTCAGGATATGGTGTACCCAGAGCTTTCTGCTGAGAACCAAGAGCTCCGGCACGCGGCGGTGGGGAAAAGCCCAGCCCTGCTGCCTGCAGAGCATTGCGGGGAGCTTTGCTGCGCTGCTGGTCCAGCCCTCCTCGGGCATCGGTTTAAAAAAATCCTCTCAAGCATTTTGGGACTGCAAGAGCCCTAAAAGCTTAAACCTTCCCACGCGATTCCTTGGATTTTGTGTCTTTGTCCTTACACAGCCATTTTCTCTTTTGTCTGAGTGGTTTGCCCGGGGAGGGGGTTGCTCCGTGCAGCCTGGCCGGGCTCAGCAGGCAGAGCTGCCGAGGGCAAGGGGCTTCTTGGTGTCAGGGCCAGGTATTCAGCTCTCATCTAAAGGCTTTGCACGGCTTGGTCAAAGCAAGAGAGCCTCAGCACTGCACCTTGGCTCTGGTCATGTGAGCTGCTGGTGAGGAAAGAGCTCTCGACGCCTTTGGTGACATGGACAACTACTGAAAAAGACAAGCGTGCATCTTTCCTTGCCATGCAAGATAGTATTATTAATTTTTTATATTACAGTTTGCCCTACGTCAGATAGTCTGTAGCACTTCATAATAGTAGCATTTATAAAAAAGGCACTTTTTGGTGAACGCATCCTGCCAGCTTCTTAGGATGAACTTTGATGCCAATTATGGAGAACGAACACGCTCCTGGAAAGGCAGTGGGATGTGCAAATGGTAAGATGAGCGTTGGTATCTGCGTGGGCAGTTCATCCCAGCAGCAGATCCCCAATGTCCCATGGGCTGGAGCTGACAGCATCACTGACTGCAGGGAATGGGGACGGGCAAGAGGAGTCTCTGGCCACGGATGGCCCGTTAAATCTTTGTGACACACAGATGCATGTAAAATGTCTTGAAACTGCTTCAGCATACAATAAGCCATACTTGTTTTCAGAAAAAAAGTGAATGGTAACATGAGTGCATTTCTAAAGCCATAAGTCACAAAATAACTCTCTTTCACCTGATTCTTGCCTCTGTTGGGCTTTTGCATCCTGCAGGAATTTAATTTGCTGCGTAAGGGGGGGAGGGAAGTTCCCCAAAGGCAAGGGGACACTGTGTGCAGAACATACAGATAAAATCCATTCTGCACGCAGAGGAATCTGGGCCTGACCTCCTGCTCTGGCTCACGACTTGATGTGCGAAGAGGCACAGCTGCAGTGCGCTGCTGGGAAACGTTGGATTTGCACAGCCCACTATGGTGCTGAACCTTCTAAGCCAGAGTAAATGCAAAGATACCATAGAATTATGGGTGATGGCTGCATGTGTGTAGGATGTGAGGCTGCTCCTAAGCCTTTTTTTCCAGCTGCCAGCTTGCTGTGTAAGCCAGCCATGCCGCAATTAGCGCTTTGGTCCTGTATGGTCTGCCTGCCTGTGACTACTTTGATAACCAGTTTCATAGAATCATAGAAGAGTTTGGGTTGGAAGGGACCTCTAAAGGTCATCTAGTCCAACCCCCCTGCC
>NW_008796044.1:18441911-18463321 GCF_000699145.1 Aptenodytes forsteri
TGCAGCCCAGGATACGCTTGGCCTTCTGGGCTGCGAGCGCACATTGCTGGCTCATGTCCAGCTTTTCATCCACCAGTGCCCCCAAGTCCTTCTTGTCAGGGCTGCTCCCAATCCCTTCATCCCCCAGCCTGTATTGATACCGGGGGTTGCCCCGACCCATTTCAGATTTAATACTTCTGCAGATGTGAAATAGCATACGCACCGTGCCTCCCCGGGCTCTGCGTACAGGCTACAGGTGTGTTTGGTGCGTGTGCTGACTCCCAGAAGGCATGTTGCCACCAGGAGGAAAGAGAGCCTGGTACAGAGCCCGTCTTCTCCAGCTCCCCCCTTCCTGGCTGATAAAGGCTGATAAAGCCATAGGAGCAAGGAGGAGTGCTAAGAAGCCCTGTCGGGTTTGCTTACTGTGCTGGTCGCTTCGGTCCCTGGTCCCATCCACTTTGCCGTCTGGGAGGATCCGTAGGAAGTGGCCCCCGTTGCTGCAGTACAGGAGTTTGGGTTTCTTGTAGTTCCCCAGGGGAAGGTTGAACTTTTCGGTCAGGGCGGTGAAGGTAGTGATTTCCCCTTCGGCCATGTCTCAGCCTCTCCCGGCGGCCGGGCTGCAAGAGATGCGGTGGCGTATGGCAGGGGCGGCGGCACCGAGTGCTTGGCTCACGCTGCTGCTGCCAGGCTTTTAAAGGGAGGGGAGGGAGCCCGGTGGTCGCTGGCCGGTACCCGGGCTGGCTGCGGGGCAGTTGATTCACACCGCAGATGATGGCCCCGGCAGTGACACAGCCCGAAAGGTGATGCTCCTCCAGCGTGGGAGGGGGGGGCGGCTGTCTCCTCACTGGGTGTAGTCGGGTGGTAGGGACTCTGTCCTTTTAATTTTATCATAGTAAATTCTGTTTTCTTTCTGCTTTCTATTGACGTGCGTACTAAAATTATACGCTCAAAAAAAAGTTTGAAAAACACCCAGCGTCTGATTGAAACCCACAGGAGGCAGGAAGGGAGCCCAGGTTAATAACTCTCTCCGCTATTATAACTTTCAAACACGATTATGACTAGGTATTGCAACACGTACTGCACGCCAGATAGCAAATATTACTTCATACCTTGGCACTCTGCATCTCACCTGGCCAAGGCACACACATGCTAAAGATCAGAACAAACGTTAGATATTGTGGGAGATGAGCAGGGGCGCAGGAGGCTGTCATTGCCTGGGCGGTAAGCAGGACATTTACCCATACGCTGATTGATAGCATATGGAAAAAAGGAACTCTGAGTCTAGATTATACCATGTTTGTGCACCCTTGCATCTCAATAAAAGTGGTTAAAAGGGAAAGGCAAAGCTCTGGCTGATGCAGAGGGTGTGCCTGGGCATGGGGCACTACCAGCTGCTCAGGAGCAACAGGCACCATCTTGTGAGAGTGCTCCTTCCCGCGGGGCTCCTGTGCTCTCCTGGGGGACCGGGGAAATGCACGGAGATCGTATTGAAACCTCATTTTGCAATACACTGTGTGGTCACGATCCATATTTAAGCAGACGCCGTGCCAAAACCTGAAGGCATCGTCAGACCGATAAGAGAAAGATGCTGTGAATGTCGGGGGGTGAGAACCGCCATTGCGCGTGGCCGTGGGGTCAGGAGGTGCCGTGGCCGGGTGTGGGTGGGGACCAGAGCCCCATGCGTAACCCAGGTATATTCAAATTTACCTGAATGTTTCTGGTCTAGAAACTGCATTTAAAAACTCCCATGAATATGCTGTTTTTCATATACGAAGTTCTGTAGTGCTTACAGAGAAGTGGATTTATGAACAGAAAAAGACAGGGCACAGTATAAATCTAGATACAGGAAATGACTTTAAATGTAATGTATTCCCATAGCTATATTATGGGAAGTATTATATAGTCACTGTTTATATATATTTATAGATTGTAAAAATGTCTATTTAGTACTGAGTTGTGCTACTGGTACATTAGGATGGAGCCAGTATCATACTGCGTGGGTTTGCCGTGGTACTTAAAGAGTGACCTGGGAGATATTAAGGACTGCAACTCTTTGCGATACAAACACACACACACACGTATATATACATACGATCTCTAAAGATTTGGCTGTAAAATCTTAAGTGTGTAAATTTGCAAATGCAGATGCAAGGAGGGGAAACTATTCGTTCAAGTGGATCCCAAAAGCCTGCAGAAGATAAAAATATATGAAAGTTGGATTGCTAAAAGCTGAAACCTTGGAAATAAAGACTTCATTGCTATGCTGAAAACACAGCCAGCCATTGCAACCAGCTTTGGTTAGTATATAGACTTCATCCCTTACTCTCAGACGCGTCCCCTTGGGGTCTCTATCAGAACAGAGAGATTTCCTAGGAGAGGAAAACACAACCGTAAAGGAAAAAATATTCCCTGTCATCCCAGGCCTCAGTTCCTTCTGGTAGCTGTTGGTTCACAACAGCTTCTCTTTCCTCCTGACTATCAGCCCGTGTTTTGCTGCAGATGGAGGTGTTAAATCACTAATACAACAGCTGAACATGGGGCCAAAATGCAGGGACGTACTATTTTAAACTTTTCCCCTCTCTCCAGAACCATTTTGATCTTGTTTGCTAAGTCACGTTTTCTGGACCAACGCCTGCCAAGTGTTACTTTATCAGCCCAGCGCTTCCTCAGCTATATGCTGTTTTGCACTGGAGGCTGTTTTGGTTCTTATCTAGGTTTGAAAACCGTCCCCAGGCCAGTTTCCACCCGTACTGTGCCATCTCCCCACAGCTTGCTTTTGCTCTGGAGCTATTTGCAAAGCCCAAAGTATCAACCTTTTCCCCAGGAGTCCGACCAAGTTTTACGACCGCCTCTGCTGATACCCTTGCTTCCGAACCGCACAAAAGCCGTGTCCGTCTCAGCGCTGGTGCGTTCAGACTTCGTGTGTTTGGAAGTGGCGAAGCTTCACAGATCCCCTGTTTGGCACAAACCGGGTTTTTGGGAAGTGCTTTCTGCAGGTGATAACACGGGCTAGCCCTGGTATCCTGTGATGAGGTGGTGAAGCAATCCACGAGAGCTCGGGAGAAGCTTTATGGTCCTGGTGGCTTTCCAAGGCAGCTTGTGGACTAAGTATAGCTTTGAAACCCTTTTTTAACACAGTTGTCAGGCAGCTGAAATTGGGTATTTCTCAGAGTGTCTGGTCCCAAAATTTATTTTTCTGTCAAGAGATCATACTTTTCTTGTAGTAGTTCAGTTTTTAATGCCAACTGTCTGCCAAGCTTTCTCTGAAAGAAAGCCTTCAAGTCGTTCAACGTGGTACATAAGGCTTTAGTGCTTTACTGAGCATTAATCAAGATCAGTGGTATTGTGTAATTTACTGGAACTAAAGCTTTTCTTGAGCCTTTATCTGAGGGTAAAGGCACTTGGAAGTCTCCTGGCTTGATGATGGATAGAAGTGAGAAACAAATATCCCAAAGCCTAGAGCTCAGATGACGATCTCAGCAAATTTAGGCTGCAGCCAGCGTGAGCGAGGAGCAGGCTGGGATGCTCCCCTTGGTCACCTGAAGGTCTGCACATTCAAGGGCATCTACGGATAGCTTTAAGAGAGCAGCTCGACTGGAAATGGTTTCTTCATTTTCATGTTTCCTTTAAGGTTTTTTGCTATTTTTAGAATGCGTTCAGTGCTTGCCAGCTGCCTTTGACTTTACAAGAGAAGCTGAATGAACACTATTTTCCACTCCCATTGTCTCTCCTTGCTAAAGACTATTGCTGTTCTCATACTTTCATGACCGTGGAGTTGGTACTCTACACACACCACCGCTCACGGCCCTACTATTATACTTTTGGCAGGAACATGTTAGGTTTTTATGGGAATTAAAAAGCAAGAGTGAGAGAGAGAACCTGAACCAAAGACAACATAAAGGGCCTTATTTTTTTGGGTAGAAGCCCAACAAAATGATTAAATAGCTCAAAGCGGAACAGAAAACTCTCTCCAAGATGCTAAGCTGAGAGACACCACACTCCAGCAGTTATTTGGTGCCCCATGGAGAAAGGAAAATATTCCAAGAGGAGATGATTGCTGTAAGAGGGGGACGGCTGCTGCCGAGCAGTTGACACTGCCGGTCGCCCTAGGACAGTACGTTGGAGCCCGCGTTGGAGAGTGTTTGTCCAAGACTGGCTGTGTTCATGGCTCTCCTCTTTCCTCCCACCCCTGCCTAATGCGCTCGTCCACTTCGCTCCCGTAGCTTTCCCGTGCTGTGCTGCCTAAGAGAAAACCACCACTGAGAATGAATGGCATCATCACCGGGAGCTGGACCCAGGGCATCTGCTCAGGGGTGGCCCCAGCTCCGTCTGCAGGCACAGGGAGCAGAGGGTCCCACCGGCAGCCTGGTGGCACTTGGCTCTTCTTCCTGGGCTGTGGAAGGAGATCTCAGAACCCCAAAAGATCAGAAATAGCTTTCTGAAGAAAAAAAGGACTTAAAAAGAGAGTTAAACCCAAATGTTAATTTTAACCAGGTCCTACTGAACTTTGGTGGCTGGAGCACTGCAGCGTGCGTGCTCCTTCCAGCAGCAAGGAGAGATGAGCCCAGCCGCGGGACCGGAATAGCTGTGAAATTCTGAGAAGTTTGGGTTTGGTTCCAAACTTTATCACCGACTGCCACTGCTGCAGCAGCCAAACCAGCGGCTTTGATGTGAAGTCCCAAACTCTACAAGCATCTGAGTCTGAACATCGAGGGCTGGTTACGTTGCCAATAACAGGCGAACTCTGTGTGAGCTCCAAAATAACAGTGCACGCTGGGGGCCATGGAAAAGGAGTGAGGTTCTTTTCCCTTCCCGTTTTAAAATCAATGCAGACTTCATTAGATAGTACCGTTCTCCCCTTTGCTTGCATTACAAAGGCGGTGTTGATGAGAGTTTGGCAACTTGAGAGATTGCTAATGGCCCAAAAGTTTTTTGCATGTCTGGATTGCCAGGTCACGCTCAGACTGGGCTGTTTGTGGCTTCAAGGGTATTTTTGTGGCTCTCTTGTGGCTCCTGTGACACAAATTTAGCGGCCAGCTAAGACTAAACTCCCATCAGTACCGGGAGCACCCCAGGTTTTCGGTAGCAGTCTCAGCAGAGGAGCCAAGCAGAGAGGAGCCATGCTGGGTCCCATGGGGCTCCCGGCAGAGCTGGGTGCGCTCCGGGCACGTCCCTCTGCCCGGGGGACTGTCCCTGAGGTGGTCCCTGCTCCTCAGGGGAACTAACCCCATACCTCTTCTGGCCACCCCTCTGTACACACACAGTAGCTGGAGACCACGAGGATGGGAAGTTGTTGCTTCTCAGCTGGGAGGTGAACATCTTCCACTACCATCCACGAACCTCCATCCACCAGTCAAACTCGTTAGTAGCTTAATGAGCCATCTCGTCAGAGACTGCAAAGGTTACCCAGAGCAAGAGCGGTGAGGAACTGTGGGGAGATGGCGTCCCTTATCCTGGTGCTAAAATGTCTCTGCCTGTTTTTCTTTCCTGCCCATCTCTCCAACACTTCCTTTCCACTCCTTTTTCTTTAGACTCCTCCTGACTTGCTTGAACAGATCCGTTTTCCTGAGATCAGTTGCAGCAATTTTGCACGTTCGTGAAAGCACATTGCACGAGAGGCTGGTGGACCCCAGTGCGGTGTCTGCAGCTGAGCACGCTGGATCGTCAGCACAGCCTCGTCACAACCTCTGATGCCCAAATGGTGCCTCTGTCCCACAGGTTGTCCCTGAAGCTGTGAGGTGACCAGCTAAGGTGAGCCTATTTTTTTTCCTTAAGTATAAAATACCTGGCTACTACGCGGAGGAAACCAGAAATATCTCACCTACCATGGGTTAAAACAAGATTGGAGGTTGACTCAAATACATTAAAATTGTCCTTGGCTTTGGATACAATCCTTTATATAGGATTGGAAAGAAATGTTGTGGATAGCATCTGTTAAGCACCCCTTCAGAACAAGTGTGGATGCGTTGATGAAAAGTGCAGTTAATCATAATTGTCATCTAGCTGATCAGATAAAGATCATCCAGAAACTGAGCAGGCGGGGAGCCAGCTAAACCCAGGAGCCTTTCAAGGTTTTGTCAGACTTCAGTTAATGAGATCAGTGTCTCCTGAATCGGGCTCTGGTGAGTTCAGTGGAAACACTGCAGTTGGTTTCACTTTGGAAAGTGTTATTTCTCCATGAAAGCAGATATCATATTTATTCCAGGGTGTGTGACTCAGCTGTGATCAGACAGCATTGCCTCCTGAGGGGCTCATTTCCCATTCCCACTTTTGACTGCAGCCACCTGGATAGATCAGTCACTTCCTAGGCAGTTCAGACACTACGTATGGGAATGGAAAGCACTTAAACCAGGTAAAATATTTTTAAGGAATTCAGGCTCTGGCTTTCCTCCACCCATTGCCTGTCCCGAGGGATTCCTGAAGTGCCCTGGGCTTAGTGCCGGGCTGACAGGTACGGCTTTGGGGCAAGCCAAGAACTGCCTAAGCCTGCAGAGTATACATCTTTTGGATGAACAGGGATTTTATTCATCATAAGTTTTAGAGATCCATTGCGTGGGATGGATTTCCTCACCCAGGAAAGGATTAGAGATCAGCAAGAGGTTTCCTCGTGCACTGGTTGCTCCAGGAGCTGCAGCACAGTGGGTCTGGGGTTATCATCAGCACAGCCAGCCTGTAAGAGCTGGCTTCCCTTCGAAGGGCTGGCACTGCAAGGCACGGCTCGAATTCCTTGGACTATGGATCCTCTTAGAAGGACTTAATAAATGATTAGGCAAAGCATATGATAAATACGTAACAGATCATTTTCTGCGTATCAGCGGAATGCATTGGCTTGTTTCTAGTCAGTGTCTGTGGCAAGGTGATTTTCTCTCTAGCAATGTGATTAAGTGCTTAATGAAATATTTATCAGTCAGGTTTTACCCTTTGTAAGTGGAATATGTGGTATAAAGTGTGACCAAAACTGTAGAAATTAATTTAACTAATGCCTGCTGTCATCATCTCCTGCTCTCCACCAGAAAACAGTCATTCCAGTTAGGTCACGCTGAATTTGTGTAAGGTAAAACAGACAGGAGTGTAAATGTGAAACTTTTAGCAATTTACTGAGTGGGTATCACTAATGGCAAGAGTGAGCGAGTTCTTTGCAGAAAAAAGGCTGATGATAACCACCAGGAGCATCATGGTAGAGACAGATTAAGAGAAGGTTGCATCCTGCCCAGGAAGAAGGGATGGGGGCTCTCACTCACGACCTGCAGCAGGGCTTAACCCGTCCCTTTGCTCACCATCCCTCAAAGGCAGCATTTAAAAATAAATGACTGTACTAGAGAAGGGCATCTGGCTCCAGGTAAAGGAAGAAAATCCTATACCACTAGGGATGCCCTAGGGGAAACCCTATACCAGTGCCAGCTCTTGGGAAACGTGTGTTCAGGGGGCTGGTCCCCATGGTCGCCTTCCTGGAGGTGCTGTGAGCATCAGGCAGCTCCCCCAGCACCGCTCACACCTCGGCAGACCCTGACAGATGCTGTTGGCAGTGTCCCAGCGCCGGCGAGGAGCACTGCCCAGCCCGAGGCTGCCTCCAAACCGTGCCAGAGAGACATGAGGTCAGTCAGGCTGGATTTGGCCATTTTACACCATCCCAGCCCTGTTTTAGCTCCTGTCTGATCTTTCTGCACAGCAGAGAGGGCCGTGGGGATGTGTGCCCGTCTCGGGGGCAGAACCGCATGGGTGAGGACCTCCCTGTGCAGAGCCCGGCTGAGCGATGGCCTGCCAACAGCTGGACGTTTTGCTTCAAAGCCACGTGTGACTCCTGCGTGGCTTTGAGGCTGGGACATCCCAGCTTCTTCTTCAAGCTGGGACATCCAGTGCAACATCTCAGCAAACTGGTGGCATCCGTGGGGAGACGGGGAAAACAAAGTGATGATCCACTTTCTAATTACCTTCCAGCCTCTCCCACCTCCCCACCCATGCCCTTTTGCAATCTGGTGATTGACTTAATTACAGTTCCAGCTCCAGGAGTCTATCCAGCCCGAGAGCAGGAGCTTTGCCAGGAGGGTCTTGCCCCATGTGTCCTGTCTGGGTTCAGACCAAGACCACGGACACGTACACAAGCAACGCTGGCTGCAGAAGCAAATCCCATTGCCTCATGTGGGGGATTTAAGCGCTAACTCCCAGAGCAAGCCAGATGCGTGGGACCTGCTGTATGGAAAGAACACACTGGATGGAGAATCGCAAAAGCTCAGTCTCTCCAGCGAAGGATGGGGTGGAAGATGTGTTGCACCCAGAGCGTCCAAGGGGACACCTTTGGGCATTGCAGTGAGAGATAATGCAATCGCCCGATTATTGGGAGGAGCCCGGGGGTGGCTGCTGCTCCCCTGCCTGGTCCCTGGCTCCCTCCCTCCCTCCCCAGGCAGAGACCTCGTCTTTATTTTAAGACACCATTCATGGCGTTCGTTGGTGAGGCCAGTCAGTCCAGCACAGGCGGATGCTTTCATTGCAGCACACTCAGCACTGGAGCTGCAGCTCTTCCCTGGGGACCAGGGTCTGAGCAAGGACCATGGCTCCAGGGTTGGGCTGCCAGGGCCAGAGCCACGGCCGTGACCGCTGTGCCGGTGCTGGCGGGGGGCTGACAGCCAGGAGCAGCCCGGGGCCCAGCTGCACCCAGTGTTCGCCCCCTCATCCCAGGGGATTCACTGTGGGCACCTCTAGCTCTGCTGCCCCAGTAGCACTGTAACAGGCATCCTAATTACAAAAGGGCTTCCCCTTCCCTCCAGGAGACGGCACGCACTGCCTGCCTTTTACAAGTGCCCTTTCCCTCTTGCAGGCTTACGCTGCGACCAACGTAAAGCATCGTCCCTTCTCCTGTGCTTCACTGCAGCGCTGCTTCCCGGCACCTCGCTCGTGCGGACTGAGATGTGCCGGCACATGGGACTGTCTGGGAGCAGCCACTAACATGTGTCACGAGTTACGCAGTCCTCATGGTCTCGTCTCTGGAGCCTGAGGAGGATGGCTCTGGGCTGCCGAGGCTGCTGAGGACCCAGGGATGACACGCTGGGTGCAGGTACCTTGTTTTGGGCATTTGCCGCCGGGCAGCGGGTGGTTAAGTGCAGGGCTGTGCGCACCTCTCCTCCCTGGGTCTGCCTGTTTTTTGCTTCCCAGAGGAAAAGCGTCTGGAGGGAGTGGAAACCACAAGGGATGCTGTAAAAACTAATCGGTTGTTGTTGGTTGAAATGTTTTGTGATGATACAGGAAACCCTTCTGGGCAGGGGAGGCACTCGGTGTGCCCCGGTGCGGCAATGGAGGGATAAAGTGGCATCTCCCCCCTCAGCTCCTGCTCAGCAGCCCCCGGGGAAGGTCCCTGCAGCGGGCTCCCCATCCACACCGTGCTCAGGACCCGCTGCCCAGTTCCTGGCAGGCAGGGAGGTTAGGCAGGGAGGTTCAGCTGGGTGACACTTCACCCGGCTTGCAAATGTCACCGTCCCGTCCCCCCCCGCCACCCGCCCCCGGTGTCCGTGCAGGACACTGGGCAAAACGCCAGACCACAAAGCGGGAGCGCCCGGGCTGTCTGGGCTCCCGCTGCAGGTGTGGCTGCCCCGCGGCAGCCGGCTCCCGCCCCGTGCGCCCACGGACGGACAGATGGACAGACAGACGGCAGTGCCGGCCGCCGCCACTCCTGGCCATGGGCAGGCTTCTCACAGCTTTGTTTTGCTGCTCTGGTTATGGGTGCTTTTTCTCCAGCTCTCCTCCCTTCTCTCTGTCTCTTGGAGCATTTCGATATGGGAGATGCAAATGCCTGGCTGCTTGCAGCGGGGAGCCTGTTCGCAGGCCAGCTCTGCCCGGTAAAACCAGCGGCTGACACCAAATGACAGATTCTAGCCCCAAAATTTCACTCTATGCAATGCTGTTACGCCAAGGGGCTGATCTGATTCTCCTGTTGTACCAAGTCCCCGCTGAGCCCTGGTCCCATCCCAAGCAAAAACTCCTGCTGATGGCCCTGTTTCAGTACGTGCCTGGTCACTGCTCCTCTCACTCACCCTCTATCAGCCACGAGCCCTTGCCAATCTCTCGGTGCTCAGATGGGTCTGAAATCTCGGTGTGCTGTTGCTAATAAGGCATGAGGCTTGAATTAGGAGTGAAAAGCAGGAATTTTCACGTGGTGTCAGATGCAACACTTCCTGCAGCTGGCCCTCTGAAGGGTGGCCAAGCTCAATCAAGGGCTGGCTCAGGCTTCAAAACTGGGATTTGAGTTTGGGTTCAGACTTTATACCATGTCCTTCCCCAAAGAAGCAGAGGATGCTGGAATTGAGGGTTTCATCTCCAGGCCAAGTGAAACCCCACATCCATCCTTGTGGTTAACCATCAGTAGACATATCATCACTCAGAAATCAAACTTCCTCCAGCACAGTCTCAGTCTCGGTTGTTCCGAGGAAAATCACTTGGTTTCTGGGTTCACCATAAGCTCAGCAGTGGTTTACTACACTGAAAATGTGCAGAGAGTTAGTTATGTTCATTCTGAAGTATTTGTATAAGGACTATATAGCTTGTCTTGTTAAGTTCTAAGACAAACTGGCTGGAAGAATTCTGTTCTTAGTTCTGCTGCTCGATACCTTATTTTAAATTTAGCATCTTCTAGCTATGGATGCTAATGCCTGTTTTTTCTCTCTGAGCTGCCTGAGTAAACAGCTTGGGCTGTGTTTTCCTGTGCACACTGTTGCTCAATAACTTAACAGTGTGACAAAAGCTTGAGATAATAATTGCTATTACTAGGAAAATCCTCCAATAAATAATTATTTTTCTTATCTGCATGACTTTTCTCCAAGGCTGGAGAAAATGCCTTCCAGTGCAGTGCGTAAGACCATGCAAGGAGAGCTTCAAATGAAAGATCGGAGCAAGGCAAGCTCAAAGCTGAATCTTGTTAAGTGCAGATGAGCAGGTCAGCAAAAAACCCCAGAATAATTAGCCCTGGATAACTAGCCACTAGAGTAAACTAGCGAGAGAAGCTGTGCATCTCCACTTCTTGCTGTCTGTAGAGCCAGACAAGTCGCTTCTTTGACGCGTGGTCTTTAGGCAAAAATTGGGGAGTTCTCAGTTCCAGGCAGTGGGTGGCTCTGGAGGCCCATGGACACTGCGCTGTCCATTTGTCATCCTCATTTCCAGCCTAGAAAGGAGCATGAATCACATGCTGGGACGGGTCAGACCTTGGTAGAAGACACAGCCCTAATTCTGGTCCTCCCTGTCCCAGACAGGGGTATACTGAGGCACCTGCATCCGTAAAGAGGTGGGCACCAATTTGGTCCTTGCTGTGACTCTGTGAAGAAGGCAGCGCGACCACAGGCTGCGTGTCAGCAGGCAGGAGCAGGCAGCCGCTTCTGCACCGCTCCAAGGAAAACAGTGCCCTGCCTCGGACGCTGCCACGGGTTTCCGTAACAGTACCCTCAGAGGCAAGGGGATATTTTTTTGAAGGCTCTTCTACCCTTTCTCATCTCCGTAAACAACAAACCACCATAAAAAGCATGTCGCAGGAGAGAAGTCTGCAATTTTAACTACCTGATGAAACTCAGCTGCTGTAGCAGAGCGCTTTGCAGAGTGCTGTCCGCGGAGGTGACACCCACGCTGTTTATTTCCAGCTCCCGCGTGGGCAGTCTAGAGACACGGGGATGTTTGTCATGCCCGGTGTTTCCACAGCTGGTTTAGGGGAAAGCCATGGGGTCAGGCTGACCCACAGGGATGCAGCCGAGGGTGCTAGCAATGACGGGAGGCAGAAAGATGCCTGGATCATCTAAGTGGAAAAAATCCCCAAACTAAACCAAAAAACTTTGGGACACAAAAGGCAGCCTCATAGCTCCCGTGGGATGTGAGCGCTGCCAGCCCTGCTGCACCACGACAGTGCCCGGGCATGGGGGCTGCTCGCGGCCACGGAATAACCAGAGTGCTGGGAGCAGGCTGCAGTGATGTGGGTCTTGCAGGGACTTTGAATGCCGATATTAATGTTTTATATGTTTACGGAGCGTCTCCATCCCAGTGCAATTCATAAGATGCTTGTCCTAGCTCAGCCAAATTTTTAAAAATTACATAAATGCACCCCAGTATACATAGCTTTCCCCTTTGAAACCTGGCTGGTCTTAGGGCACAAACATCCCCTATTTGCAGGGCTACGTGGGCAGGAAAGGGCTGATCCAAACTGTGCTCGCACACAATAACAACCCCCAAAACACCTGATGCTGCCAGCTGCCCGTCCCGGTCAGCAGGAGCCGGTCAGCGAGCCCCGAGGCAAAGCTCCAGCTCGGTGCCCCGAAGGCAGCCACTCTCAGAAGCCCTGGGCATGCAGCAGCCAGCCTGGAGAGGGGCGATGGATGCAGCTGGGCTCAGGCGATGGGACCGAACCGCCATGTGCCAGCTCCACGGCTGGGGAACAGCAGCTGCCGTCACTGCCTGCCCGGCCAGGGATGCCGCGGCCGGGACCCCAATGGGTTTTTATCTTTTTCTTACTCAGGAGCCACGCATTCAGCCCCCGTGCCGGCGTGCAGGGTCCCCAGGGAGTAAATGAGCATCCCCTGACTGCCTGCACCATTCGCTGCAGTTTGTGTGGCACCCACGCATGTGCACCCGCACCAGGTTAGGTGTGAGCTACAAACCCCCCATTGATAGTTTAGGAGTTAGTAAACTTTTCCCATCAGCCAGAAGCTTTTTAGAACACCCTGCTGCAAAGGGAATATTAAGGAAGGGGAAGGGAGGATGTTTTACTTGATGTTAAATACTTGTATTTTATGTCCAAGATTTGACCTGCAGTTGAAACTCAAATATAAAGGGACATGGAAATTCCGGTGGAAAATGTACCCAATGGAGTAGTATTCTTCTGTGTAACATAAACATGCCCTGTAAGGATGTGCAGCTGTTAGAGAATTAACGAGTGACCTCTCTGGAGAAAAAAATAATCAGAGTGGGTGAAAGGCAGGGCAGCTTTGGGGAGCTGCCAGGCCACAGCTATGGGAACAGCCCTGCGCAAGGTCTGGGGGTGGGTTTGGAAACGTGCGGAGGGGACAGGGTGGTCCATCTCCTGCCTGGATGGTGCAGGGATGCAGAAGATCGCTTGTGCCCACAGCCGCGTGTGTGCGACTGTCCCAGGCAGCGTGTGGCAGGGGAGACATGCAGAAAGCAGCCAGGTCGTCTGGCACTGAGCTCAGGGGGCTTTATGGTGTGCAAAGTGTCTCTGGTATAAGCGAACAGCTTGGATCTGGAGTTCATCTTCTGCTGCACAGATTGGATTTGTCACGGTAAAGATCTCCCCCTCCTGTCCGCCCGGGCAGCGCGGGATGAGAGCAAACAGTGAAATAACTCGCTCCTGGCTTCTGCTCTTGTCCTGTGACCCAAACACAGATCAGACAGGCTCAGCGTACAATTCGGGGGCCATCCTAAGCAAGTGAGGGTGACGGTGCCCTGAAGGTCAGCTTGCAGGCTGGGCAAGCTGCCTGCTTGCAAACCCTGGGCTGGGGATGCTGGGTGGGAGCCTGTAAGGGCGACTGCGCACCTTGCACGGGCCACTGCCGGGGCTGGCTCCACCTCGGGGTGGTCGGTGCCTCTCGTAGGACCCAGGGAAGGGCCCTGACGGGGTACAGGAGAGCTGTTTCGCGGTGCCGGGAGGAGAGCAGCTCTCCCTGCGGCCCTGTCCATGCAGAGGGACGTGTGGGGGGAGGAGGAGGAGGAGGTGTGAGCTCAGCGAGGAAGGGCACAGGCGGTGCTGGGCACCAGGAGGTTGCCCTTGCGCAGCATTGGGGATGCCCAAGGACATCTCTGGAGGAGAAGCCATCCAGCCACTGTCTCTGGCTTGCAAAGGGCAGCGGTGAGAGCTGCTCTGGGAGGTGCTGATGGTGAGGTCAAGCTTTCTGCGGAAATAAGGTCGCTGCATGGGGGAGTGCTGGCAGGGCTCATCTGGAGGTGGGACAGTCGGATTTACTAACTCCAGAGATGTGGGAAGAAAAGATCTGAGGTCAAGGCTGACGCCCAGATTTCAACTCTTGAAGTACAAATCTAAATTAAGAGCCAGAAGCAAGGACAGACTTTATGAGCACAAGAAAGTCATGATTCATTTATGAACTCTGTGTCTAGACTGTTGTGGGCAAAGTGCAAATCTTTGGGAGGCTGACTCGGAGAGGACAATACCACTCCAGAAATGAGTCTGAAGGGGACAAAAGGGTTTTGGATGTCACCCTGTGAGTCAGTGGTGCGGAGCCAGGGCTGGGGCTGGCTGGGGCTGGCACCCTGGGCACAGCAGCCAGCCCGGCTCCTGCACCCTGCAAAACGCTTTGTGTGGAAAGCCCTTTTCTGCCTCTTTTCTAATCTTTGTCCTCAGGGTTAGCTGTCTGGCTTGGATGCCTCGGGCTTGGAAATGCTGCCTACAAGATGTCCGCTTGGTCCATCCCCGGGCAGCCCGCTCGCTCCGCATGCTCTCCCTGGGCAAGGGAGCAGGTTTGGGATGCAGGGGCAGCATAAACCCCAGTAAGGGGGTACACACCCTAGTAAGGGGGTACACAGGCAGCAGGCACCCTGGCAAGAGGCTCTGCAGCTGCAGGGGGGCTTTGCGAGGTAGCAGGTCGGAGCAGCTTTGTATGATTTTTCCAGCCTAATGTTACGCAGCAGAGGTGCGTAGCCGGGAGGGTTTGCTGCTCTCATGCCAAACCCACGGGCTGTGAGGGTGAGCGGTGGCAGGGAGCTGTGCCGTGCCCTGTGGCCGGGCAGAGCGTGGCAGTTCATACACCTGGGCTTAAAGGAGGAAGATGGTAATTGCTCAGTGATTGTAATTATTGCCCTATGCTTTAAAGCCCGGCACTGGGCGGTGGGGCGGTGCCCCGCGGCCGCAGGGAGCTCCAGGCTCTCTCACTCGGTGTGATGGATTCCCTTCTATGCTCCTCAGGTTTCCAGCTTTCAGGAATAGCTGCCTTTTTCACATCAGTAAGCGACCCTGCGTGCAGTGTTATTTCGGTCACTAGATCACTTTAATCGCTGTTTTTCCCCTCTGCTCTCCTCTCATTTTTCTCTTCCTTTCTGTGCTGGCACCACTCTGGAGGATGCGGTTTTCCAGGGTGATTTCATTCCTCCTAAAGTGCCTCTGCCTCATCCTGGGAAGGGTCAGACCCGGGAGTTTGGGAAAGCACAAACAGAAGGGGAAAGGGGGCTCTTCTGAATTCACTTTTGAGTTAGTTAAGACGGAGAAGAGTGGGTTTTGTTACCTTATTAAAACAAAAGTTAGGCTTTAAGCTGGACCATGGATGCGTGTTAAGATGCTGTGCTGGGATTAATAGAATAATATTTAGCACTGGCTGTGTATTAGCTATTCTTGAAAAGAATTCATAAATTTTAACCATGGCACTCTTTGAAGGTCTGCGTTAGCCTTTATCTGCCACGTTTAGCAGCTGGGAAAATGAAGCATTTTTGTTATGCTGTTTTCCTTAGTGTGTGAGCAAGCTTTTAGAAAGAAAAGAAGGGCTTGTGGCAGCCAGAGTTTTGTTACCTTCAGACGCCGGGTACTCTGCACCCTGCAGACCTGCCTCTACCTCCTCCCCTGGCTGAAGTCCACTGCTGCCTCTGACCCAGGCATGAAGCGTGAGTCCCCGTCCCTCGGGAGGGCAGTGCTGCCGTGTTAAACACGCTACGCTTACAGCATTTAGAGTACATAAAATCTGCAAGTCACTGATTGCTTCTGCAACTGCTCTGCAAGGCCCCAGCGTCTGCTTTTGTTCTCCAGCAGCGTTAAAACAACAGACACTGATGTTGGAAACAAGGCAAAAAATAGTAACTGCCATTACTGAGAAATACTGAGTCAGGCATCTTTCTTCTTTAACAAATGGAGAGAGAGGGAGGATTACTGCATTCACGAAGGCCACACAACACGCCGGGGCAGAGCTACCATGACAAAGCAATAATCCCTCTCTCCCTCACTGAACTGGTTTTCAACAAATTCTTCTGCAAAGAGGTTTCTATTGTGAGCCGTTTGAAAGACAAACCCAGCCAGGCCTCCAGCCCATATGACAATCACTTACAGTTCTGCAGTGGCAGACAGGATTTCTAAAAATGGCCCCATCAGGAGTCATTGTCCGCCGTGTTCAGGAGGGTGATGCATCGGTACCAGGGTCAGCGGTGCCAGAGCAGCCTGCGAGGGTCAGGGCAGGCTTCACTGGGCACCTCCCTGGAATATACATTCTCGTTTAGGGAATGTTTACTAGAAGGGTTTGTAAGATACAATGCAACTGCTAACGTGTCTCAAGGCCCTGGTTGTGGTCGGTCTCAGTTGCGTGGGCAAATATGCCCCGGCATATATCGCTCTTCAGCATGTTTCTGGTGGCAGCCAGTTCATCTGAAAAAGTTCAGGTCTGGGGCTGTCTGGCAGAAAAGCCTTGAACCTCCACCCTGCAGCTCTGCCCGTGCTCGGGGCCATGCCCGCGGGCCCCTCACGTTGGCTTTCTGCTGGCACCCTGCTTGTGAAACGTGGAGAATGCTCCCCTTGGGTCTACTCCAATTGCAAATTCCTGGTGGCAGTGACTCTCCCCGTGGGCTGAGCCTTCGCCTGCGCTGGGGCAGGCTGTGGTTAGAGGGATCCCGGTGATGGGCAGGCTTTGCCTTCTGGGAATTTATCTGTAGCTGGTGATAGGTTTGGTTTGACCTGTTGTTGATGCTCATCTTTCTCCACCATTCCTTGCAACCTCTTATTTCTGAACCCTGATTAGAAAGGGGTACATCCATCTCATCTAAACTCCTGTGATTTTGGGCGTTATGAAATTAAGGATGATTAAAATGGGGTTGTTTAAAGCAATGGGAGAATGTACTTGGCATTCCTGCATCTGGCATTCTTGCGGTTCTGGAGAGGAAGGTCCTGCTCCTGCAGTTGAGAAGCTAGATGAAGGCAGACCCAGCTGTATTTTCAGAGGTCACTGTGCAATTACCCCAAGCTGGTATTTAAACAAATACAGGGCGAGGCTAACACCCCCACTCTGATGGGAGTTGCCCCGGGACTTCCAGGGCTGCCAGTGGTCAGGGCATCGCCAGCCACCTTCCCTGCGCCTTCCTGCAGCTCTTCCCCGCTCCCACGGCCACTCGTGGTGGATTGCACACTGAAACGGTGCCAGGCTCCAAGAGGCAGCAGCTCTCGTTTGATAATCTTATTTCCTGCTAAGCAGACGCCAAAAGCTGATAGGAGTTTCTGTAACATGCGTGTGCTCCCATGCATTTATTTCCTCAGCCCCATCACCCTCCAGCCAGCAGCCCCGCAGCAGCGTGCAGGGATGTGGCTGCAAGCAGCCGTGCCCTGCACCGCTTCTCGGTGCTGTGCTCCCACTGACGGAGCCGCTTGTGCTCCGCTGCTCCCAGGGGGGTGAGACAACTGTCCCTTCCCCAGACATGAGTCTGGGGCTCTGCCATCGCTGGCACCCCGAGCGCAGCAGAGGTTTGCACTGGCTGTGGGTGGCTTTTGCTGCTGCTGCAGCAGAAGGTGACACCAGGCATTTGGGAACTGGCAAGTCCAGGTAGTCTGTGAGGGTCAGAGGCTCAAGAAATTTGGGCTTAGAAAAGGCTATCTGAATTGTACCGGTGTGCACAAATCCACTGTTCTGTTAAGGGGGAAAAAAAAAAAAAAGCATGGTTTATCTGGCTTTTTTAAAGGGGTAATTGCAGTTCATTTTGAAGCTGTGGGTGGTGGAGAAGGTCCTCTTCACCCCTCCTCCTCCACCTAAATCATCGTCAGATGTTTGCTAGGAGAGCTGGGGGTCATGGGCAGGGGCTCTTGCCGTCCTGCTGGCACCTGCATCTCCAGTGCACACAGGGTCAGCTGGCCCCGAGAGGGTCTCGCGTACGTAACCGAGCACGCTGCCAGATTGTAACCGGAGCCCGGCAATGGTCTTGGTTGGAGCCTGTGGGACATGGGACATGGGACACGGGACGTTACAGCTGCCCCCAGGACGCATGTACCACCAGTCACCCTCCTCAGGCACGCACCAGTCTTCAAAGCCTTTGCCAAGTGCCTGAAAATGGACGGACTCGCCCAGCACCACACGAACTGCCTGAACCGAACAGCCAGGTCTCGGTGGGACAGCCAGGCTCCCAGCCTGCACCGCTGTCGGCTGTGCTGGGTCTGGCCAGACAGGGAGCAAATACCACTCCTCGCCCCAGAGAGCTCCGCAGCTGCTTCCCACGGCAAACAGACACGAGAAAACTATCTGGACTGTATGGAGGAAAATCACCCAGCACCCTCCAACCCTGCAAGTTTGGCAAATTGAGGCAAATATTTGCAAAGACTCGAGGGGAAGAGCCAGGACTGACCAGTGCTGGACAAAGTGAGTAAGAAATAACCCCCCGTCCCCGTGGGTGCACAGAGCCGAGGGGAGGGTGGTGCAGCGCAGGTGAGGGGGCTTACTGCACAGGATGCTGAGGGTGTGCGCGGCCGCCCCGGCACCCTCGCGAGTGGCACCCACAGCAAACCTTGTCTTGAGGGTGGCCGTGGGTGCCCCGAGAGTGGACGCAGCCCTGCAAAACCAGAGCCTCCCGCGGCCAGCCTGGGATCCACAGGCAGCACAAGATCGGGACTGACTCAATCACCAGCTAGCAATTATTACACCATTAAAAGAAAAATCAGTGATTGCTTCCTCATTGAAAAGTTACAACTTTCTCTGATTAATACCCTAAAGCTAGGCTTATTTCCTGTTGAAATGTGTGTGCTTGTGGTTCAGGATTGCACTGTATCTTAAAAATCCTTCTTCAAGCCTCCTCCCCCAGACTGTGGCTCACGCAAATACGGGCTGGCTGAGAGATGGATGGAAGCATTTGTGGTTTGGTTGCTTTCCTGCACTAATTAAGGGCCACATCCAGCACCTAGGAGCTGGTGAAAACTGCACCTAGCTGAAAGGAGGCTGATTTCTGCAGGGAAGGGGCAGTGACACTTCCAAAATGATCCGGGGAACTTTCCCTGTGACAGGTAGACACAGCCCCAGTGGGGAGGAAAAGCTGGGAGTGCAGAGGAATGGAAAGGTCCTTTCTAAGTTCTGTTATTTTTTAAGTTTCTGACTTGGAGTCAAAGGAGAAAACAAATTTAAGAAGGTGCTTGAAATTCTGGTTTTGGTCTCTTCTATGAGTGCATCATTGGAAGCACATTGAAATAAGAGGAGAGAGACTGAAATAAAACCGCCGCGGCTATTATCTTCATGGGCCTTGTGACTTAGCCCTAACTCCTCATTACAACTATGCTCTGAGCTGCTAACTGCTCTCTAAGCCAAACCAAAGATGCCAAATATAAAGACAAATTGCTGCAAGCTCTAATTGCCCCGGCTGGGTGGGAGCAGGTGCTGTGCACGGCCGAGCCCCCGCACGCCCCCGCTGCTCCCCGGGGCCACACGTCCCTGCCGCTCCCCTTCCACCTTCCTCAGTGTCTTGGCTTGTTCGTGCCAAGGGGAAAACCCTTGGTAAAGGGGTTTTATCAGGTAAAAACCCTGATAAAGCGGACACAGGGGGAGACAGAGCTAACAGCTCCCTGTCACCGCTGTGCCCGAGGACAGGGGTCCTGGGCGCTGCAGGGCTTCGGCTGGAGGAGCAGCGAGCAGGAGCCGAGCCATGCAGCTGATGGGGAATAAAGTTGAAGGAGCCATAGCCAGCTGCATGATGAGCTGCCTCAGTTGGGAGGAAGATCAAGGTCTCAGGAGTGGGAGGAAGGCCAAAGTCATTTGGGGAGCTTGGGAGGGAAAGTCTATCCGCTGGGCTGGGGTGGAGCTGGGAAGGAAAGTTTATCCAAAGGACTTGCAAAGCTCTGGGTCTGGCTGGAGACCTCGGTGGACCCGAACTCTCTCCAGCCCTAATCCAAAGTGCGTGTTCCTGCGCATCCTGAGTGCTCGGAGCGGCCGCTCCAGCGGCTGGAGGAAGTGGGGCCAACCCGGTGTTGCAGGGAGAACAATTGGACATTGTGCTGCCTTATCGCCACCGAGCCCAGTCCTGCCCTTAGGAACCGATTAAACTTTAGACCCCTGTTTGTGCAGATCTTCCCGTACGTCTCATGCACTCTCCAAGGCGATCGCCGCAGGGGTTGAGAGGTGCCTGAGCTCCCCGTTACCACTGTTAGCAGCCCATCTCCCAGCCAGTGCGTCAGGTCCAGGAGCCAGCGGGGACAGGGGTGATGCTGGGGAGGTCACATGCAGCTTTCACTGGAGCAGGGAGCAAACCCAGGAGTGGAGGGGTGGCAAGGTGATGCTCCCACCAGGACGGCTGCAGCAGCCGTCCAGAGGGCTACTGACAGGGCTGGTGGGGTGCGCTGGGTGGTACTGGTACCTCTGAGCGATGGGCAGGGCTGTGGGCGGCAGCTCATGCATGAGACCCAGAGGCACCTTTGGACGTGCCACCCACATGGCAGCAGCACCCAGGCCTGCATGGGTTGTACCCGGTGCTCGGCCTCCGAAGCCGAAGCCCCTGGGCAAAGGAAGGGGCGCGTGCCCAAAGCGGGGTGCTGAGCCGGCTCGGGGTGCGTCCCCGAGCAAATGGCACAGGCACGGAGCAGGGTGTCGCTGGGTGTCTGGCCAGGAAAAGCAGGCAAGTCGTACAAAAGCAATTTGTCCCACCTTGCTTCCATCTTGTCTTGTTCAATCACTGCTCTTACTCATTTTCTTCTTACCTCCCTCACCAGCATTCCCCAGCCTGGGTCCTGACCCCTCCCTGCTGGCTTGGATGGCCCCAGCTGCCCAAATGCTGCTGCGACACGGGGACACCGGAACAGCCCAGGGAGCCACAGCTCCAGAGCAGGAGGAGGCGGCGATGCTCAGCACTTACCCCTTTGGGCAGGGAAAGGTCAGAGGGAGCAGAGCTTGGCTACGCACAATTACTTCTAGTAAGATCCGGACTTACAAAATCTTATGCAAGTCAAAAAATATTTTTCAGTAGGACTTGGGTGTCTGGCTAGAGTAGGCCCAAGGACCCTTTTTTTAAGGAAACATGCTTTTTTTTTCTTCAAAAATGAACCATTTTATAGTGCTGTGTCACTTCAACAAAATTCCTATTTTTTTTTTTTTTAATGGTCCAAATATTGTGTTTTGCAATTTACAATGTTTTTTATATTCCGAGTCAAATTCTGATGTGTGCTTCTGCCCACAGCTTTAGGTTAATTTGCGGTAATTTTGAGATTGCAATTTGAAATAACACTCCTGCTTGTTGCAGCCTTCCTCTCCCGGAGGCAGCGGTCTGCAGCCACTTGCGGGGTTTGGGGTGTTTGGCCAGGTCAGGTGCGGAGCAGCACCCCTGAAATCCTAAATCTGTCCCTGGAGAGGGGACCCTCTTCCTCTCCCCGCCACCCCAGCCCGCCTCTGCGCTCCCGAACCCCCTCTCCGGCCCCTCGCTCCGGTCCCCGCGGGCGTACGAGCGTCCTGTGGGGAAGCGGGGGGCTCGCAGAGCACGCGTGGGCAGCCCGGTGGGCTCAG
>NW_008796044.1:18463759-18468930 GCF_000699145.1 Aptenodytes forsteri
GCAGCTGCCTGCCCTGCCCGGACCGCCGGGTCAGCCCAGCGGGCGGGGGCTGGTGTTGAGCCTCCCGTTGCCGCGGGAACAGCGGGCTGCGGCGCAGCAGGGTCGGAGGAGCAAAACCAACAGAAAGCAGCGCTTCTGCTCGCTTTCCTCGTTCCCATCCCTGTGGTCCATGGCGTTCTGTGCAAGCGCTGGTTATTTCAGCGGCCTCCCGGGGAAGGCAATAAACTCCCTGGCCCCGATCAGCTCCCGGGGGCAGCGGGGACGGGGGTCTCTGCCTTCCCCTCGGGGCAGCTGGAGAGAAGGGGCTCGGGCAGGCGGCTGTCGCAGGGCTCCGCCGGGCACGCCTGCGTTAACACTGGCACCGTGCTTCGGGCTGGGGAGAGCTTCGCCTTAAAAGCCGAAGCGCTCTTGAGAGCACTGTCAGCCTGATAAAATGCGGCTCCATCTCCCCAAGGACGGGGCCGCTTTGCCGGAGCTTGTGCCGGCTGCCGATGCTTGGCTCTGAGGCAGGGCTCTGCACCGGGGCCTTGGCCTTGCCGGGGAGCCAGCGGTGGGCTCGCGGGGTGCAGGCTGTGCCGCGAGTGGAGGCTGCGGGTTGCTGCACGTTAGCTGGCTGCAGCGTTAAAGAAGCAAGTGCGATGGCTTCACAGCTTGGCCTGCCTCCACCAGTGCTTTGATGTGGTGTTTAGGCTGTGTTATCTAAGGCTCGCTTAGAATAGACTTTTAGTCCTGGCTCACATGGAGCTTGTGTATTTGGACAGCCAGTCCAAACCGAAAGTATACTGACCCCAGACGTTTTGATAAAAACATATTCCAGTTGACTGCAGTTAACAGCAGCTAGTGGGGACGGCTCCTAACACATCCAACACAGCACAGGTGGACTCTGGGCTTTCCTAGCATCTCAGTATTCTTTTTTTTTTGAGTTTGAATGAGCCCACGTGATATTTCCTCCTGCCATTTCGGCCACATGTTGAAAATACAAAGAAAAAATAAGAAAGGTCTAGCCAAACATTTCTGCATCTCAAAAAAAGACTGTCCCTGGCTTTGGCTCGGGCTTTCCTGGATGAAAGGCATTGGGGTTGTTAGGATATGAGGAACATTAGGAAATGCTGCTCCACTTTCTCACTCGGGGGAATGTCCCCCTTGTTTTGGAGCTGTGGGGAGGCTGCACCCCCTCCCCATGCCCCCGGCCCTCCCCACTGCTTGCCTGGATCTCCTTACACCCCTGTCGTGGTCAGATTTGGCAGCTCTGATGCCATGCGGGGCACGGGGCGCCGCTGACGGCATCCTGCCAAATTTAGCGTTGTGTGCTTTCTGCCCGTCCTGAAGGCAGCCATCCCCGGGATGGAGCCAACACCGTGGAGCAAACACTCACTTCAACAGCAGGCTCCTGCGCTGGTCAATTAGAATCATAGAATCATTAAGGTTGGAGAAGACCTCTAAGATCATCGAGTCCAACTGTCAACCCACCACCACCATGCCCACTAAACCATGTCCCTCAGCGCCTCATCTACACGGCTTTTAAATACCTCCAGGGATGGGGACTCCACCACTTCCCTGGGCAGCCTGTTCCAATGTTTCACCACTCTTTCAGTAAAGAAATTTTTCCTCATGTCCAATCTAAACCTCCCCTGGCACAACTTGAGGCCGTTTCCTCTCGTCCTGTCGCTTGTTACTTGGGAGAAGAGACCGACCCCACCTCGCTACAACCTCCTTTCAGGGAGTTGTAGAGAGCGATGAGGTCTCCCCTCAGCCTCCTTTTCTCCAGGCTAAACAACCCCAGTTCCCTCAGCCGCTCCTCATCAGACTTGTTCTCCAGACCCCTCACCAGCCTCGTTGCCCTTCTCTGGACACGCTCCAGCACCTCGACGTCCTTCTTGTAGTGAGGGGCCCAAAACTGAACACAGTATTCGAGGTGCGGCCTCACCAGTGCCGAGTACAGGGGCACGATCACTGCCCTACTCCTGCTGGCCACACTATTTCTGATACAAGCCCGGACGCTATTGGCCTTCTTGGCTGCCTGGGCACACTGCCGGCTCATGTTCAGCCGGCTGTCGACCAGCACCCCCAGGTCCTTTTCCGCCGGGCAGCTTTCCAGCCACTCTTCCCCAAGCCCCAGTTAAAGATGAGCAGGAAGTTCCCTGCGCTGAGAAGTGCCTTGGCCGAAGCCCAGATGCCGACGGTGCCGCAGCGGCCCCCCCGGCCCTGCTGCTGTGCTGCATTGCACCGAGAGCTGGCGGGGACAGGGGTCACTGCCTTCGCAGCCAGCTCTGCCTCCTCCTGCCCTCCCCAGCCCAGCCCTGCCTGGGAAACTCCAGTTGCAGCAGATGCCCGTGTTATTTCCCAGGCTCTCGGGATGGCTTTAGACGGCTGGCTCCTGCTCCTGCCTGGGGTGAGGAACCTCCTCACCTTGCTGCCTTGAACGTCCGTGGGCCTCCTTGGCTATGAGTCCCATAAATAATGTATGCTTCTTGGGGTTGTTTGGAAGCACAGTGAATAAATAACCACAGAGCTGCTTTCTGCCCTGAGGAAGCAGTAGGTGCTTCTCTCTGCCTGGCACCCAGCCGTACGCAGGCAGTGCCTGTGCGGGCAGCTGAGCCCCCTCACACGCTGCCCCAGCGGCTCCTCTTCCCCCCAAACCACTATCACGCAGCAGAGACGATTTACGCAAAACTTTCTGCAGGACTGGTTTAAGATGAGACCACGAGATCCCCCAGGTCCCAGACTTTGGTTTCATCCCTCTTCTTGGAGCTGTACTGCTGAAACGGCTCAGCAAGTGCCGCTCAGCCCAGTACAGCCTGGGAACAGCACTGAAGTGGAAAGTCCCCCCCTCCTGCCTCCCTGCCAGCTCCCTGCCTCTGAGCCCGGAGAGAGGGAAAGGAAACCCCAGTTGTTCCCCCAGCGACACACAGCCGGCCAAGCCTGCAAACTTGGCCAGGACTTCAGGAACGCGCGTTGCAGACCATTTGGGAAGGGGTTGCAAAGCCCCCGCGAGGCTGCGGCTCTGCCAGGATGCCATGCCCGGGAGCGAGCACCGGGGGATGCTGGGGGAGGCACTCACCTGCTGGGTCGGAGTGCACGGGGCTGGGCGGTGGTGGCAGCAGCGTGGGCAGCAGCACTGTGGGGGCAGCCAGGAGACAACGCTGCCGACCTGCCCCGGGGGAGGGCAGGAGCTGCCTGGGGTCACCCTGCCTCTCACCCTGCTCCTCTGGGGCAGGCAGCTCCCAGGGCGATGAGCACCCGCGCCCGCACGCCCTTGCACCACTCACGGGCGGCTCCAGAGCAAAGCAGTGTCCCTCAGATGGGCGCGGGCATCGGGGCTGTGCCAGATCCTGGGCAAAAGCTGGCATCGGCCGGCGGGCACCGCGGTGCACAGGGACTGAAGCGGCACCGTGGCTGGCAGCGCGGGCCACCGCTCTGCGCCCACATAGGACAAGGAAGTATGGATAATCCTTCGCCTTGCTATTTTTTTCCTCTCATGTGATCTTGTTTTTGGACTGCTATTTTGGGGCTGGACTCCAGCCCAGGTGAAAGACAAGGATTTAATCCAGCCTGCCTCTCCCATCGCCCGGAGGGCCTCCCAGGACCTCTGCCTGCCTGCCCGGAGGATGGGGTTAAACCCTGCTGCCGGCTCCGGTTCGGTGTGTGCTTCCCAGCCCTTTCTCTCTCTTGCTGCAAAGCCATTTCTGTCCACAGACTGCTTCTGTGCAGTTGGAGGATGATGGCAAACAGGCTGCGGTGTGCATGCCGTGCCCAGCTGTGCCTCCGCCCTGTCCCGTGGGCACCCTCTGCCCTGTGTCCCCCAGGGCTCTTGCTGGGACTCGGCACAGCTGCAGAGTCAGTCTCCCCAGCACTGTTTGCCCTCTTTCTGCCCGTTTCTCCCCCCCCCGAAAACAGCCTGTCAGGAAGCTGACGGGAGATAAATAAAAAAAAATGCTCACAGTTTGCAGCAGCCTTGACATAAACTGATGTGAGGCGTGACCCCGCAAGCTGCTCATCGTCCCCCCTGTGCCGGCTGCGAGCATCCCGCCAGTGCTTGGAGGAGATGGGTGTGCATGGACATGGGGCAGGCGGGGGGCTGCTGGGGGTCCCCCCACACGATGTGCAGGAGGCCAGACCCTGCACTGCAGCATGCACATGTCCTGCCCATCCCTGCCATGGGGCCTCCTCTGGGGACAGGTCTTTGGGGACATCCTGGTGCCTCCGGCCCCCACACGCTCAGCACTGGCAGGGCTGACTATTTTTATCGCATTTATGTCTTTCAGCCCCCTGGATGAAAGCTGGGTGGGTGCCAGTGGAGCGCTGGGGAAGGGCAGCCTGGTTCTGCCGGCTCGGTGGGTGGCAGGAGATACCCCTGCATGGGGAGGAGTGGGGCAGAAAATGAATGGCTGGGATGCGACACTGCATCTCACCCGTCCCCATGTGCATGAGCCCCACGCGGACACATCCGTGCCCTTTCACGGTGGGTGGCGGGAGGAGTGGATGCTGTCACGGTGTATTTGGTTGCCTAAATTGGGTCTTTACATGAATAAAACTCGTTAAAGATTCCTGTGCTGAAGGCCAGAGATACCCGTGTAACGGGGCTGATCCCGCTGGGGACGTTCCACGCTGTATAGCCAGCCCAGGGCAGGGACAGGGGGGAAGGGGCTTATCGCAGCTGGGGGAGGGTGTCTGCACAGACACACCTTTGCCCAGACAAGCTGGAGTCCTGGAGAAATTCAGGAGAAACCCGAATTTCCTTCTCCGTAGACAGTCTCCCCAGTTCGGCTGTGGAAGAAGCCAGTTTCAGCAGCCAGCACTGAGCTGCACAGCACCGCGGGCAGGCGGCACACGGCAGCACGGCTCGGGTGAAGGATGGGACCCACGATGTGAAACTTTAGTCAAAGGTATGACCTGGGTTACAGGGAAGTGGGCTATTCCAGATGCGTGCTAGGTAAGTGAAAAATTCAGGTCCAAGAATTAGGTACCACTCCCTTTTGGAGTCTATTTCACAACCTTTAGATAACGTGTAAAATTCTTTTCTTTTTCCTGCTTTCCATTAGCCAGTTTTATATGAAATGAGGAATTGCTCGCTGACACCTGTTAAATGCTCTGTTCTCTTTTTGGGGGGGGGGGGGGGGGGGGGGGGGGGGGGAAGGGGGGGGGGGGGTATTATTTGTTTTTTATTATAG
>NW_008796044.1:18469300-18484919 GCF_000699145.1 Aptenodytes forsteri
GGGGGGGCGAGCACCGGGGGGGGGAGCACGGCTGGAGCTGGGGCACAGCTGGGGCACAGCTGGGGCCGTGGCACGGCTGGGGTGGCCGTGGCACAGCTGGCAGCCGCGGGATATTTAAGGCCCACGCAGGTGATGGTGCTCGCTGCTGCAGCATCCACAGCTGGAGCACATCTGGGTGGCAGCAGAGCTGGCAGCTACGGCCCAGCCGGCGGCAGCAGGTACAGCTGGCACTGTGCACATCTGGTGGCGCACCCACCCCTGGGGGCACAGGGCCCAGGTTACCTCCGCTGGCTCCCGAAAGCCGCTGCAGCTGTGCCAGGCTTGGGTTTACTTCCTCCGTGACTCGCAGGTGGTGTCAGGCCTCTGCTCTTTCAGGTTGCGGCTGAGGTAATTAGGAAGGAATTGAAGATAGGCAGGAAGACTGTTTCTCATTAAGATCATCTCATTCACCCTGATTTCTGTCAAAACCAGTCACTCTCCCAACCAGACACGCAGTAGAGTAATTTTGTTTGTCTTTTCTGTGGTCTTGCACATTGCTCTCAGTCCTGGCTCATTTGCCAGGATCCCTTTGGTCTTTTCCAGTCACCGTTTCCCAGGAGGGAGCACCCCCTCCTGAAGAATGACTCCCATCCTTTGTTTCTTAACAGATGACCTTATATATTGAAACGAATGTTGTTTACTTGCGCTCAGCACTAGTTTAGAGTCAAGAGCTGATTCCCAAAGGACTCTCCTGGATACGCTAACCAAATGAGGAATCTTCTCCCGTAATTACATTTCTGGGACAGCAGACATTTTCTGATTCATTTAATATGTGCTGTGTTGCATTCGTTACAAATCAGATATGTAACAGAAGCCCTATTACCTTAAAAGTACTGCTGTTATCAAGTACTGACTTAATTACAGTTTTATCTAAAAATAGATCAAGTTAGCTTGACAGAATCCATTTTTCCTACTCCCCTGCTGCCCAGCGTGGTTTCCTTCCCTTCGGTTCCTGCTCCATCAAGCCCAGCATCAATCCGCTGCCGCAGCCTTTCCCCGACAGCAGGACCGGGCTGGCAGGCCATCGTTGCCGAGAGCCCACTGGCACACTTGCTTTTCACTCGTCCCAGTCTTCCAAAACTTACTGAACATTAACACAAAGAGCCCCGGAGGCTCCTCTGGGCTCAGGTTACCTGGCTCTGGCGACTTTTAACCTTTCTGACTTTGGGAGCTGCTGACACCCAGGTAATTCCTACGGGCAGGGAAGCGGTGCATCGCCCGCTGCTTCTTACAGCTGCACTTTGCCATCCATAGCTGCTTTTATAACCCCCCCCAAGGTAAGGCCCGTAGCTGATATCTGCTCGTTATCATCACTTTCCTTTTTCCTCTGATTGTTATGTGGTTTCCATAGCTTTCATAGCTGCCCCCACTTCCCTGGAAGGCAAGCCAAGCCAGCTTTCTTCCCACTTGGGAAACTGCTTTGTTAGCCCGAGCGGTGTCCGTCACCGGTAGCGGTGGCTCTGAAAGAAAGGTGGAAAAAGTCCCGTCTACGTATGGCCCCGTCAGACCATGCGTCGCTAGAGCTGTTGTGGCTGGTCCCCGCGCTGTGCCTCTGCTGGGCGTGCCGGCGGGGTCACAGTGCGAGCGCTGCAGCTCCTGGGCTGGAGGAAAACACCGCGCCTGGGAAGAGCCGCCTTCTCCGGACGCGTCCCGTGCAATTTCCCACTGCCTGCCAGCGTCTCCGAGACGAACCCATCCTGCTTTGGGAAGGGCTCACCATGCAGCAGCTGCTTCCAGAGCCGCACAAGGACCTTCCCAGGGGAGCACCATGAGGCTGTGCTCCGTCGGCTTCTCCCCAGAGCACCCCGGGCACCCAGCCCAGCCCCGCAGGCTGCACCAGGCGTCAGCCCAGCGCCCAGAAGGACTGGGCAGCAAAAGCTTTAAAATACAGTTTGCTGCATCTGGAAAGCATGTGACGCTGATCACCAGTCCTACCACATTCATATTTTACTGACTGGTTTTAATTTTATTTCCCACATGTTTGACAACGGAAACAGATTTCTCTTTCCTCGTTTTGGCGTAAGCAGGCTGCAGCCCGTGGTCCTGCGGTGCCGGCGGGGCTGTGGGTGCTGGATGCAGGTGCTGCGGGGGGGGCCGGACCTGGCAGGACCGCGCCGGACCCCAGGAGGTCACACGGATGTACGGACTTGAAGGAGCCCGGCTCTCTGTATGTGTGTCACTGGTTGATCTTTCTTCTTTTGCTTTGCTGCCTAAGAAGGTTTTTCTTCCCTTGCTGGGAGTGCCAGATGGGAGGGAGGGCAGCCCGGGGACCCCGGCGTGGCGGCTCGTTCTGGGACATCAGCTCCACTCATTGTGGCATTGGATTTTCTGATCTGAACCCCGGGAAGAAAACAAAACTGGGGCTTCAGTGTCTGGGGGCTGCTCCAGGAGATACCTCACTGCCCAAAATCTCCAAGAATTCCTGATTTTGCCTTTGTCAGCTCAGCCACTTGTGCAAATAACGTCAGCCAGGGCTGGCCACACAAAGCAAGGTTGGTTATAAGCCGTTCTCCTGGAACAGAAGCACTTGGAGTCGGCACAAAGAAATCTCTGTCTCTCCCCTTCGCTGGCATCCTGGCAATTAACCCAGAAAATCGCAGCTTGCCCTTGTCTTGGGCGCTGAGTGCCCCTGCCTGGGCGCAGGGCCGTGTGGTGCGCTGGGGGCAGCTGTCCCGGCCGGGGGGGTCTGGCTGCGCCCCGGCCCCTGGCCGCACGGGGAAATGGAGCGGCCAGTGTCCGACTGGGAAGTACGAAATGAATGGGGAACACGCCTGCTTCCAGAAGAAGTGAGGAAAATCATTTGGGTTTTTACACTTAATTATTTTTAAGAAATGCATGTCGAGAAAAACAGCAAAATTAGGAGTTACCTTGGATCAAACGTGGGCAACCTGACATAAACATTGACAATATTTTTTGGTGTATTTGATTTGTTCCTGAAAAATATTTCAGGCAAAACCTCCGCGCAGTGTTCTAACACCCAGCAGTGACGGGTCCTACACGGCCGGGCAGACATACTTGTGTGGCTCCCAGGGCAGGGCTTGCTCCAGACCCTCCTGGCTCGGGCGCCACGCTCTGACTTAAACACCGGCTGCACCAAATGGGCTCCGCAAACCCTCCTCTCCTGGGGTCTAATCATGCTTTGCTGTTGCCAGCATGGCCTGGCCCGAGGTGCTAAGCCAGGTGCATCCCGGCGGGCGGAGGAGATGCGCGCGCAGCCAGGGAGCGGGTCTCGTCCCCGCAGAACACCGTGTCAGATGCTGCAGCCGCTGCAGGGGACGCGGGGGAGCCCCAGCCAGTGCTCGGCCGGCGGAAGCCCAGCCCTGCCCTGCCAGGCTCCTGCTTTAAATAACAGCCCGTCCAGAGCTAAACACGGCCGCCATGGGAAGTGTTTGGTGAGCTAGATAATCTGCAGGCAAAGGCTGTGACAGTCCGCTTGAGTATGCCATGGTGCTATTATTATAAAATACAATAATTGCATGCCCAGACTGGGCCGATGAACTTGCACGGGGAAGTACTCCTGAATAATTAAGAAATATTCTGTATTCGATTTGCCACTGTACTTCCTACAGATCAAATTAGTGAAAGACGAATTCAATTTCAAAGTCGTTTTTTAAATCTTTGGGTTTGTTCTTTTGAAATTTTTTTTGTTTCATTCTTTGCTATGTAAAGTCACAGGAAAACCTCACTGCAGCTAATAAAGGCATAATGAGCCAGAAAATTAATGATACAAAAATGAAGGCAATGGGAAAGAATGTAAGTCATGCTTAAACAGTATTGTAGAAAATACAGTTCACTCAAGTCCAACCCACTAGGAAACAAATATTTAATTGTACAGTAAATAACATTTTTATTTTAAGAGTCCTGTTTCAAACCACATCTCACAAGCCAAGTGAATACAAACAGGCATGCAACCCGGCTCGCACAGACCCCGGTGTTCTCCTGCGCCCTGCCACGGGAAGGGGAAAGCAAAGAAACCCAAACCAGAGAGGAATGATATCCGGGTTTAGCCTGTGGGCCAGACCCATTAATTAAGAATTGTTACCGGTTTCAGAGGGACAGCTTTGTAGGGAAAGGGACCGCTGCTCTCCTGGGAACCTGAGTGAGGAGCCACAGAGAAGCAGGATTGGAAAGGAGAGTGATGCGGAGGGACGGGCATCCCAGTGCTGACCCTGGGAGGCCGACCCTCGGCCGGGCTGTGAGTCTCTGCTGCGGGCGCAGGCAGAGCAGGCAGCGATGCCGTGGGACCTCCTGGGGCTGCCGCGGTGCCCTGCGTGCCCTTGCAACAGGTAACAGATGAGGAGCTCTCCAGTCACTTAATGTTTTTAGTAGCAAATGAAATTGCTCCCAATCATCAGTATCTTATCTGCATGCTTCAAGGGCATGTCCTCTGCAAACACTGCTGTGAAAGTAAACACAGTGCAGCGACGGGGTTCTCTACAGCAAGTGAACACGAGGAGGTGGATCTGCTTACTGTGCCCCTGCGCTGACGGCTGCGTTTGCTGAGGTGTACTGTGCAGCGTGAGGACACTTCATGCCATAACCTTGAACGGATGCAATACATGCCTGGAAAAATAATTGAGATGATGAGGATAATTTTGTTCTCCTGCTCCCACAGCTGCACGCCTCATGCGCAGCTTTTCAGTCCCCTTGTCCCCAAGAAGCACACTGAGGCCACCGTACCCATCTGTAGGGACAGGCAGGTTTTCTGGCTGGGGGATATGTTTACGTGCTGACACTGTAGAAGTGGGTTAAGCAAGGCGCCAGGATCTGGCCGTGCCTCTGCTGCAGGCATCGCTGAGATGGCACTGTCGGTCCTTATCTGTCTCCTTGGAGAGCTCTGGGGTATAGAGAAATGTAACACCACAGAGTGGTGGATATTGGTATTTTACTGATCTTTACATTTCCCCACAAACAGTTTAACACAATCTGGTATTTGCTGTCGCTATGTCCCACCCCACGCTGCTCTCGAGGGCTGCTCTCTCACAGTGTCCTCTAGGTTTGCAGGCAAAATGCATTCACTGGGAGGTGGTTTGCATCCCCCCGGCATGGGACGGTGCCCAACTTGCTCCCAGTGCCACGGCGTGGTCCCTGCTCCCCACCTGCCACGAGCCCCCGGCCGCGGGCGGCCTCTGCGTGACACCGAAGGAAAGCCGAGATTTGGCCTCTGATCATCTCGGCTCGGAAGAAGCCACCTCCCTGGAGCGGGACAAAACATCCTTGAATTCAAAGCCGCGGTCCCTTTCTGGCTGCGGGGTGGGCTGCCAGACACAGGGACAGGGGCTGGCACACGTCCCCGCAGGGCAGCTCCTTGTCTTCCTTCTTAAGTTCATTAACTTAACAAAATGCAAATCTGTTTCCTGGTTCTTCTTCTCTTTTCTTATAAGCCAGCCTGGCTGCAGTGTCTCTGTTCCTCTCCCTTCCAGTTCTCCTCGGCCAGCTGGCTCTGGCCCCCCAGAGACCCCAAGGTCCCCCATCACACCCAGCCCCCTTGGGCACCCCCGTGGCCGACAAGGAGAAGAGGCACCCTCCCGCTCAGCTGCCCTTCCCCGTCTTCTGCTGAGAGAAGGAAAAGGAAATGTCAACCCCTGAGACTGCAGAGAAGGGTCCAAACGAAGTGCAGAGCTAACAACAGGCAAAGGCGGTGTGGGCATGGGGTATGGCGACGCTGGGGGGTCTGCAGCCTTCGGCAGAGTTGGGCAGAAGGAGCCGCAGCGGCCAGCTCCTGCCTCCAAATCCCAGCCCCAAGAGCAAACCCCTTCGTCTGGGTTTCTGGGCAAAGTCGGGATAGTTAGTGGGGATTTCCACAGGATTTTGGAGATACCGTTAAGTACTTTTGAAGATATTTTTATCCAGGAAAGGCAGTGGCCTCACTCTAATTATGAAAATTAAAATGATTCCCAGTGAAGCCAACAGTGGGGAGTTGGTGTAAAGCTGGCACCGGGGCAGAAGGAGCATCTGTAAGGGATGGTCACCGAGTGCCAGGGGAGAGGAAAATCTCCATCCAGTTTCCAGGAGCAGAGACAGAAAAAGAGAGAACACGGAGGGCTGGGACCACTGAGCAGAACCGGGAGGAAATTAATATTTACATAGGGAGAGCCAGCGCTTACATCCATCTTACGGGTCGTACCAGGGCTAATGCACAGCAGACATCTCTGGAAACCCTCCAAAAAGGAAACTGGAGTTTGGTTTGGGAACTTCTGGTTCTAATTCCTGGAAACACAGCTTCAGCTCAATTTCACAGTGGTTTGTGACTTTTTTCCAGTGGTTATACAAATTTTGGGAAAACATTCCTCTCCTTGGAATTGTCTTATGATAATATAACCCCACTTAAGTGGTCGGAGGTTTTGTATGGCTTCAAACCACCCCAGAAGGCGCCTGCAAGAAGTAGTCCCCATCTGCCTCGCGCGCCCCGGCAGCTCGCAGTTAGGCAGAGGGATCGTTAGGGACTGTTTATCCACTGCACGTCTGCAGTTTTATTACAGCCTGCCACTGTACTTTGACACGCGAAGAAAGCGGGCCCACAACGTCTGTTGGACTGGGGTTTGAGCTAGCTGCGGCGTGCCGGATCCCTTCTCTGGTCCGTGCGAGCCACGCAAAGCTGGGAGCAGCACGGGGCAGGCAGCAGCACGCAGGCTCAAATGCCAAAGTGAGAGAAAACTGAGCTGGAGGACAGGAGAAGGCTTTTCTGCCCCTTGGGCTGGCACTGGCCGAGGGAAGGGCTCGGTTTAGATGGGACATAAGGAAGAGATTTTTTATGATGTGGGTGGTGAGCCGCTGGAGCAGGTTGCCCAGAGGAATTGTGGATGCCCCATCATTGGAAGTGTTCAAGGTCAGGTTAGATGGGGCATTGAGCAACCTGATCTAGTGGCAGATGTCCCTGCCCACGGCAGGAGGGTTGGACTAGATGATCTTCAAAGGTCCCATCTGTGATTCTATGACTCTGGGCTTCCAGGTGCTCTCCGTGAAAGGCCCACCCTCGCTGGGGTGCCACTGGGAGAGCCACCTGGGAGAGGGACCAGCTGCATGGTGTCAGTGCTGATGGGATACAGGGTGGAGCAGGGTTTAAATGCCACTGCTTCAGCTGGCTGTGGCCTTTGGGGGAGCTTTGCAGTGCCCCTGGCTGGGGTGGCTGTGCTGGGATCTTTGCTGTTGTGGCACTGGGACTTGTCTCCAGCTCCTGCGCAGCCGAAGGCAGGTAGAGGTGTGTACTGGAATGGGGCAAAATAAGTGTTTAATGCCTGTGGTGGCCAAAAGCCTTCCTGCCTTGGGTTTGGGCTCAATGCAGGGGACGTGGTTCTGCTACAAGAGCTCATCTGGGTGACTCTTGTTGGTATGTACCCTGGCAAAAGCTTGCTGCTGTTGTGGGTGGAAAGGCTCTGATGGCTGGCTCTGTGGTGCTGCATGGTGTAGAGCAAAGCCCTTTTGTGGGGCTGAGCCCTTGCCCCAAAAGGGAGCTGTGGGTATTGGCTGCTCTTGAAAATCACACCCTGCTTGTCCTAGGCTGCTCCCCTGCTCTTCTCTGAAACTGAGAGGCCAAATCATCATAGCCTTAAAAGTTTAGGTTTAAAAGAGCCACTTTAAATTCAACAATCTTAGTTCTGAGCTGCCTCTCTCAGCTCTTGGTTCACACCTGCCTTGCGAAGCTCGGGATGTGCATTGTATTTCTGATGCTCTGGCTCCCGTGGTCAGCAAGGTGCTGTCACAGGCCAGTGCCCTGCGAGCTAGCTGCGGCTCTGCCATACCTCGGTGTCACCAGAGCCCAGCACCCTGTGGGGGCCCCAGCACCCCTCTTATGTCCAGCTTCAAGAAGCTGAACTAGGCTCCTGCAAGGAGAACCTGCCAAGGAACACGGGGTGGTGGGTCTCCTCCAAACCAGGAGGGTTTTGAAAGCTTTGCACAAACAGCAGAAGCTGGGAATTGCTTTAGGGGTTTCATGCAATGCTCGTTTCCTTGCCCAGCTATGCAGCCTGTGGTTTGTCTGGCACAACCGGGTTCTCAAGGCTGCAGCTCCAGCTGAATCCGATGCCTGGGCTGTGTGAGACTGATTTTCTCCTGTAACCTGACTGATTCTAAGGCTGTCGCTTACAAAGGACAGCTAAGGGGTGTACAAAATCCTTGGCATGAATCTGCGTGATGGTTTTCAAAGGGGATATGTGGTGCGTGTGTGATGGAGAGCAATCGACTTCCAGCCTTTGGGAAACTCTAGGCATAAAAAGGTCGTTTATGTCTCTGGGTGCTGACTGCTGCTATTCCACCTCCAAGGTGCACGTCAGTAAGGCTGGCTGGGAAAGGGTGGCCGGCTCCTACATCCCCATCTCTGCCTGTTGCTCCCTCTCCCCACCACAAACCCCTGTGTAACAACCTGTGGAAGTGTTTTTCCACAAAGCATTACGAGACCAAAGCTCCTGTGTAGAACGTGGATAGAGGCTAGTATTTTGTGTTTGCAGAGGAAATGAGTGGCAGCTGCTTGGCTGGGCTTTCGATGAGATCTCGTGTTTCCCCAAAAAAACCGAGAGTAAGAAAAGACAGACTGTTTGGCCTTTCCTGACAATGAAACTTTGTCGTATCTATAATTAACCCTGTTATTTAAATACTTCTTCCATGCACATCTTTGAAGATTTCATAGCCCTTGGTTCACTTATTACTTTTCCATTTCAGCTTCCTGTGCTACAGTGATTCCCGGGGGCATGACTAATTTCACTTTTCCATTTAATTGAGAACTTGTTTCTGACTTTGCCTTTGTGTGTTTAGCTGTAGCTTGGGCAGCCTGGTTGATGCCTTGTCCCTGCCCAAAATGCACCTGTCAGTCCTTTTATTTCCCTCTAGGAATAGCTTCCCGGGGAATTTAGAGAACACGTCTGACCAACAATTTTCTTTCTTTCAGAAACCTTTTCAACACAGTGATGCAGTCCTGTAGGAATTTCAGTGTGGCTGTCAGTTTAATCCTTAACTTCAGCCCTTAGCTGCAGGGCCAGTAGTGCTGGAGCCTTGCATACATCAGCACCGTCCCATGGTGCTAGCTGGTGTGCTCTCCAGCAGCCCTGATGGGCCTGGGGTGGAGGTGCTACGGGTGCATGGCAGGGCTGGGTCACCTTGGCTCCACAGCAGGGCTTTCTGCAGGCACTGGCAAATACAGCTCGCTTTGAGGGGTTATAGCTGTGTCAGCGGGGGCCTGGGGAAACCTGCTGCTCCGAGCCTTTCTTATTCTCAGAGGTTGTTATCTGAACTTGCTTAGATGCATGAAAAGTTGTAGGAGAGACCTGGGATGCTCTCAGCCCGCCGAGATCTGTGGGGTTGAGTAGGGGACCAGTACGATTGCACTAGCTCTCACGGTGAATTTTCCCTGTAATGTGCTACATGTCTCCTCTCCGCTTAAGGGGTTCACCCAAAAAAAAATCACATGCTTGAAACTCTTCTTACTTACGTGTCACTTGCCATTTTTGTGTCAGTAAGAACTTCCCTGCAGGGCCTATAGTAATTAGTAATGTTTCCTTTGCTACTTCTCTGGCAGCTGCAGAGAGCGGATTTTCTTTTTTCCCCCCAGCTTGCTAAATAACCACCACTTTGCTCCACAGAATCCCTGTGCAGGTGAGGCCTGGATGGGGAAGGAGCTGGTGAAGCTCTTGGGCAGCACAGTGAAAAACCAGGGATGAAGGGCAGAGCAAAAGCTGGAAGCCCACCCTTCTCTCAGGGTGAGATGTAATCTGGACCATGAGCGAGGAAACAATGATCTTCAGTGCAATTAACCCCGTCTTTGCCTGGAAGGTAATTATATATACAAATGCACACATGTAAGCAGTGAAGTTCCTTTATGTGTGTTCTCTCTGCATCATGTTAAATGTGCTAAATGCCTCTAGGCATCCTAGTTCCCTGACCCAGTAATTTCTTACCCTCGTCTTTGTGCTTGAATGATCGTCACATCTCCAGAAGTTATGACCACGCAGTCACTGTCTTCATGATTTGTAACACAGACTAAATCATGCTGCAGATAACAGATAATAATGCAGTGCTTTGTTCTGTCTCTACATGTATGCACAGTGCCGTTAACATTTACAGTGTGAATGGTGCTCTAAAATGAGATAGAGAAGGGGTCATTGTGGCCTGAATCAAATGGGGATTTGTGCTGCTGGGTAACTGAGCCTCTACAATCTCCAGATTAAGGCATTACTCCTTAAAATAATGTTTCTGTCTGGTAGGTTATTTTATGTCCAGTTCCTGGGCAGAGCAGTGTACCACAGACCCAAGCATGACGATTCTAAAAGCTGCTCATCCGTGGTACTTCAGCATAAGGATCTCATGATGCTTTTCATCAATACCATCACTGCCACCAAATTAAGGGAAGACAAAGGAGACATTGAGTGTGGAAGCCTGGCTCCAGCGCCATGAGGATCATCATCCTGGAAACAAAAGTCAAAGTATAACATCAGGCTAGGAAAAGCCAAAGGGATTCACGAGTATCCCTGTGCTCTGGGGAGGGTCCTGGTTCGGGGTCCTGACAGCGGGCTGGTTATGGGGTCACAAATGTGAACAGGATAAGGGACGTTAGCAGTCAGGGCAGGTGTTGGAGCAGAGTATAAACCTTAATGAAGTAGTAAAAATGTAAGTAAGCTGCCACTGAAATTGGGGAAGGGGGAGGCAAACAGCACTCCGGAGAATTGTGCCAAAAATCAACAGAGTTGGGAAAAGCACCACCCCCCGCAGCAAGCCTTATTCATTTCCAGTGCGAAAGGGCTGGCCCAGTTAGCAAAACTGAGGGGTCAGGTGAAGGGTCAAGGGTATATATGGCTTCTCAGTGTCTTACCTGAAGAGTACTGAAAAAGGTTTTCTTTTATTTTTAATACGGAATCAAGGCAAACAAACCTCCTAAAGTGGCTAAAAGCACAAGCACCAGAAAACTCTCAAGCCTGAGGAGTGTTCCTGTGCTTGCTCCGGACACGCCGCCGCTGCACTTGGAAGCTGGGTTTTGGTCTATCTGCTCGGACACCTGCCAGGAAGATGAAAGGAAACGGTGCTGTCTTCTTCTGGAGACGGCTCCCTTCAGATGCGATGCCTGTGGGCTTTGTTCCTGTGATTCCTCCTCTCTTCTCGGTGCTCCCAGATGCCTCCGAGAGGCACGTGCCAGGCGAGTGGCTTGGCAAAGACCGCGCTGTAAGTAGCTGGCATGTCCTGGGCATGTATGAACGGGTGTGACTGCTGCAGAGCAAAAGCAGGAGGAGAGGCCAATTAGCCTAAGATAGATGACAGGCTTGTAGCAGCTATAATGGCAGTAATATGCTCTCTGTGGGGGAGAATAACTGATTGCCCAAGGCACAAACAACAGATATAGGGACTTGGAAGGAAATAGATGTGGAGATCACTTCTGCTGCAAGTAGGATACCACAGACTGACTAATAGCATCTCACACTGATATTTCCATTCAAAACGAAACCCGCTTCCAAAAACTATTACCAAACCTGTGGTGTCCGTGAAACCCAGGAATACTTGGCAGCACAAGTGGCTAATGATGAGTATTGCAAAAAAATTTATTGGAGGTTAACAAGTGTAAGCTGGGAGCCGAAGAGGTGTTGTAGATTGGGAGCAGGGACCCCAGTCCTGCTTGCTTTTCACGTTGGGGAGATCTGACCCCCAGGCAGAGGCTCATTTATGTCGCTGCTCTTCAGTGTAGAGACCTGTCTTCTGGGTTGTCTTGCCCACCCCTGCAAACCTGCCTGAAGGCCAGAAGGAGGGACTGCAAGGAGAAAAGAAGTTAGCTGAAGAAGGGAAAAGAGGAGTTGAGGAGGTGGAAATTCATGTGTGATTGCTAGAGGTGCAACTTGGGAAGGAAAGGTACTGTTCTGCTGTAAGATATATATAAAAAAATAAAATGTTAGCTATATGTAAAACTCATGAATGCTCAGTGGAGGGAGCACTCTATCCTCATGTTAGCTATATGTAAAACTCACGAATGCTCAGTGGAGGGAGCACTCTATCCTGTTGAAGGTATCTCTAAGGCTATTTGCTGCAGCCGCATGGAAAAGGTCTGCCAAATAAGAACATACCCAGAGCGTATTTCCAGGCTGACATGGCTGCACTGGAGAAGGGGAAGCTCTTGGTGTCTACTCTGGAGTTGCATTCACGACTAACAAAAGGTCCAAGCTCAAGGATCTGATCTCTCGGAAGGTTGTCAGTACAATAGGTCAATACATGCCCTTTGGTTTACAACAGGGGATTCATGCAGATTCATTGCGATGCTCTAATGTATTATCTGGAACACTCTTTTTTTTGCCATATACAATGCTTCATCTGTGCCTAGCTCAATAAAAAAAAAAAACCCTTGAGAGTAAGAAAGATGTGATATATAGTTGAATAATAAATAGACCTTGAACATTGCTGCTCGAGGGCAATTCCAAGAAACTTCTCATGTAGCTCCTGGTTTCTGACAGTCAAGATGCCCATTGTAGTCTCCTGGGGTTTAAAGAAATGCATTAGTGTGCCCAAGTCTCTGGTGTTTTGAGACCCGATTAGTGGGTGGTTTTCCACCTTCCCTCCCCCTGTAACACTGGCTCTTACTTTCACAAGCAGTGGAAGTACTGCTGGGACTGGGGGTCAGCTGTTGGAGCGGAGCTTCCCAAGTCTCCGATGCAAGACACTCACAGGATAACTGGGTTTAACGTCCCCTGGCAGGCACCGCGGTCCCTGTGCGTGGCTGCCCGTGCTCAGCATTGCGCTGCAGCACCGGCCTCGCCACCTCCCCGCAGGCATCTGTCGCTCTGAGGCTGCGGAGACGGGGCGGTGAGATGACACGAGCTGACACAGCGGCTCAGCGCTGCTGTGGGGGGACGGGGCTGGTTCCCCACCTCCCGCTCCTGCTGTCACTTTGGCTCCTGCTTTACCTGACTGGTCTCACTTAACTGGCAGAAAGCTTTCCCAGAGGAGAAGAGGCTCGTTCCTGCCATGTTAGCAATGACTGCTTCACAGAGGTACAGTAACCACCGCAGCCAGTGCAAGGATGGGGGCAGGAAAATGGAGGTAGGGAGATGCTGCGCTCAGCCAGATTAGGGAGCTGATCCAGCTGAAAACTAGTGCTAAAAAAAATTTCTTCATTTTCAAACAAACCTGCTTAATCCAGCTGATTGTGTGACCCACCCAGAGGTAATGCTGGTGCGCGGCAGGGCTGGGAAGAGCAGCTAGAGCTGATGCTACTGCGGTCTCCCTCTTCCTCCTGCTTGGCTGTGGCTGGTGTGGCCCCCACCCCTGCACCAGCACCAGTGGTTATTTGATCCCAGAGGGAGCTAAACTAGGTAGAAATGGTTCATTTTTTTTTTTTCTTTATGCTGGATTAGTTTTCTGCTGACTTTGCTCCCTGAGTGAGTTAGCTGCGGGATGTGGGTTGGTGACTGAGCAAGGGAGAATGTGTTAATGTGCGGTCAAGGACAGGCTTGCCGGTGGGAGTGTGGGACCGCGGCGGCCGCAGCTTTCATCTGCTGGAAGTATGTGTAAGCACAGCCTTGGAGAGGCGTGGAGGAGTGCGGGCTGGAGACCGGCGGGCCGAGCTCTGCACCCACGGGGATCAGCGAGCAGGTTTCTGTCGGTTTGAATGGCAGTATTACTGGACCCCTACGCAGCATCCAATTGACTTAGCTCACTTGGAGGTGAGACAACCAAGTTGCTTAAAAAAAAATAAATCAAAGCCGGCAGGCAAACACACGGGGATTGCAGAGGGATGCAAGCTATTAGCTACAGGCAGGAGGATGTGCAAGTCTGGGATTTTTTTGTTTGTTTGCTTATTTTTCCTTTCGGTGGTATTCTTTTACAGTTTGGATGCACAATCCTAGCAAAACTGGGCTGGAAGATGTCCATGGCTGTTCTTCCCCAGTGCCTGCTACCCTGCTCTGCTCCCACACTCGGAGCTCAAACACGAGCGTATCCTGATGAATGCAGCGTAAGCCGGAAAAAGGGGAGACAGGTCCATGATCTGGTGCATTAATCGCTGCCTGCCCGAGGCCTCGGTTCCAGACCTCTGGCGTATGCAGTATTTCATGTGTGACAGAGCTTTGTAAATGCCTCGATTCTGTCCTCATCAGAAAATGACAGTCTGAGCATCGTTACTTTCTGTGGTTCTGGAAAGGTGGTGAAAGAAACTCAGTTTCCAGCCCCAAATATTCTGATCCTCTAAGGCAGTGTCCTATAAATCTAGTTACACGCTCTTCTCTATTAGCTGTAAGTGCTGGAATGCTCTTTTAGTATGAACAATGGCAATGTAGAAGGATAAAACCAAAATATGTGCTCCTGTGGCTTTGTACAGTGTAGAATTAAGGAGTGTAATCCAAATAATAACATCTAGTGCTTTTATAGGGCTGTATGCATATGGCGTAAATGACAGCTAATTAAACGTTATATCCTGCCTACAAGATAAGCATGTAATTAGCATTACATCCTTTTTTATAATTAGGAGACCTCATGCAAAAAAAATGTGGCTCACAAACCATATTTGAAGGCAGTGACTCAGCCAGAATTAGGCTGTGGTGTGAAGATTGAGAAAATCGTGCTTTAGACCTGCCAGTGAATAAAAAAAGCAGAGACAAAAGGTTGAGCTGGTATCAGGTTGCTGCGCCTGGACCCATCTGCTGGAAAACATGGGTGGATTAACTTTTGAACACCAGGCTCGGGCTGGATCCCGTTCTGTCAGCCCTACACGAAGCCCAAGCTTTGTGCAAGACCATCCATCTTCCCCAGTTTGCGAAAAAAGCATAAAGCTGGCACCAGCTCCGCATCGCGTTTCATGGCTGACTTGACAGGAATGCCGCCCCGTCGCCGCGCTTGATCCAGAACGCGCTCGCTGTGCGGCGCATGGGCTCGTGTTGGCCGAGCGGCGGCCGCCCCGCGCCCTCCTCGCCAGCCTGAATGGCTGAGGCTGGGGAGAAAGGGGGGAATTCCAGTCATCCGGGGATTATCCACAAATGCGTCCGTTTGTCACAGTCTGGGGTGAGAGGCCGTTGCCGGCTCGTACGTGTGTGCGTCTCTGCCCGGGGGGCTCGCCCTGGACTTGGCGCCGTCATTTACGGCGAGAATGGATTTTCTCAGATCCGCGGGGCCGGCACTGATGGTCTCTCCCCTTTTATTGCCGATTAGCTGCCATCCACCTTATGGCAGCCAGGGCCAAAACCATGAGGAGGAGCGATTGTTTTGTGGGCTGCAGTTTGCTCCTGGAAGCTCCCAGCCGAGGGAAGGAGGTGACAAGGCAGCTGCTGCGCTCGGGCCAAATTCCTGGCGTGTTCCTGAAGGAAACGGGCTGCAGGGAGAAGCGGCCGGGTTTGGGCACGGCCACGCAGCGCTGTCCTGCCGGCCATCCCGTCTCCCTCGCTGGGCTGGAGACGATGCGCTCGTAGGGATGTGCTGGGGACGGGGACCTGCAGTCCCTCTGCGGTGCCGGGCTGGTGCCCCTTCATAACCAGCTGTTTCAAGAGATTAAGGGTTTAATTCTCAACTCACACCATTAAACCCGGGGGAATAATCTCCGACACAGAGGTTTAGCGGGAGGAAAAGCATGCAAAGCTGCAACCCAGAGAGGCCCAACCAGCTGGGCGCGGGCCGGGTGGCG
>NW_008796044.1:18486073-18490128 GCF_000699145.1 Aptenodytes forsteri
CGGCCACGGTCCATCCGGACGTGCGTGGTCCTGGTCCACCAGGTCCCAGTCCATGGTCCTTTGGGGGTGGTTGGGCAGGGGCGGGTGGGTAGGTGCCGTGCCCCCCAGGTTGTCCTCTGTCCCCTCTCTGTTGGGGGTGGGGATGCCCAGTGCCCCCTTCCTGGGCTCTGCTCGGGCTGGCCCTGCCGGTGCCGTCCCCAGCGCGTACGGGGAAGTGGAGACGGTTGTTGTGTGGGAGAGCCGCGGGCTGGGGGGCAAACCTGCGAACCGCCGGTTTGTGGTAGGGGCTGCGCAGGAGGGGGACGCTGCGACGCAGGCTGCAGCCCCGGGGCTGGGGAGACCCTCGTCGTGGCTGGCTGCATCCCGGTCCCTCCTTGTGCCCAGGCTGGGCTGGCTCCTGTCCCCATGGCAAGTGACACCTCTGCATGGCTGCCCACTTGCCACGGTTGGGTGGGCTGCGCCCTCGGCGTGCCGCGGTGGCCTGGGCCACTCCCTGAGCAGTGGCTCTGTTCCTGCTGTTCCCCCCATGGGGTCATTTGGGTGTTCTTTTTTTTTAAGTGCCTTCAGGCCAAATCACGGATCACTTGCCTGGCCGGTGGGTTTCCCGTACCAAGCATGCTGGCAGCATGAGTTGTCACCTTGCCGAGCTTGCCCTGTCCTGCTCCGGTTTGGTGCCATGGGGTGGTGGGACAGGAGAGGGGCACGTCCACGCACACCTGTGCCCTGGAGCCCCCCGTGGCATCGCCTGTGATGCACCAGCCTGGCATCGGGGATGCGGCGGGGTTATTTTGGGAGCTGAGGCACGGCGGTGTTGCCCCTGGGGTGCACAGGCAGGTGATGCTCCGGCTGAGCCCACCACCCCGTCCCATCCCGGGAGGGCTGAGCTACAGCCGCGGGGCTGATTCCTGATCCCTGCCCTTCAGATGTCACACCAAGCCCCGCGGGTGCAGTTCCCCCGTGCAGCAGCCGGTAACGTCTGGATTACAGGGACCCCCATTGTACCGATTCTTGGCATTTGGGGTTAAAAAAACCCAAACCTGACAGCTATCATTGCATTTATGGTTCTGCAGGTCTGAGCTGTCTTTCTTCTGCTGCGGTGCGTTTGCCTGTCGAGCTGAAGGCAGCCTGTGCCTGGCCCTGCGTGGAGCATTCATTTTATCGCAGAACAAATCCTACAGCCTCATTCTTCACTGAAAATAAATTTTAGGAATTAACTGGTGGGTCCCAAGGGTGTTCGTCTCTGGGCTTAGTCGGCATGCACTTTTAGTGGGTCGCTCGGCAGGTGCTGGCCGAGGGGGCCGGCTGTGCCCTCGCCCCGGTCATGCTGCGTGGCAGGTATTTTTAGGTGTGCTGAACTGCTGCGTGCTCGCGGCTGCTGGCAGGCGACTCTCCCGCCGGCCGTGGCCGTGCTGCATGGCCCCTGCGCCCCGGGCTGCCCGCGCCGGGGCAGGAAGAACGCTCGCCGGCCTCCGGAGATAAGGATGTTTTTATGGCTGAATTGTTTTGTAGCCTCTATTGAATGCGTTCCTGGATTAGACCTTAATTCCTGTGCAGAGCCGGGGGTGTGTTCCACTGATGCCCAGGCTGCTGTAGGTAGGGGCATGAATAATGACAATTTTGCTGGAGCGTTAATTAATGCCCAAGCACCGGCGCTGCCTGGCCTTGCAGCCACGTCCCATCCATGTGCGGCTGCAGGCGCAGTGGCACGCTCCCCGCAGAGGTGGTCTGCAGGGCACTTTGGGGGAAGGTTTGGGGGTGCATGGGGCAGGGTGCTGCCCGGGGGGGCTGGGGATGAGTGTCCCCTCCCTGGCTGTGATGCTCAGCTGCTCTGTGCATCCTTCTCCTGTGTGTGGCCCTTTCTCTTGCTGTAAGAGCAAGACGGCCACTGGCGAGCTGTGATGCCTCTGACTTCTCCAGCAGAGACCTGGCGTGCGACAGGATCTGGCCCAGCTCTTTCCACATGCGTTACCCTCGGTGCGTGACAGGTCCGAGGTCTGGTCGTGTTGCGTGGGCCATTACAAACCCTCTGGGCGTCCATCTGAGCATGGATGGAGACTCTCCAGGGGTGGAGAGCTGCTGTGCTGCCTCTTGCTGGGTGTTGTTCCCGTTTCACTACCGCAGGTGTTTGGGATGGTACCGCCATGAGCCGGAGCTGGTGCAGGTGGTACCTGGTGGCCGTTCCTGGCAATGACCAGGCACTCGCTTCTCTTATCCGGCTTTTATTTTTCTCCGGTGTCTCCAAGCGGTTCGTCTCCCCGTGGGCTGGGCAGGGCGGCCTTAGCTTGCTGCTGGCAGTGCCTCCACGCGCGCTCCTTGGCCGTCGTGGCGGGTGCGCGGATGCAGGGCCGGGCAGGTCCAGGGAGCAGCAAACCCCCGGCTTGGGGCACACTGCCTCTGGAGCGAGGGGCTCGGAGGGCGTCTTGGCTCTTGGCACAGCGAAGCGGCCTGCAACTGAAGTTACTTGAAGTCTTGGCAATATCCTCTCTCATTTTCCTTCCTCTTGCGTTTTCTGCTGAATGTTTCACATCCTCTTTGTTTTAAGACAGGCACGAGGGGAACGTAACTCTTTGTGTATCGGCGAGGAGCGAGGTGGAGGGGTGGTTTGGACAGGGCTGCAGTGCGGTTACGTGACGGGGAGGAAGATGCAGGAGGGAGGAAGATGCAGGAGGGAGGAAGATGCAGGAGGGAGGAGGACCCCTCTGCAGCTCTGGGCAGAAGCGCTCTCCTGTTCCCTGCCGCCCCGCTTGGCCCCTCGCAGCCCCCGTGCCGCTGACACCGGCGTGGCAGGAGCGGTGTGTAGGGACGGTGAGGCTGGTGTAAAGGCACGTAAGAAAGTCTCTCTCTGGATTTGGTGGAGGAGCTGTTCTGCAGCTTTTTCCCTCTGTGAAGGCATGGAGAGAAACCGTACTGATTCACAGTGCTTTCTCCTTCATGTAAAAAAACATTCAGAGGTTGAAAATAACCCTCATTTGCTGAAGGGCTGGTCTTGCTAAATATCCTCTGATGCCAAGGGCATCTCTGGAGTGTGTGTATATATACATATATATATATATAAATACTGTTTCCCCCCAGTGAGTATCTGTGCCTATTTCTATTGTCTCTCTTTGCTGCTTGGCTGGTATTGGGAGTGACCTGGTTTTCAGGAAAACATGTTCCTCTTCCTCCCTTACACGCCATAGATAAATTATTCAGAAAGTTTTGCAAATGCAAAGACCTCAAGAGAGACATAAATAATGAACTTGAAGCTTGGACGCCGTGAAACTTGTTCTCCAGCGAAGGAGCTGTGGTGACCATCAGTACCAGGGTTATGGAAGCTTTTTGCCCCTTTGTGTGTCCCTTGTGCCTGCGAAACGGGGCAGGCAGGGAGCTGCATCCCGGCCGGCGGCTGGTCCCGGTATGGCGGCTGCCCGTGGTGCCGGCATCACCTCCAGCCCCTCCGCTTTGGTTGAGGGGTTTATCAAGCCCAGTCGCCAGGTGATGCAAAGATGCTTTGCAGTTGCTTCGGAAAACAAGCAGTGCACATAACGAGGATGGGGGGGGGGCTGAGCGGGGGCACCCTCCTCCTCCTCCTCCCCGTGGCCCCCAGGTCTCCCCGTGCTGACAGGCGCCGTGTCCCCGTGGTGATGGGACTGCGGAGGGCTGCGGGCTGTCGTCTCCTTTGGGCGCTGGGGCTGCAGTCCGGTGCCCTGCCACGTTTCTGCTGTTACTTTGTTTTGCTTCTTCCTCCAACTCCCAGGCACTAATTTGAAGCCACCGAACCCGTCCACGCCCCGGCTGCTGCCGCACTCGCGTGTCGCAGGCTGCAATTTGTGCGGCGGGGCCGGGCCGGCAGAGGCTCTGCAAACTCCCCTCCTTGCGAGGGGTGCGAGGGCCAGACCCCGGCTGGGCTGTGCCAGACCCCGGCCGGGCTGTGCCGTGCCTGGGGCTCCCACGGGAAGGGCGGAGATGCCCGTGCTCCCGAAAAGCGCAGTTGGGCTGGTTTGGGGTTTTGGGTTGTTTTTCCCTTGGCTGTTTTTCGGTCGGGTCACCGCAGAGCTGCGGCTGGGCGGTGAGGA
>NW_008796044.1:18490523-18490782 GCF_000699145.1 Aptenodytes forsteri
GCGGGCTGACAGAGGCTCTGCAAACTCCCTCCTTGCGAGGGGTGCGAGGGCCAGACCCCGGCTGGGCTGTGCCAGACCCCGGCCGGGCTGTGCCGTGCCTGGGGCTCCCACGGGAAGGGCGGAGATGCCCGTGCTCCCGAAAAGCGCAGTTGGGGCTGGTTTGGGTTTTGGGTTGTTTTTCCCTTGGCTGTTTTTCGGTCGGGTCACCGCAGAGGCTGGGCGGTGAGGAGGGGCGGGGCAGGACCGGAGGGGGTTGCGG
>NW_008796044.1:18491342-18495262 GCF_000699145.1 Aptenodytes forsteri
TGCTGCGGCACCGGCCTGCAGGTCTTGCGCTGGCTCTGCCCTCCGCCGGTGTGCCCTGTGCCGGCTGCGGTGAGCCGCAGGGGATTGTGCCCTGCTCCCCGGCTGGGGTTTCCAGCTGCGCAGCCTGGTGTGTGCAGGCACGCTCCGTGTGAGGCTGTCGGAGGACACGCAGTCGCCCTTCGGTCCGTGCACGCAGGCACAGGATTTTAATGAGCTGCCCGGTGGGATGATCTGCGTTTGCCCGCGTAGCATGGGGGTCGCGGAGGTGGCCTGTGCTGCCACCACGGGTGACGGCCGGGAGGGCTTTTGCTGTGGCTGTGGGTTTTTTCCTGGGACACGTTCTGCTCTGTGGCTGCCGTGCAGCTTAAAAAGCAAAGTGAGGTGGTTGTGAAAGCAAAGTGGGGTGGTTGTGTGGTTCCTGGTGGTGCCGTCGGCGTGCCGGGCTCTGCCCACGGACTGTGTGCTCTGGGGTGTGCTTGCACATGGATTCGGTTCCACATCTTGGCGGCGTCTTGCTGAAACAGAGCCTTTATGAAATGCCTATGCCCGTGGGTGTGGTGCGGCAGAGCCGTACCTGGGGCTGGCACCGACTCCGCAGCTCACCTGGAAGTGAAAGTGAAACTCTTTTCTGGTGTTCAACCTGAGCAGTTAATTCCCTTTTGATGCAAACAAGGCTTAGCCTGGGAATAAGGAAATGTTTCAGACTCCGGCCGATACCTTCAGGTGCCTTCTGCCCCAGCCGACTTTGCTACTGTTGCTGCCTTTCCCTGCCTGCTCTGCACGCCCCCCTGGTTCGCCGTGCTCGGTCCCCTGGGAGAGGTACCCCGACCAGAGTGAGTCTGGCGGAGACCCTGGCTCGGGTGGGTAGAGCTGCCCAGTTCAATGGGTAGACAGAAAACACGGTGCTGTGCACTCAAAATGTCCCTGTTTGCCTTGCCAGGGTGAAAGCCCTCGGGTGTGTTGGAGGAAGAGCCGTGTCTTGGGCTGCTTCATAGCCTGGTGCTGTCCGGGGTGACGGGACCTTGAGCCCCAGTGCCGCAGGCGCCTGCCAGCGCTGGGGAGCCTGGGGAGGAGAAACCTGAAGCCCTTCTTGGATTATTTTCATCCTTTTGCCCTTCTGGTCCCTGAAGAAAGCAGTAACAGCCCAAACCTTCCCATTGCCTGTGCACAGAGGAGAGGAGGGATTGACATACAGAGGTTTAGGTCTGGCCTTTCTGGGAATGGCCCTTATTTTTGCAGGTGCAAACATTAATGGTTAGAGACGGTCTCCTGGCTAGGAGACAGCTGTACACTTGCAGACTTGGGTTTGGAGGAAAAGGAACGTTATACTTCCTGGAGGGTGCAAAATAAAAGCAAACCCCCCGTTGGGTTGCTGTGGCCGCTTGCATTCGGTTCTGCTCTGGTTGTGCCGTCAGAAGTGGTGTTTGGCTGCTGCCATCGAGCGCTCGTTGCTGACCGCCTACGAACAGCGATGGGGTGCGAGGGCTGCCAAGGTGAGTCACGCCACGCTCGCTGCACAGCCCGTTTCACATCTTCCAAGTGCTGAGGAAATTGCTGCCTCGCAGCGAGGAGGATTTCCTGGGGCTTGGTGGCAGCACCGCATCCGTGCGGGCAGAAACCCTGATCCCTTCCCGGGTGGTGGGAGCTGGCTTTGCCCAAGGAGCTCGCCCCACGCTCGGAGGGGTGGGGGTGGGGGGTCTCTGCCAGCGCCGAGCCCAGCAGTGGTGGGGCACGGCCAGGCCCCCCGTGCGGCCGCCGTGGGCTCTCCGCCTTGGCCTGGCGAGCAAACCGCAGGGCCAATCTGGGGGGAAAGCACGTGGTTTTGGGGTTTGGTTGCTAAGATGAGTTGCTTCTGATTTTTCCTGCTTTGTTCACCCAGAAAAGGTGTAACATGGCTCTCCCATGTCAGGGTGTATTTCTGCCCCCCCTCCATTGCTTTCGGAGGGTGGTAAGAAGCGTTCGGTGTGGGGAATACTTTGTGCTATGGGAGAAGTACGTGGTTACATCTCAGCCAGACAGTCCTGCCCCTGCGCCAGCAGGGCCGAAGGCAAAAAGGACTTCTTCCTCCTTTGCATGTCCTGTGTGGCTTGTGCAGTCGCATATTTACTAGCGTGTCTGGTATTTTATTCAAACGAAGAGTAATACAAATGGTAATACTCTGCTTTATTTTCAGCACAACTTGAAAGCTCCTCCTCTTCCTCTCTGGTGGAAATTAGCAACAGGAATGTGTTCCTGCTTGGGAGATACTCTTTGTTTCTGATGGTGGGTCTCCACCGTGAGTCGTGGAGGGATCGTTGTGCAGCCAGTGTCGGCTCCGGAGGACTGCACGCTTAGCCTGATTGTAAGAAGGAAAACTCAGGATGCGACAGTCTTTCACCCTGCCGGGGTGTTGCAGTGGTTCACCTGCGTGCACTGCCCAAGGTCACGATCTGTGCAGGAGGTTTGTGATGACATCCCCAGGCATCGTTTGCCCATCTCCCCAGGGGTCCCCTGGGGCTGCCTGCGGGTCCCCCTGCACGCAGCTGCGACCCCTCGGTGCTGGCATTTTGGGGGACTGATTGTGAGAGCCAACCTCCCAAGCAGGGTGGGCTCCTTGAGTCCCGCGCTAGCTGCCGAGCTGGTGCCGTGAGCCACGGTGCTGGGCTGCAGCCAGATCCGGCCTCTCGGCAGCGCCGATGAGGGAAGCTGATGAGCAGAAGGGCTTGGGCGTGCAGGAAAGTGTGCGTTCGTGATTAAGTCTTTTAAATTATGCTGACAGAAGGCTCATTAACAGGGCTCGGAGATCTTTTTAATTGGGAGCGTGCCACAGAGCACCACTGGGCGCGTGTCCCGATACACCGGTGTGGTGATGGTGTCCGGAGAAGCCGCTGGCCCTGTGCGTCCCGCTGCCCAGCCGTGGCACCAGCGCTGACTGGGTGTCCAATGTCGGGTTAACCTCAACCCTTTTGGCTTGGTGGGGGATGGACTGGGGAAAAAAAAAAGCAGCTTTGCAAGGCAGGGGCTGCGACTGACTGTGCTGCTGAAGCCGGCGTAGCCTGAAAGGGCACACTTGTGGCCAGGGAGAAAAATCTGCGGAGGAGATGGATGGACCTGGAGAGAGGGGTGTGGAAGCTGGTCTGGAGGGGACCTTTCCCGGGGGCTGGGTGGGATGTCCCAGTGTTCTCCAGTGCCAGGAGCTGGGTACCTGCTAAGTCCTGCTCATACTTCCAGCATGGAGCAGATTTGCCTGGTTTGGGTCAAGAGGCCGTTTTTCCAAGGCTGCAGATGTGCCAGCACAGCTGCATCTCATGTCTCTGTTCCTGCAATCCCGCCGTGCCGAGTGATGCATGCGGTGTGCATGGTGCTACCTGCATGCCCCGGGACATGGGTTGGGGGCGGTGGGCTGTTTTGATTGTCGTCTTTTTTTTTTTCTTTGGGGGTGGCAACTTACAATGACGTTGAAAATGCGTGCGAGGAAATGCCGTTCCCATGGTTGCTGCGGGGAGGGTGGGAGGTGGCGGTGCCGGGGCTCTGCTGCGTGTCCCCGTGCTTTCTGCAGGTTGGCACATGCGGTGCTTCCCTGGCTGATCCCAGCTGGGCAGGAGCCTGCAGCCAGGACGGGACGGGGCGAGCGGGGTCGGCCCTCGTGGTGCTGCCAGCCCCCTTGCCGGCTGGCAGAGGGGGACTGCCGACCCCTCTGCTCTCCCTCCCTCCCTGCAGGCACCCTGAAATCATCATGTGCTTCTCCCTGAAACCCAGGGAGCAATGCCACGGCCAGAGCAGCGGCTGCGGCCATGCACAAAACGGGGCAGGGGTGCTCCGGGGGTTTGAATCCCTCCACCTGAGCAAAGGGGCATCAGAAACCCCCACCCGCCCTGTGTGAGGGGCAGCAACAGCGGCATGGCAAAGCAAACCCTGCCCGCCCTGTGGTGGGGCTGGGT
>NW_008796044.1:18495676-18503464 GCF_000699145.1 Aptenodytes forsteri
GGCATGGCAAAGCAAACCCTGCCCGCCCTGTGGTGGTTCTGGTTCTGGGTGTTTTGGCCAGCCCTTCCACACCGTGCAGCAGCGGGGCAGCTGGAGGACGGGCTTTGCCAGGTATCTGTCGCTGTGCTTGGGTTTTTTTTTTTTTGATCCGTCGGTTTGAAGCAGACGCGAAGGAGCCAGGTTCGGATGCGGCGTGATGAGTAGCTGTAGCGTGACCGTGGTGGGCGGGGAGGGGAGGCAAAGCGAGGGGGAGCTCGTACCGAAACCCGCACAGCTTGTTAGCTTCTCTGCTGCGTGGTGTGAATCATCCCTCCCTCCTCCTCTGGGCACGCGAGTGGCTGGGGCCTCGGGCGCGGGGGGGCAGGGGTCCCTGTTTTCCTGGCGCGCTCCCCTCGGCCGCCCCGCGAAGGCGCTTCCACCTCCTCCTCTTCATTGCTCCGTGCAAGTGCCTGGTGGCCCTGGGCCTGCGAGCTGCACGGTCCTGACAAGGTGTGCTCGTTAGGGCATCACCCCGGCTCTTAATAGCAAGAATGGTCTCAAGTGTGGCTTGGAGGAACTGGGAATTGTGCTTCTCTGCCTCTGCTCCCGCCTGCTGACGGGTACCTGGGGGTCACGGTGTGTCTGGGATGCTGGATGCGTGCCGGGGAGGGACAGCAGCCGCGAGATGCTCTGCGGAGCGGGGACCGCGGTGCAGAGGGGGAAGGGGATGTCTCTGTGGTGATGCCAAGCCAGTTTCTAGCTGGAGTTTGTGGGAAGTACACCAGCCTCCGGACCATCTGGCTCCCGCACGTGGAGCGGCGGGCGCAGCCGTGCGGGGGCCGTGGCTGCCTGTGCCAGCGCGGGGGTGAGGGGCCAGCGAAGGGCCCAGGTGCTGCTTCCTCGCCCTTCCCTGTGGTTTAGGCCCACAGCTGGGGTGCGGTGCTCCCCGTGGCACCCCATCACCGGGGGCAGCCAGCAGGCACCGCAGGCAGGCGGGGGCATTGCTGCGGTGCAGTGCTTGCTTGGTGGCCACCGGCATATGTGTGCTTTCTGCCCTGCGCCAGCCCAGCTAGGCGACTCTCTTTTTTATTCCCAAAAGACAAAAATGCTCCCTTTGTTCTGGGCTGCAGCGTAAAAGAATCTATTTTAAAAAGATATGGACTGTTTATCTACAGCGGGCCATAAATAGCTCATAAAATAAGAAAATAAGAACTTTCTTTTTCCCCAGGGTTTGCCCAGCTCCCCGGCGGGTAGCCGTGCCGTGCCGTGTCATGCTGCCCGTCCTGCAGCAGGGCCGGTGGAGCGGCAGGCCCGGTACCGGCAGCGCTGCCTTCACAAGGTTCACGTCACGTGCAGTGATGTGCTCGAGGACATTATTGCAACCTGTGTCTAGTTGCCATTACCCCGGTGCACTCGACGTGCTGCATGTGGTGTGCATGCATGTGCATGTGTGCACACCCACGTGCTTTTTGTCTTTTTAGTGGCTTCTAATCCTGCATCAGTATCTCAATGAGGGAAGTGTAAAGGGTTCTCTGCACGGGCCGAGTGACCTGTAAAATAAGCTGGCGTGTGCCTTTTTAATAATACTGCCTGGTAGAGTGTCCCTTTACTGTTTTGTCTTTTTTCTTTTTCTAGCTGAAACAGCGTCTGTCCAGAACCATGCCCTTGCCGAGTGCTGGTTGCTTAGCAATGTTTTACAAAAAAAACCAACATTGAGTTTCAGAATGGTTGGGTGGCTCTCCCCTGCTTTTCCCCATGCGGCTGGGGGCAGCAGTAGCTCTGCCTTTCTCTTGCAGGGTTTGGGGGGGAAGGCCCTGCCCTTGTTCCGTCCCTGGAGGAGCGGTGGGATCCCCCGGGCGCCTGGGGCTCCGCTTCTTCCAGCCGGAGAGGCAGGCGCTGCCATGGGGAACGGGGCTCTGCTCTGGGGCAGGAGCCTCCTGGGAGTATTTGTGCGAGGGTTGTCTGCAGGGAGCCGGGAAGCATCATTTCCCAGTGTTGCATTCCCAGCCCTTTCAGTGTCGGTGGCCACGAAGGCTGGGAGAAAGCCCAGGTTAAAGGCAGCGATGCACTCTGGGCCACGCATCCCGTTTCTCACCCTGCGTGCCTCCCCAGGCTCTGCTGGAGACTTTATTTTTTTTTTTTTCCCTGCTGAAGCAGGAAAAATTGACTCACTTGCCAGTGATGTTCCTGCAAGCACGGTGGGATTTTTCCTGTTCTTACAGCTGAGGTGGAGGAGCACCGGAGACAAAAGGATTTCCGCAGCCTCCTTGGGAGGAGAAGGAAGCAGGCTGCTGCAAAACTGCTTTTGGAGGGTCTGGGAGCTGACCCCACTTTCCTGCCCTGGCTGTGGGCACGCCGGCCACTGGCGAGAGCCGCCAGTGGGATGTAGCCCCTTGGGACGTGGCCCCTCACACAGGGGTGGCTGCCAAGCCAAGGGGGGGCTACAGATGAGTCATTGCCCCACGCCGTGGGCAGCATGTGCTGGCTGCGATGTGCCAGAGAGGACTCCTGTCCTGCCCGTGCTGCCTGCGGGGATGGGGCGCAGGTCCCCTCCCCACCTGGGGTGTGGGGGTCCATAGACCCAACGTTCCCGACGGGACCCTGATGCTTCGGCGCCTGCCCCTTGAGAAATCAAGCCGGCTCCCTGATGGGCCGGCTATTAACTAATTAGATTTAATAACAAGCTAATCCAAATGCCTGGCTGGTGCCTGAGGCAATCTGCTCCCGCCCTGCGCGTGGTGTCTGGCTGGGGGCTCTGCCAACGCACCCGCCCCTGTGCCGGGACCCCCCCGCACGGTGAGACCCCCGCCCGGCCTTCTGCTCCGCTAATGGGCACTGCCTCAGTCAGGAGCAAATTTCTTCTGGATTAGCGTCCTCTAAATCGATTAGCTGTCTTGGGCAGGGCATTTTATTCTAATGAAATGTGATTCCAGGCTCCAGTCGATGAATTGTTGTGGCAATGAGGGTAAAGTAATCTGCCGCCTTTCTGTGGGTCGTTCCAGGGTTTGGAGAGGAGAGAAACGGAAAAGGCTTGCAGGAGAAATTATAATTAGCAGGGGAGCATATTACACTGTCATGGGCTCACCCACTCTCCCCCAGTGAGGGAGCTGGGGGGAAAATGAGGAGCTGTGAGTAAAACGTGGCCTTTCCATCGTGCCGTCAGAGGCAATTTACTTGTAGGTGTGAGGCTGGATGCGTTTGCACGACCCACCTGGTGCTGGTGGGAGAGCGGAGCAGTGGCAGCAGGGCAGCTTGCAGATGGGGGGAAATGCAATATTCGAAATCCTTGTTGCCTGGAAGAAATTGGAAATACCTTTCATGGTTTCAGGCTTACAGCTAAGCAAGCAGGGAGCAGCAGGACAGCCGCTCTCCGCAGGTGTGCCATCGCTCTCCTTGCGGCAGCACCGTTCCCAAATGCCTGGCCCTGGCCCTGGTTGTGATACGGGGATTTTTACTACTGCTTCCTCACAACATTTTTCGCTTGTGCAGTCAGCTGCCTTTGCAAATACCAGCCGGGGCAGTAGTTTTCCATTTCATTACTGCGTCCCTGAAGTTCTCCAGGCACTTAAGCCATCACCCGTGTTTGCTGTTTTGACGCATCCCTCCTCTGTGTTTGTGTTGAATATTTACATTTGATTTTATTCGGAGACCTTCTCTGCTCCCACCTGAGCTCTCTCCCCTTGCTCTGACGCCTGGCCGCCTCCCGAGCCTGCCTGCCGGCAAACTTTCTGCCGGCTCAGCCGTCGCTTGTTGCTGTGGCTGCAGGTTGGGATGGGCTGGGGGGGTTCTGCCATAAAACAACACCAGGATGTGAACAAAAATAAACACGGGGAAAAGTGCCAAACGTGGTAGTTGGGTGGGGAAGCGGAGAAATCTCGCTTTTGTTTTGTTTTGCTGTTAAGTGCACGAAACGCTCCTGGTGTTCAGGGCTAGCGCAGGAGCGTGGGGGTGGCACCCCGAGGGTGCTGACCTTCCTCGCACACATGGACCATGCTTGTGCCCCCGTGCAAGCTGCTGCCCCTTCCCCGGGTGTGAATGGGCCGTGCTGGGCGTGCAGCACATGCCCCACCAGGAGCCGTGGGGGGGGCAGTGGGAGGACTAGGATGTTGCCAGCATCATGCAAAGCACCAGAACCGCTCCCCCCCCCCCGGGCGGTGGGCACGGGGGGGCTCTGCGCGGTGCTGATGGGTGGGAGGGCGGCTGCGGCAATCTGGCGTGCCGGTTCCAAACATGGTGACGGTCAGCCTGGAAGCTGCCTGCCGGGGTGTTGGTACGTGGCTTCGTGCTGCTTATCTTCAAAGGCTGTCCTGGGGGTTTTGTGGCAGGGGGGGGGGGGGCCGGGGGGGGGGCTCTCTCGCTGGCAGCTCGCCTGCGTTTCTCTGAGCCCTGGGTGCTTCTTGCTGGGAGCGAGGACCCGCTTTAGGACGTGCCTTCCTGCAGCTGCAGACATCTGTCTTCTCAGCGTCTCCAGAAACAGGAAGCCTTTCTGGGGGTCATTGGCATCGTTCACGGGTTTTATGTTCTCCTTCCTCGTCCTGACCACAGGTAGAGATGGCTCGCGGTGCTCTACCAACCCAGCATGTGCAGGTCACACTCGCAGCCTGCTCCTGGATTTCTCAAGTAATTTTATTTTCTATCACTTTCCTTTGCCCCCACTCGGCATCATCTGTCTGCTCTCCGCCCGTGTCTCTGAACAGAGAGCTGCTGTAGCTCGTTATGTGCCTCCTTCCTCTCCACAAATAACCCGGTTAATGCAGAACTGGGGCAGAGCCGAACCATGCTGGGCACTAAACTGAATGCTCCACTTTGGAGTGTTTACTTCTGAAAAATCCTGCTTGGGCAAGTAGAGAAAGTAGTCCAGAGTTTCCCCGCAGGGCAGGACAGACGGGAGCCTCCCCGCATCTTCCTTTCCCAGAGGGACGGGGAGGCTGTTGAGCCCGTTGCTGTTTGGCAGTTCACATGCCTGGCACTGAAGTAAGGGTCCCTTTGGGTGCGACCCTTGGTAGTGGTGAGGACCGCTTCATTAACCGCTTCGTTAACCCATCCCTGCTGCCTTGGCCAGTTACTCTCCCGCCAGCGGCACAGGGAGGGGGGAACGGGCAGAGCCGTTCGAGCGCACTGGGTTTCTGAAGCGTCTCAGCCACCGTGAGATAAAGATCTGAGTCATGGAAGTTGCTGTTCGGGTTTTGTTGCAATAGGAAGTGATGGGCAAGTGCTAAGAAAAGCTGAACAGGAAGGATGGAGAGTGACGGTGAGACCCCTGCTCAAAGCGTCTGCGGCAAAGCAGTCTCTGCACTGGGCTAAAATGTCCAGAAACTGAGAAAGATCAGGGCTGGATCCAGGTGATAGAAGCGGGGGCAGAAGGGCGAGGGCTCTGATTAACCATCAGCTTCCTCAAACCAGGAGGTGGCCGCTGGAAGTAGAAGAGTGGCCGGAGCAGCCTGAGTCAAAGGAAGCAGCTTCTCACCTCCTGCGCTGTTGGGGGCCTGAGCCCCCGCCGCAGGATGTCACGCCGGGCTGAGCAGCGCCGGCGGGCTTGCGGGGTTGCCAGCAGCCTGAATTCCAGTCGCTACCACGGGCTTTTTTTGAGCGGGTTACCAAAACATGCGTTGCACGTTTGGACCATTTCTAGCACAGGTGATGGGAGGAGCAGGCAGGAGCCTGCGGTGCCTCATGCATCCGCGACCAGATGTTTCAGAGTCCCATGCAGCTCTTATCTCCCTGAAGCTGTTTTTACTGATTTTAAAGTTTTCTGTAAAGTGGGGTCTCGCTGCCGGGGCTCCAGTGAGCTGGTGCCCGGGGCTGCAGCTGGCCAGCGAGGGCTGAGGTCAGGCTGCTGCCTTCTCTGTGGGGGCTCGCTGCGGGAAAAGGGGCTGCCTTCCCCTGCCCCTCCAAAGTGAGCAGTGGCCCCAGCCCACAAGCCAGGTAGGGACTTCTTGCTTTCTCTTTTTTTTTTTTTTAAAGCTGCCCATTTCTTCTTTGGCACGATCTGCCCAGCGATACACAGGCAAAGTCCACCACTGCCAGCAAACCCTCCTTTTTCCAGCAGCTGGGCTGCTCCCCTTCGCCTTTGAAGGGGGCCGCTGAGGGCAGACGCCTGCAACCTCGGCTGCCATGGTCGCCTTGTGTCCCCAGGACTTGAAACCTCCTCCATCTTCCTGGAAATCCAACTGTCTCTCCGGGAGACCTGACGGTCCTTCCGGCTTGATTTCCCTTGGATGTTCCATGCCTTTCATTAGGAATCTTGGGAAGCTTTGCAACAATGTCCTGGCCTGGCAAGGCTCCCGGGATAACTCCAAATGTTACTGATTTGGGGGTGGCAAGATGACGTGGCCAGGGTGCTGGGCTGGTGGGCAGCGGGGGAATAATTTTAGGTGTGCAACCAGGCAGTCCTTCCAAGGGCTAACTTTGTTTTTCACAAAGCACAGAACTTTTATCTCTTAAAATACCATGGAAATAATTCATGTCTTCAGCGTGTTACTCAAATCTGATATGCTATTTGAGCCCAGTCAATAGTCCCATTCATCCTACAATGGGTTCTCTGTCCCTCTGGCAAACATTTTGCCGTATGAAGCCACGTTGAGTGTGTGAAGCGAGGCATACGGTGATGCCTTGGCTGGGCAGCAGTGCAGTGTGCTCCCGTGGTCACAGTAGAAGGCTGAGCAGAAGCTGTGGCACCTCCTGGATCTTCAATCTTGGGGCCGTCTCAGAGAGATTGCTTAATTTTTCTTGCGCTTTAGCCCATCGAGCAGTTTTGGGTTTTTCCCTTGAAGCATGGTTCGTAGGGTATATCTTTTTGTAAACTTTCCATGGTAAAATGAAGTTTTGGGATTTGGGGAGGCGGGATTTGGCCTCCCTGTGTGTGCTGGTGAGATGAGATTCAGTGCTGCATTTCGGCTGGAGGCCATGCATGCGGTAAAGGCACCGAAATGGGGTCTGGGGGTGCTGCGGGGCCACGGCAGCAATGCTTTCCCTGCCTCGGGGGGTCCCGTGTGGGGTGAGCGCAGGGACTGTGCCCATTGCACTGGTCCTTGGGGTCACCTCCCGCTTGGTGTGGTACCCTCAAACCTCAATCTCCGGCACGTGCTGAGCCAGGGCAGCCTTTCTGCAGGGTTTTGTGCACGAACATGACGGCAGAAGCTGCTGCTGGACGTGGGGTAGTCTCTGCTTGTCTGGTTTTATATATTTACTTGAATGATGAATCAGAGGGGGAACCTGCCAGCAGCTGCAGTCCTGTCCTAAATCACTGATTAACTCCAACCACCCAGCGGAGAAGTTATTTAATAAACAAATCATTGCTAATTATGTATGAAAGCGGCTTGGGGATTGTGCCGGGTCCAGAGGACCGCGGTGTCTTGCAGGAGCGGGGTTTTTGCTGACCTCCGCTGGGAAGCGCAAAGAGAGAGGATTTAAACCTCTTGGAACTTCTGAAGCATTTAATGACGCTGCGCCGATGCTCCGTGCCGACCCCAGCAGTGCATGACCTGGGCCCTCTGGGGACTAAATTTTGATGCTGGTGGCTGCGAACGCCGGTTTTCAGGCACAAGGCGCTCATTGCTGGATTCCCCTGCAAACCACGGGGCTGTGGTTCGGTCATCCCAACCTCAGCAGCGTGACAGAGTGCTCGCGTGCGTCTGCGGGCCAGATCCTGTCATCCGTTCCCAGCTCTGGCCTTTCCCAAACACCATCCATGGACAGCCTTGAGCACCGCAGGGAATGCCCTGCATGAGCCCATGGCGGCTTTGCTCTGGCGTTGTGCCTGAAGCCCCAGCTCACTGGGTGGTCGCCGGCAGCGGGCGGTCACTGCGG
>NW_008796044.1:18504095-18505270 GCF_000699145.1 Aptenodytes forsteri
CACTGGGTGGTCGCCGGCAGCGCGGGTGTTCTGCGGGGTCAGACACCATATTGCCGCTTTCTAAGCACCCTTGGCGGGCCATAATCCGTCTGTTTTGGCTGCTGATTAGAGCGGCTGTTCACTGGATTACCCGTCCCGGCTGGTCCCTGCTCGCCATGGGGTTGCTCGGTGCCAGCTGCCGCGGCCTGGGGAGGTGCCACCAGGGTGGCTGAGCGGGCTGCGCTGTGCCCTGCTTTCTCTGCAGCCGGACTGGGGGGGTCTCTGCTGGTGACCCCCCAGATCCGCCTTTTCTGGGCTCCTGCATCTGGGCTGTTTTGCAGGACAGATCCTCTGGCTGGATCCTGCCCTGGCATCGGTGGAGGAGGCTCCTGGCAGGCCATTGGGGCGGTGGTGGAGGTGAACCAGCTTTTGCTGCAGCTGCACCCTGTAAGACCCCGCTGTGGCCCCATGGGGAGTGCGGGGTGAGGAGCTGCCCCTTGCTGCTCTGCGTCCTGCTGCAGTTCACCCCCATCCCTTCCCCGGGGCTGGCAGCAGCACGGCTTGCACGCCAGGCTCATGGCTTGGCCGCAGCAGCTTGCACGGTGTGGCAGGTTTGCCTCGGGGTCAGCCTCCGTGCATCGCACTGGACCCTGGACCCGCAGGTTTGCCTCGGGGTCAGCCTGTGGCACCCGTGCATCGCACTGGACCCCTTCCTGGCTGGCTGCCTGCGGGTGATGGTGGAGGCAGCACTGCCTGAAGCTGCGGCTGCGTGTGGGGCGACCCGCTGGGCTGCGAACCCAGGAGCTGTGAGGTGGTGGCACCTGCGCGGTGAGATCCCCGGCAAGCAGCAAGACTGTGCTGCTCTCTTTGCTTGAACTGTTGCTCTGGGATTTGCACTGTTTATGCTGAAGTGTTTCTGTCCGGGAGCTGTCACCGGCCAGCACTGCCTGGGGCTCTGTGCATAGAATCGTAGAACCGTTTAGGTTGGAAAAGACCTTCAAGAGATCATCGAGCAACCATTAACGTAGCACTGCCAAGTCTACCACTAAACCATGTCCCTTAGCACCACATCTACACGTCTTCTCAATACCTCCAGGGATGGCGACTCAACCACTTCCCTGGGCAGCCTGTTCCAATGCTTGACAACCCTTTCGGTGAAGAAATCTTTCCTCATGTCCAATCTAAACCTCCCCTGG
>NW_008796044.1:18506841-18512797 GCF_000699145.1 Aptenodytes forsteri
TTACGGCAGTAGCCAGATTAAGTTCTAGCTGGGCTTTGGCCCTTCTAATTTTCTCCCTGCATGACCTCATGACATCCTTGTAGTCCTCCTGAGTTGCCTGCCCCTTCTTCCAAAGGTCATAACTCTCCTTTTTTTCCTGAGTTCCAGCCAAAGCTGTCTGGCAAGCATGTGTGTGTTATCGCCACAGCCCGGGCAGATGATGTCTGATGACGGTCAGACCTTGCACTTGTGCGGTGTCTGCTGTGTGCAGATCCCAAAGCATTTTGCGGACCCTGAGGCTTCACCTCCATTGTCCCCGGGAGGCAGGACCCGTCATTTTCTCCTGTTGTGCCAAGAGGGGAGCTGCCATGTGGAGGACCGAAGAGGCTTGCCCATATGTCAGCACCCGGTGAGAGCGCTGGGAGCAAGGCCAGGCCTCTTGTCGGCACGCCCCGCGGTGCAGCCGCGAGACTGTCAGTCCCTTTTGTGCACCCATGGGCACATGCGCAGTAAGGAGGGCTGGAGGCATTTTCTTAAAAGATAGCCAGAAAATGGGCCATGAAGTAGATGCAGGTTTTTTTGGAGAAGCTTTAAGGAACTTGTCAAAGCCAGAAGCGGGGAACTGGTGGCTTCTGTCCTTGTGGTTGTCAGTGGGAGTGTGGTCACCTCCCCAGCAAGGGGGCTGGAAACTCACTCGGGGCGGTGGGGCTGCTGGTGCTCCTGGGAGGGGACAGGCAGTGCCACCGCTGGCAGCCAGGCAGAGGTGCCGGCGAGGAGGGGGACAGGCTCTGCGCTGCCAGAGACCCTCCTGTCCCTCTCTGGGGGCTTGCAGGGGACGCGCAGCCTGAGCATGCCGTTCCCTGCCGCGGGGGAAGGAAGGGGCAGGAGTCTCGGTTCCTGTTGTCCAATCGAGCATTAAATATAGGCTATTAAGCAATTTTCTTTGCAGGAAGTATAGAAATACCACTCTGTGTGAGCACACCCTCTGTGAGACACCAAGAGCACTGGAACTTGCCTTGCAGCGTGCAACTGGCCTCATCAGCATCCTTTGCTTTCCTGCTTTGCAGCAGCATTAACCCTTCCTTCCCGGACTTGTCAGCAGGTTGGTCTTTAACTTGAACCGCCCGCAGCGCCGTGCTGCTCCTGCCTCTGTCCTCAGTGCCCCAATAGCACAGCTGAGCCAGAGCTTTTTTTGCTTTTTCCAGCTTAAATAGCAACCTGGCTGCAAAGTCAGCTTTGGGGAGAGCCCCCGCTTTCTGAGCCTGCAGTATAACTTTTTCCCTGGCCGACCTGATCTTTAAAACACGCGCTGCCGGGCTGGGGAGCTGCGCTCCCCAGTGGGCAGCGGGACCGGGCAGCAGGTGGGCAGGAGGGGACGTCTATCTTCTTGATGTCTCGTTTTGATGTGTTATGGTTCCCCTCTGTGTCACGTATCGTTCCCTCCTGTGGTCGCATTTCCCAGCCGTCCATCCCAGCTAGGAAAAGCATGCAAGTGGAGGGGTTGCAATCTTTTCTCAGGGCCTTATGAATTTTTATTTAAGGGAAAAGCTGCCTGCCTGTACGTCTGCCCAGGCTTTCAGTGCACTTTACCTCCGTGGTCCCTTTGGGAAAGCCTGAAAATGTTTTAAACACTGAACACAAAGAGAGGGGGTGATAGGGGTGTTGCACAGAGGTGAGATGTCCAGCTGAGGAATGAAGTTGGGGAAAGAGCTGGAACCCGGTGACCGGGTGAGAGTGGCTCGTGGCAGGGCTTTGGTGCGAGTGACTTCCCCGAAGTGACCAAAGCTCCGCGTGCTGAGTCACCCAAACCAGGGACGTGTTAGATCTGACGCCTGCGCCCTGGGGAACGGGGCTGCCCCGTCTCACAGCCGCGTGCCCATGGGGGAGACCTGCGCATGGGGGCTGCCCCTCCAGCTGCGGACCTGGCTGGGATGGGATCATCCCCGTTGTGCCTGGGGTGCTGTACGCGTGGAGGAGAGTTGTGAAATCACGATGTTTTTCTTCTATAAACGGCCTTTTTCAATAGTTCCAAATTCCTTTGGAAGGGGCTTTTTCTGTAAAAACCAACCACTTCAGTCTCATTGCAGTAACAGCAGCCACTTCCCAGAAAGAAGATTTAACTCTCAATAGCTGAGGAGGAGGAGGAGGTATGCCAGGGTGATCTGGGCGGATGGACAGTGGGAGCGCGAGGTGCTCCCTTGCAGCAGGGCTGCTGCGGGCTGGGGTAACATCGGCTTCAGCTGGGTTTGGAGGGAGCCCCGTTGCCTGGAGGTGTGAGGCTGGGATGGGACCTCAGCCAGCAATTACCCGGCTCCCTGGCTGGTGGAGGGAGGAGGAGAGATGTGGGGTGCCAGGGGAAAAGGAGGCTGACCCCTGAGCCAGGCGTGAGGGAGGAGGGATGGGCAAAGGGGTTAACTGGGGCTGCTTCCAGCTGCAGGCAGCTGCCCTCTGTCCTGCTGGGAGCCTTCCCCCACTCCGCGCTGTTCCTGTGGTGGATGGTGAGGATGCTGAGCGTGTCTCGGCTGTGCGAGGGACGGATGCTGCGGTATTCGGTGACACGCTGCGTGCGCCTGCTCTGACTCTGCAAGCGGCTGCCTCTGCGGTGCACGCTGGGGCAGGACTCTGGGTGCCGGCAGGGCAGGGCTCCGTGAGATGCTCCGTCCCCTGCCGTGGGAGCGGAGTGGTGGCGTTTCAGGGTCACAGCCAAAATTGGCTCCTGAACATTTACTAAGAGACTGTTCACAAAAAAACCCAAAACTACAGCTCAGGAGTTGTGCAGGGACAGCTCAAGCCGGTGCAGGCAGGGGATCTGCCTCTGGGCTGCTCCCTGCCTGCTGTGGATGCACCCTTCGCACCGCTCAATTTTGCCATGCTGATGGACAAGCGATGCTGGGCACTTTGGGGACGAGCAGTATGTGTCCCCGGCAGCCGGCTGCCTCCTTCCATCTGCAATCGCTGCTCTCCAACTTGCTGCCGGGAAAGACGGGATCAGACCTCAGAGTTCAGCTCCAACTCCCTCCTTGCCGGGACAGGCCCCTGCCGGTACCTCTGCCTTCTGCGAGGTCACGTCTCCTTCCATGTCACTCGTCCCCATCCTCTGCAGTTTTCTCCCCCATTGCACCCACTTCAGGTCATAAACCCTCTTCCAGGAAGGGAAAGTGCTCGGGAAGGGGAGCACTGCTGGGCTGCTCCCCTCAACAGTTGAGCGGGTAACCCTGTATCACAGTAACGAGCCAATATATCACTTTTAAAAGGGCATTTTATTTTGATTATTGGTTGCTGTAGCTACGCAGCTGGACCTCTGGCATGCAGTGCGTGTGCCTGTTTTCTGTCAAGTGGACTTTCCCGAAGGGATCGTCCTGTCCCCGCCAGTCCGGGGGTGTGACTGGGGAGCCGTGGGAGGTGACAATGAGGAGGAGGACTGCGACAGCAACCCCCCCCGCGGGACAGTCAGCCTGAAGAGGGGAAAGGAATGAGTCCTGGACAGGGGGACCGTGGGGCAGGACGGTGACGGTTCCGTGTTGGAGCGGAGGGGAGGACAGGCAGGCACAGCCCGGCTTCAGACAGCATGTGTAGCTGTTACTTGAGCACAGTGTGTATTGACCGGAGATGGTAATTCAGGCGCACTCACCGCGCACTGCGGTGTGCTGGGCAGAGGACCCCAGCTGTGTTAGCACATACACAGGTGCTGCCTTGCAGGTGGGATGGAGATCTGCTTTGCTGCTGCTTGGCCGGTGCCTTCTGCGTGTGGTTTTGTCTCAGATCCTGGGCGCAGGCAGGCACGTGGCTCCACAGTGGCTGCACCCCGGACCCTCTCGAGGCGGCTGCAGCCCTGGAGTGGCCGGGGCCACCGCTTTCCCTCCCGCCCTCTCGGTGTTTCAGCAGCTTGCACAGGGCTGTTTTCACCTCCTGGGATGCCTCTGCCAGACATTGTGCTTTCCTTGCTGCCCCTGGAGATCTTCAGTGCTCTGTGCTGCAGCCGCGGGGTGTGATGGGCACAGGAAAGATTCATCGGCAGCAGGGCTGCAGGCTGCACACCCACATCTGGGCACCCCTGGGCTGGCTGCCACTGCACTGTCCCCGCAGGTGTGTTGCAGCCTCGCTGCTTCTGCCAGCACCTGCGTGTCCCTGGATCCATCCCAGCCTGCCCGGCTCCTGTCCTTGTAGGACCACCATCTGGTGATACCCAGCCCCCAAGCTGGTCGTGTTGCTCAGGCAGAAGGATTTTTCTGGCTTTGTGGTGGTATTCCCTGGTGTTGCGGTTGACTGATGAAGCCAGCCAGAGAACTTGGAAGCAAAACTTTCACAGCCCTTGGCGCAGCCTGGCTGTCACTCATGTACGGGGTCCGGCTGGTTTTACTTGTGCATGAGAGGAAGCAGAAGTTTCTGTCAAGCCTTTGTAGGATTTTGGGTTTGCTCGTTCACAGCCCTGGGGAAGAAGGAGCCTCAGGAGCTGAGCTGGCCCATGGATGGGCCACCCTGCTTTCCCCACACACCCCTGCCTGCAGTGCAGCTGGGAGCTTTGGCTGCTTCCACTGGAAGGTTTTTTCCCCAAAATGTAGATGAGAGGTTCAAGCTTTTAGGAAAACAGGATGCCAGGAGTGCAGGTGGGTCTAACAGTGGCACAGGGAGGACAATGGGGCCCCTCCGTGCCGGCTCCTCCCTTGCCCCCAGACATGCGGTGCGGGCGTGGGTCCCCCTCTCTCCTTTCCTGGCCGAGCCTGCTGCTAATTTTAGCATCCGCTTCGCCCCTGCGACTTGGCTGTGTCGTTCAGCGAGCGGCTGCCAGCGATCCTCCTTTATCGCTGTCGCACTGGGAATTATCTCCTTCTCCCCCTGCCTCTCCCTCGCCTATTTATAAGTGCTGTGGGCCATTGCTGCTGGGCGCTGCCGGCTCTGAAGGCTTCTTGGCTTCGCCCTGGCTCGTGCCTGGTGGCTGCAGAGCCCCGACCTCCTCGCTCTCAGCAGGGAGGGCTGGCCCTGGCAAGAGGTGCTGCTCGAATGCTGGTGACCCTGCCTGGGGCCAGGGGAGCTCGGTTCCCTCCCGGGGGTTTGCCTCCACGCCGGGGCAGCATCTGACTCAGGGTCCTGCCCAGCCGGTGGTGGGCACGCGGTCTGGTTTGGCTGGGGACGCGACGTGCATAATGCAGGCAGGGTATTGGTGAGGCCACAATGTGCAGCAGGGAGAGCGTGGCTGGTGGCTGACGGTCAGCACGGAGCTGGAGGAGAGGAAGTGGCTCCTTAAGTCATTAACGTCATCTTCATTATTATTCCAGAGGAGGCAGGAGGCTGCCCAGCTCCGGGGACTGGGTTAAAGTCCCCGAGCCCTCCGGCTGCTGCGGCGAGAGAAGAGGGGCTGCTCCGCCATAGCCAGCAGCAGCATGGGTACGTGGAGGAGAGTGGGGTGAGCTGCACCAGTTGTGTGAAGTCAGCCGGGACTGAGTTGTGGGCAGGATTAGCCCCAGGGCTCTAAGCAGAGGCATTAAAGCTGCTAGAGAGCAGCTTTAATGCTTGGAGAAAGCTTTAAATTCTCTTATCCCATAAGGAAAGCAAAATGCTTGAATTCTTTTGTGGTTATCTTTTGGCTGTTGGTGTCCGAGAGGAGGAAATGGCCTTTGTGTGCACACGCATGTTTTCCACCTGTGCTTGGAAAGGAGAAAAAATGCTGAATTTTTGGACTTTGAGTGAAGAATTGCACAGGGGAATTAGCATTACATCTTCCTAATGCCGTCTGCATGCCTGCAGTCCCTCGTGTTGCTCAAGTACAAGTTCCCCTCCCAGCTGGTGGCCTCGCAGTGCCCGGGAGCTTGTGTGCCTGCATGTGCAGGGTTACGGGGCCGGTTCGAAAAGCCAATCCTGGATCCGCTCAGGTCACTGCAAGTAAGAACTTAATAGGATTCAGATCTCGGAGAGAATCTGCAGCTTGGAAAGCAATAAACCTCTGCGTTATTGCCCGTACATGGTGCCTTCGTTCAGC
>NW_008796044.1:18512834-18517479 GCF_000699145.1 Aptenodytes forsteri
AGGGCGGGGAGCCTGTGCAGAGGTGCCATCTCTTGGGGGGCAGCGTGGGAGCTGCCCCAGCAGTGCCACCCTGCATCACCGTTTGCCACTGCCCCGTGGCACTGGGCTTGAGCTCCCGCATGGTTCTCACGGTATTTTGAGGTTTCATCTCCTGTAGTATATTTTGGCGGGTGCTGGCCGGGACCCCACAGAGCCCCGTCCCTGGGGTGGGTGCAGGAGAAGGGCAGCACTCTTGGGGGTTCCCTGGCATGGGAGGGGGGGGGCCTGTCAGACAGGTCTCTCCATGGGGACTGGCTGGCTGGGATTACGCGTCTGCCTGCATCGTGCTGTGGTGGGCTTTTTCCTTTTCTAACATCTGTGTTTTCCCCTCTCCCGCTCTCTCGGCAGACCTGTCGGCGGCCAAGCGCAAGTTTGCGGACTCCCTCAACGAGTTTAAATTCCGCTGCATAGGCGATGCTGAAACGGATGATGAGATCTGCATAGGTGAGTCCAGGGCGCTGGTGCCGTGAGTAGCCCTGAAGCCATGCTCCAGACCCCTGAGCTGAGCAGGGCATGGGGGAGAGAGACACACACAAGGGTGCCAAGGAGCCCGGGAATTTGTCTGGGTGCTTTCCTGCTCTCTGGAAATGGCATATTTCTCCTGGTTCAACATCAGCAAAGCCTTCCCAAGGAAATCAATTGTTGCTTCTTGGCCTAAATCTAGTCCTGCCAGATAGGAAAGGAAGAAGATTGCCCATGTCTGAAACCATCTAGATTATCCGGCCCTTTCCCATTGGAGAGCAGGGATCTGGAGATGTGGCCATGGCAAAATACACTGCAAGGGGCTGTAGCTGAAGGAGAGGAGCAGCAGCCTCGCTGCCAGCTGCAGGAGCGAAGAACCCAGCAGGCACCCACTGTGCCGACAGCAGCCAGCAGTGCAGAGTCTGGCAGTGCTCTCCCAGCCGTAGCCTGGTTCCACCATGGAGCTTCTCATGGCGTAGGGCAGCAGCTTCGGCCCTTCACTTCATGTTATCCTGATTCTGCCCCAGCTGAACTTTTAGAGCTTATTGTGCGCATCATCTGGAGCCAGGAGAGCAAATGAGCTTTAGCCCTGATTTAACTTCACTTATTTATTTGTGCCCAGTCTCTCAGCAAAAATAGCTTTCTCATCCAAGTCCCCTTGCTGCGATGCACATGCTGGTGAGCTGCCACTCGTGCACCGAGCATGGCTGGGGCCAGTGCTGAGCCATAGGGCTGATGAGCAACCGGCTGTTGGGTAGGGCAGGTTCGAGATGAAGGTGTGGTGTTTCTCTCTGGAGGAGGGAACATGGTGCTGGGGATGCTATGCTACCAGTTACTTTTGTAGGCAACTGGAAGCCTTTCTGAGGAGAGAGCAAAGATGATAAAAAACCCCAAGCAACCAACTCCCAAGGCCCCCAAAACACAGCAAACAAAAGGCCCCTGTTCAGTCTCTCTCTTAATTTAAAAAGAAAATAATATGTTGTTAAGTGCTGACTGTGTGGGTGTGTCCCTTCCAGCCAAGTCTCTGCAGGAGTTCGCCACGGTGCTGCGGAACCTGGAGGACGAGCGGATGCGCATGGTATGGCCCCATCTACCGGGGGCTGGGTGGGTGGTGGCACTGCTGCTGCCGCTGGCAGCGCTGCGCACGGTGGGTGGTGTGGCACCCGGGGCACCGTGGCGTGCAGTGGAAACCCCTTCCCTCGCCCAGGGCAGAGCTGCAGGGGAGAGCAGAGGGAGGGGAGTGTGAACTTGGCGGGGGGGCACGCTTGAAGAGCATCAGTAATGGTGTCTTGCTGTTGGAAAATGGCCAGTGCTGGTGCTGGTAGGGCTCACTGGGGTGAGGAGCAGGTTTGGTACAAGCCCCTCAGCCTCCCCTGGGTCCTCAGCCAGCGCAGAGCTGGAGTGGGTGAAGTGTGCGGGTTTCTGTGGGCTGCAGGAGGGTTTCCATGGGAAAGGCTGTTGAGCGGCTTGGGTGTCTGGGGCTGAGCTGGGCAAAAGGGCTGCGCCAGCCCGGCTGGGGCTGGGGCGGGAGCATGGAGGCAGCAGGTGAGTTGTGGCCGTCTTTGCCCATAGATCGAGAACGCCAGCGAGGTGCTGATCACGCCACTGGAGAAATTTCGCAAGGAGCAGATCGGGGCCGCTAAGGTAGGCTGCTGCTGCACCAAGCTGCTGTCACCTCTGGGAGCCCCTGCTTGGGCTCAGGAGCAGAGCCCAGAGCCGTGTGGCAATGGCCGTGCCGGGACCTGGCGTGCTGCAGCGATGGGCCCTGCTGGGCATGGGCATGGGAGGAAATGTCTGCGCGCTGCTGCGGGTTTGGAGACGGGGACGATCCAGCTCCTGGGAAAGTGCCTCAATGTTCCCAGTTCACCCACAACCAAGTAACGTGCCAAGGGCTAAAAATCACATGCTAGTTGAAGCGAACTTTTTTTTTCTTCCTCCAAACCAGAATTAGTATTTTCTTAGAGGGGTTCCCAGTCGCCTGAGCCCCCCAGTCTGCGCTGCCCACCCTGGTGTGTGGCTGGGCGGCTGCATGGGAATTTGGACGGCTTCTGGCAGGACAGGCGAGCCCAGGGAAGCACCGGTGTGGCTGAGGGCAGCTGTGAAACAGCCTGGCCCCCCCCCCCCCTTTCTTTCCTGCCTTTGTTCTGAAATTAAACCGCTGTCTGCGGCTCTCCTGTTGTTATAACAACCTGCTGCTGCCTGCAAGAAGCACATGCCAGCCCGGCGGGGCCGTGTTTGCATGGCAGCGGTGTGCCCAGCTCCCCGCTGGCACAGAAGCCGTGGCGGCACCGTGGTGTAGCCCAGCCTGGCCAGGCTGTCCTGGTTCGTGCAGCTAAAAAAAAAAGACAAAAAAGGGGTGCTTCAGAAAGGAGCTGGTTATTAGCAGTTGTCAGTGGTGGATTTCGTACTGGCATGTTGGGGCGGTGAGGCTGGGATGAGAGGTACAAAAGAAAAGTTAAGGTTGACATCCTCCTTTAATGCTCCTGCCACAAATAGCCAAATTACTGTGTCATCGTCCTGAGTGACACATAGGATAAGCCATTGCGAGGGGTGGCAGGGTGGGATGTGAAATTGTGACGATATGCTGGTTAGCTGGTTAGCAAGCACTTTCCTCGCTGTGTTGTCTTTGGGCCAGCCCCGGGACCTGGATGTTTTACTGAGCCTTGGGCTCTGGGAATAGAGGAGGGGCTCCCCCAAGTCTCGGATTTTGGCAGCACAAGCTGCTTTCCTATAGCTGCCCGATGGTCATGGATAAAAGCAGCTTTGCCCGCTTCCAGCTGATGCCCCTTGGCCTTGGTCCCATCTCGTGCTGTGCAGAAGGGGGTTAGCTCTGGCCCGGGACTCGCAGTCCTGCACGAGGCTGTAGGAATGCCCTGGATCCTCACAGCTGCCCCAGTGCCGTGGTGTTCAGCATCACACTTTTTGTTCTATTTTGTAGGATGCCAAAAAGAAATATGACAAGGAGACGGAGAAGTATTGTGGTGTCCTAGAAAAGCACTTAAACTTGTCTTCTAAGAAGAAAGAATCCCAGCTTCAGGAGGTGAGAGCAACCTCTGGTTTTCCATGTCTAGCAGTAACTGTGGTGAGCTTTTTGAATGCTTTACGCAGCTTATAACATTGGTTTTCCTGGCTGTAAAATCAGAGAGATCCCAAAATGGATAGCAATCAAAAAGGAGAGAGAGTTTATAATTAAAGAGTGCAACAGAAAGGAACTGGTTCTGCTGCAGGTTTCCCTTGTGCCAGCACAAATCACGGATGTCTAGTTCCCTTCTCTGAAAGTGGCTGCACTGGCTTTGGGCTTCATGGGAGGAGTGATCAGGCTTAGTGCTTTTAAAGTACTTTAGGAGCCTATTACTGACTCGGCACGTAGTTAGCTGCTGTGCCAAATGCTCTTACTGGATGAGTACGCTGAGTTTTCAATCACTTCTTCTAAGTTTGGAATTCCCTGCACTGGCCCAGGGCTGGGTTGGTCCCTGCAGGATGCACGTCCTTGCTTTTGGGCATGATGCTGGTGTGTCGCTGAGCCGTTTCTGGGGGAATCAGTGGGCACAGGTTGTGGCTCCTGCACTGGGATAGCTCAGGTGGTGTTATGGTGCCCAGCAGAGTTGAGGACTCAAGAGAGTAGATACATCTGTGGCACAAATAATCATCTTCCACCAATCATGGTTGAAGAGGGGTAAGAATGAGGGTTGACATGCCTGCAAGCCAGCTTTGTCCTTGCATAGGTGTTCTGGGTTTGTAAATAACTTACCATGTGGGAGCACCCATATGTCCCAGAAGATGGAGAGTCCCATTCTCATGGCTTTTAAATAACCTTTTAAACCTCTGTTTTAGTTCGTGTTTGAAATACTACTTTGAGACACAGGAGTGGAAGGATTTCTTTCTGGGGAGGGAAGGAGCCGCTTGTGGCTGTCAGGTTGCAGCATTGACTTCTAGAGGTGTGATCCCATGCCCTGGCCAGAGTATGGCCCTGTGGGGCTGCCCAGGAGCCCGGAGCAGCGGGGCGGTGGGATGCGGGTGGTGGCTGTGTGCGGGATGCTGTGCGGGGTGCAGGCGGTGGCGGGGTGCGGTGCGGGGTGCGGGGTGCAGGCCCTGGCTGTGTGCGGGATGCTGTGCAGGGTGCGGGCGGTGGCGGGGTGGGGGG